>NC_092879.1:71418411-71718411 GCF_028372415.1 Notamacropus eugenii | reverse complement strand
TTCCTGGCACAGGTTACAGCCTGTGCACAGACATGGAGGCGGTAGAGGATGGAACGGCACTTGTGAGGAACAAGAAAACCAGTTTAGCTACACCATGGAATTTTGAATTTGACCTTTTTCTGAGTCATGGACCCCCCCTTTATCCATCTGGTGAAACCTACAGAGCCCTTCCCAGAATAATGCTTGTAAATGTATGAAAGAAAATACATAAATTACAAAGGAAATGAATTCTATTAAAATAATTTTCAGAGTATTAATGACGAAACAAGTTCATGAAACTGAGGCTAAGAAGCTCTGCATCGAGTATGTGAGGAAGAATGCTGGGCTGTGGTCAGAGCTGGACTTTGCCACTTTGTCAGATATATGGAGAATGGATTAGAATAGGGAGAGGTGAGTTAGGGCAACCGATTAAGATGCTACTGCAATCCTTTTTTTTATACTTTACAAAGTAGACACGTTATACTTTTACAGAGGAAATCAATTATATTGATTACAGTTGTCAGAATATTTTTAAAAACAAGTACATAAGACTCCAGGTTAAAGATCTGTGACCTTAATATTAGAGAAAAAGAAGCTAAACCCCATGCAAGAGGTAATGACGGTCTGATGAACTTCGTGGTAAGGAAATGGGACATGTTGGGAAGGACTTTGCTCTCCTAACCCAGAGATAGGGAAGGTGTGGCCTCAAGGCCACAGGTGGCCCTCTAGGTCCTCGAGTGCAGCCTTTTGACTGAATCCAAGTTTGACAGAACAAATCCTTTTATTATTCAAAGGGCCACACTTGAGGACTTAGAGGGTCACATGTAGCCTCGAGGTCACAGGTTCCCCACCCCCGTCCTAATGCCTGGCCATAGTTCCTCAGTGTTCAGTCATTACTTAGCCACTCACATGAGTGAGGATAGGTTGGATAGTGGCACCAGGATAGGAGAGGTCATTCAAGTACGCTCACCCCTGGGCCCCCAGGGCTATAAAATCACAAACCTCTTGTCTTAGAGAAGAATCCCAACCTAATCACTTCTCTCCCACTAAAATCAGGGGTTTCTATGTACACGAGAGTCTTGAACCACTCACTCAATGTGTCTGTTGGATGATCTAGCTCTGAAGGCACTGAAAGTGATGAGGGAGAAGAGGTGAGATCAGGAGTGGGAGAAGAACCTAGAGAAGGCTTGCCTTGTGAGAAGAGAGGAGCTATTCTGATGGAAATAACTGGCTACTCTTCTAGTCCCCTCAAGGGGGCGCTTTGAGAAGCCAAGACCAGTGAATCAAGCTTCACATTCTTATAACCTATTTATTTGATGATATCAATTTAAGTTTGGATTGGAGCCTGGGCTTAAAGAGGAGCTAGTATATTCTGTGCACAGTTTCCCATGTGGTTTCTAACGTTATTAACACCTTTGTTTTAATCCCACATCCTCTTGGGAAGCAGCCGGCACTCTTTCCAGGGAAGCCATCTGCATTTATAGATACATAATGACAATTTCCAGTGGCTGTCCATGGTGCTGAGTTATTTCTGAGATAAATGATCCTAAATGGAAAACAACGATCAGCTGAGTATAAAAGCGCCAGTACACTGTTTATGAGTCACTATAAACCTTAGTTGCAGCACATTAGAAGGAAGTTTCCTAGCCTTCCAATCACTAGAGAGTGAGAATGCTCCTTTAAGATGATGGATTCTTAGTAGACCAGTGATAGACACTCTCAAGCATCTCCTTAAAGCTGTAGGTACAGAAATGATGTGGATTTGCCTACCAGGCACTTCCAGGTCACTGGTATTTTCCACAGAGAGGGTGTGCTCTATGTACATGGGCACACAAGCCCCAGGAAGAACAGGGAGGGCTTGAAATCATACAAATCTAAAGCTGGACAGAACCTTAGAGAATTTGACCCCTTGATTTTACCCACAGAGAAAACTGAAGCCCAGAGACAGATGAAGTAACATTTTCAATGTTATGCAGCTACTTCCTGGTACAGCCAAGATGGGAACCCAGGTTTTCTGATTACTAGGCCAAGGTTCTTGTCCATTGCACCACACTTTCTCTCAAGACCCTGACTGTGCAGCCCTTTCCATACATCACTCAATGAATCCACAGGCACCAAAGTCATAATTTAGCTTTTTGCATTTGGTGGGTGAAGGAGTAAGTACTGTAGACTCTGCTTCAACTCAGGGGAACTCAGGAATCAAATGAGGGTCTTTGAATGCTGGAATTGGGGAGTGAAGGGTGGGTGGGGAACGCTTCCTTCTCAGCCTAGCTGTGCTGCTAGCAGCCAACCTCCAGCTGGCCCAATTGGCCAATACTTCCAATCTGGGCAGAAATGCACACAGTCTTTGAAAAAAAATTGCAATTGAACATATGGATTTGTGACAATCTTCCAAGAGCAACCAAGTGAGCAGTTTCCACTCAAGAGTAGCTGTATTGGTGAACGCTCAAGTCACTGCTAGATGTGTTTATGGACCCCTCCTCTCCTCTATTCTCTAGTAGACCCAGGGTAGCTGGAATCTTCATCCCATCATCTCCTCATCCTTTAGGGCACACACGGAGTTTTGCACTTTGAAGGTATATGAACAGGGCCTTGGCAGTTTGCAGGTTCAGGAGAAGTGAGTTTTGCTGACACAATGGCTTCTTGTGTCAGATATTACTTATTGAAAGGATTCCAGAGAGGTTTAATAAAGAAAATTGGGTTCCCCTCCCTCAATGTATATGAATATTTGGAAGATTCAGCCTCTTAGCAGTAATCTCCAGGGCAAATTACATTGCCAGCTACCTTGCTGCCCCAAGGACATTGAGAATAATGTATGGGCAGATAGATGATCTATGCAGGCTGCTCACTGCATACAGAATATCCAGTTGGGAGGCATGTTGATTGAAAATTATTCCCCTAAGAGTCAGTGGAGTGTAGTAGAAAGGAGATCTGGGTTTGAGTTCCAGCCTTTTACTTAGTAGCAATGTGACCTTGGGTAAGTTCCTCCCAGTCACTAAACCTCAGTTTTCTCTTCTATAAAATGGGGCTTAGAACAATACTTCTTAAACTGTGGGTCATGACCCCATATGGGGGTCACAAAAAATTTGGCGGCAAAGTTTTCTGTTCACATGACCAAAATTGATTAAAAATCAAATGTTTAATGAATTCTAGGTGTTTCTGACAGTGCAGCTTCACTGAACAGCCTTGGTTCTGAGCACAAGGCATGTATACTTTGTACTGCACATGTCCTCAGGCCATCCAATGCCAAGGAAAGCTGCCAAAAACAACATGAAAAAGGGTCTCGAAAAGGGATTATGAGTGGAAAAAGTGTAAGAAGCCCTGCCTTAGAAGATGTATACTCCCTTACCTCATAGAAAAGTCCTTTGCAAACCACAAGATGCTATAGATGTGAGGACTATATTATAGGTGAGCCATTCCCTGCTTATCTGCTTCTTGCCTGGTTAATAAGCATTAATTAAGCACATACTGTAAACCAGGAATTTTCTTAGCTAGATTCTGGGAATGCAAAGACAAAAACAGGTGCTGCCTCCAAGGAGCATTCAGATGGAGTAGACAACATACATGCATATAGAATGAGCTATGAAACACACAGGGTAGATATAAAGAAACCTTGCAAGGTTGTGGGGGCACTAGTCGCTGAGGGAGGAAAGGTCTCATGCTGAAGGTGGCTCTTGAAGAAAACTAAAGATTCCAACATGCAATGGTGAGGAGCGAGCACATTTCAGGCATGCAGTACAGACCATACAAAAGCATGGAGATGGGAGAAGGCATGTTAAGTTCGACTATATAGTACAGTTATATCATAGTGTGGGAGAGGAGTAATGCATAATAAGGCTAGAAAGGTAGGTTGGGAGCAGGCTAGGAGGAATTTTAAATGTCAAACAAAGGCATCTATATCTGATCCTAGAATTAAGAGGGAGCCATTGGAAAGAAGTGAGATGATCACACCTGTACTCCACAAACATTATTTTGGCATCTGTGGGGAGGATGAATTGGAGTGAGTTGAGATATGAGGCAGGGAAACCCATGAGGAGGCTATCACAATGGTTCAGGTGAGAGCTCATGAGAACCTAACCTACAGGTGGTGGTTGTGCAAGTCAAAAAAAAAAGGACATATTGAGAGGTGGTGGAGAAGTAGAAATGATAAGAATTTGTAACTGGTTGGGTACACAAGGTGATCAAAAGTGGGGAGCTGAGGATAACACCAAGGTTGTGAGCTTGGGCCATTGGAAGGATGGTGATACTTTCAAAAGAAATAGGGAGTTCAGAAGATGGGTAGATTTGAGGGGAAAGATGATGAGTTTTGTTTACTTCATGGTAAGTTTGAGATGCCATCCAGCTGGATGTATCCTAGAGGCAGTTGGCAATGTGGAACTTAATCTGACCATAGAGATCTGGGAATCATCTGCATAGAGATTATAGTCCAAAGGATGGCAGCTGGTGAGGTCAAAAAGTGAGATCAGATCAAGAGAAAGGACAATGGGACCTTGGACAGCACCTCTAGGGTCATACCCATAGTTAACGTGGATGGTGATCCAGCAAAGGGGACTCATCTACCCAAACCCAGACTAGGTAGAGCTGGTCAGGTGTTGGGCTTTGTAGGTATCTCTTGCCCTTTGATATTTTATGTTCCCCTCTCTGGTTACCCAATCTTTTAGCCTCTTTACCTTTGTTCATATTATTCTTCTCCCTTCTTGATTTGATCAAGTCTTAGCCAATCTCCAAATCCCACCCCTCCCTGGTTACTCCAAGTCACACAAATCCCTCCCTCCTCAGAGCTAGCAGAGACTATTCTGTACAACCACAGGAAGAAGAATGAGAGCAACCTTAAGAATCCCAATAGCTAGCATTTCTGGAACTCTTTCAGGTTGACCAAGTTCTTTCTTCCTAATAGCCCTATGAAATGAGCAGTGTGAGCATTGTTGAATCCATTATAGAGATGAGAAAACTGAGACTCAGAGAAGCCAAACATTTGGCACTTAATAAACCTGGTCTTGTACTAATGGGGTATAGTGTGTGTGTGTGTGTGTGTGTGTGTGTGTATGTGTTTTCCCCACCTATAAGCTCCTTGAGGGGGGGAACCACATTTTATTCACTTTATAGTTCCCTTAACATGTAGTACTAAGTACCTAAGTAACTTAACATTTAGTACCAAGTATTTCAAGATCATTGGATTTGTAATTAGATGGGACCTTACAGATCAACTGAATCTAACACTTTCATTTTTACAAACAATGGGTAAAATGACTTGTCTAAAGTCATACAGATGAGTAAATAGTCAGGATACCACCCGAAGTCTCCTGTCTCCAAATGTAATGCTTTTCCCACTCCATCAACATTTCTGAATTTTCAGTAGTTCACTTGCTGGCCCTGGCATTTCCCCCATGCTTTACCATTTTCTGGCTGGTCCTTTGACCCCCAGAGGACTGGTCTCCCTCTCTCTGCCATCTCTGTAGAGCTTTCTCCCAAAGTCCTCAATAGATGAGATCCACCATGGCAGTACTAGGCTTGGCCCCAGTTGCCAGGAAACTTGCGAGTGGAGCTCCCTGTGGCCTGATCTCTGCTCTGCATGTAGAACTGTATACACAGCATGTTGATTATTTATTACAACAACACGTCACTTTTCACTTGAGCTGCCTCAGTAATTGCTTGGGAAGTGAGACATATTCCTCTTGGCCTGACATCTTGATGTTTCATTAGGCAAGACTCCTGGTCCCAAGGAGTCCTTGGACCATGCATGGAAATGAATGGCAGGGAGGGGGGCTGTGTGGGGTTAAGAGTGGCAAGAGGGGGTGAAAGTGATGCCAGGATTGATGGCTTGGTTGTCATCTCATTAGAGCTTAGGAAGGATGATTTGAAAAAATATTTAGAACCCATAGGGCTGATTGAGAATTGCTTAACATAGCCAGAGTTGTGTGCCTTTCTACTATGTTGATACCATTTCAGTCTTGGGGTCTGCTATCTAGGCCAAGGGAAGTTGGGTCAGGAAGGGAAATTAGAGAGGAATGTTTATGACCGTGGCTCTTCAGATGGCAAACATTCGCCTTTCCTTCACACATTCATTCAGCCCATAACAACTTGTAGGGAGGGATGTCCACCATGTTTCAATATTCTAATGAATCCGTCAACCCATCAATATGCATCACCAGAGCCATAACTAGTCACTTGTACACTGGGTACAAATATTAAAAAATGATACCATGCACCAACTTTAAAAAATAGATCCCATTGATCCAGGGCAGGGCTGAGCATGTATGGCAGAATATCAGGGAGAGAAATAGGCAGACCAGGGAGGTACAGCCTCTGGATTTTTTTTTATTTTAATTAAGTATTCTTGCTAACTAGGTACTAAGCTCAGTTGTGTCTCTGTTACTGGAGGATTAATAGATTCTTTCCCCTGTCCTCTAAATTTCAGTGAGATGAGGAAAAGGTTTTGTTGCTCTAGTCTGGTTCTAGCTCTTCAGATCACACCTCAACACCTTGCTCCCTTTTGCGCTTTGTAGTAAGCACGAAATCAATGCCTTTTCATTCCTTCCTTCATTAATTCTTGTCTATGTGTTTCCACAAATACTCCCAAGGTGGGATTTACCCAATGTGCTAGAGGCCGTCCTCTCTTTAATATATTCTTGATACCAACACACCTCCATTATATATGCCACAACCACATACTCCACACTAATGAACCACTATGCCTTGAGAATAACAGATTAGTTTGGAGTTGCTGAAAAGGGATGATTTTTGCTTTTTCATAATAATAAAAGAGACTCAGTGATCTTTCTTACAATCTGGCTCAATGACCCCCTTAGATGCCCGTCACAATTCCATAAGGCGTGACATTCAGAATTCCAACCAGGTGAGAGCTCTACCAGTGTCAAAGAGAAGTGAGAAATTGACTTTAGCATCAAAAGGGTATGTGTGTCTAGCTCTCAGATATGAAGTGATCTTCGAGTTCAGGGATCATGAGGGGAGCCCAAAGAAAATGGATGTGGCTGGCTCCAAAGCAAGCCCCTTGCAAGTTTATGAGGGAGGGAAAAGGAAAGGGAGGGAGGTCTGGGTAATTTTCTACTCCCCCCCCCCTTAGTCTCCTATGGCATCCTCCTGTGGGAGCTCGAGCCCCCATATGTTGCTCCCTTCTTCTCCTTTCTCCTACAGTATCTTAAGCAGCTCTGGGCAGCCAAGCAAGCTCTGAACAGATACTTGATTCTGGTTACAGCCAAGATAAGGGGAGAATGTACAGGGAAAGCTGGAGGGGTGGAATCATGTAAAACCAAAACAACATGCAAAAGGGCATTAGCCCAGGAGAGTACACCAGCCCAAGTGCCCTCAGAGTTAGTCTCCTTGGGGCCAAATTTCCGGTAAGGCTGCTTCTTGCTGTAAATCACATCTGGTAGCAAAATTACCAAAAAAACACATTTATTTCTACCATAGCCCTCCCTTGCTTAGAAACCAGTAGTGGCTGCCCATGGCCTACAGGAGAAAGTCCAGATTCTTCAGCTTACTATTCAAGGATTCTACAACCTAACTCCAACTTCCATCATCCACCTTACCCCTGGCTCCTCTCAAATACACCCCTTCCACTTGAGCCAGCCCCATCTCCTTGCACATACCATATGTTATCTCCTCTCTTTACCCTTAGTCAGTCTGTTCTTCCTGTCTGGAATGCTGTACTTCCTCCTCTCTGCTTATCCCAATCCAGTCCGTCCCTCAAGCCGTGGGTCACATCTTACCTCTGCTGTGAAGCCTTTCTAAATCATCTCTATAAAGTGAATTAGATCACTTGAGCCATGAGCTCCCATCCAGTTCAAAAATCCTCTGTTGCCATGACTCTTCTGATAATATAGTACCTATTGCCTGGAACATCATTTCAATAATATTTGATGTCTTCTATGTTTAAGTTGGAGCAGCTAGGTGGTGCTGCACTGGACAGAGTGCCAAGCCTCAATTCAGGAAGGTGAGTCTTCCTGAGTTCAAATCTGGTCTCAGACACTGACTAGCTGGGCAAGTCATTCAACCCTGTTTGCCTCAGTTTCTCATCTGTAAATTGAGCTGGAGAAGGAAATGGCAAGCCACTCCAGTATCTTTGCCAAGAAAACTCCAAATGGAGATAACTAAGAATCGAAAGTGTCTGAACAACAAAAATGTTTCATTATTTTTTTGAGTATGGGAGCCTTCTCTCTCCAACTAGACTGTGAGCTCTTTGAGGTCAGGAACCTGGTTCACTGTTTCTTGGTGTCCTTGGATGTCTGGGATTATACTTTGCATAGAGTAGATGCTCAAGTGGTTGCTGATAGACTGGCTGAAATTCGGCAAGCCAGTTTGCAGAATGCCCCCACTCTGAATCAACAGTGAAATGACTGAATTGAGTCATATAAATAGGTGATTAAAACAGCCAAGGAAATGAATCAAGTGAGAAATGGTGGACTTGAAGTCCATGTCCAGGTATGTTTGTAGCATGAATACCCTTCGTCCTCTTATGAGGAATGTAACAGATGTGGTGTTTCAATCCTGGGCTTGTCTTTCATCAGAGCCATGGCTAGAGTGGGACAATTGGGGCTTGTCCCATGGTGGTGAAATTTATGGGGGGCTCTGACAGCACCTTTGATCTCAGAAGAGCAAAGAAACAACTGAGCTTAGCACCTAGTTAGCAAGAATAATTAATTAAAACAGAAAGCAACCAAATGACAGCTTTCTCCTCCACTGCCAATCTTGTTTCCAGTTCTTTGCTGCTACCATAAGCTGCCATGCATATTTGGGTCTAAATGGGACCTTTCTTTCTGTCTTTGCCCTCCTTGGGATAGACGTCTAGCAGTGGGATGTCTGGGTCAAAGAATATGGACATTTTTGAGCATATTTTCAAATTGCTTTCCAGAATGGTTGGAGCACATCACAGCTCCACTAATAGTATATTAGGGTGCTTGTCATCCTTCAGCCCCTCCAACATGGACTAATTACATCTCTTGTCATCTTTGCCAATTTGCTAGGTGTGAGGTGAAGTCTCAGAGTTGTTTTGATTTGCATTTCTCTTATTATGAGTGTTTTGGAGTCATCTTTCATATGTTGTTGACAGTTTACAATTCATTTCTTTAAATAATTTTTATTGTGATCCCTTGTTTTTTGATTACTCATATTTCCCACTATATTCCTCCATTTCCCAGAAAGCAGTCCATTAGAATGATGAAAAAGGAAGAAACAAATATTCTGCAAAATTAAAGAGAAAAGCCTGACACGTGCAGGTTCTTCCTGCCCCTGACCATCCCCCATTTCTGCAAGAGGGGGATTCATATCTCTTCCTTGGGACTGAGCTTGGTAACACCATTCAGTTTGGATAGTTTGTCATTTTCAGCTTTTCCATGTGCAGTGCTGTAGGCATTGTGTATATAACTGTAATATACATCATGAATACTACTCTGTAGTCATCACACATATTACTTTTTGGTTCTGCTCACTTCACTTCCTTTCATTCATCATGCTCACCATTTCTTCCAGCACAGTAATATTCCATTATATTCATGTACCATAATTTATTTAACCATTTTAGATAGTTAGGCTGCCTATTGAATAGAACCCTGGGCCTAGAGTCAGGATGACATGAGTTCAAATTCAACCCCAAGCACTCACTAGCTGTGTGACTCTGGACAAGTCACTTAACTTCTGATAGCTTCCATTTCCTCGTCTGTACAATGAGAATAATAATAGCACCTACCTCTCAGAAGATCAAATGAGATAATATTACTAAAATGCTTAGCACAGTGAATGGCACATAGTAGACACTTGAAAAATATTGTTCCCTTCCTCCCGTTCTCCAATTAGTGGACTTTACTTTGCTTTCCATTCTTTGCTGCCACAAAGATTGCTGCAGTGAAGATCTTGGTGCATATGGGACTCATCTATTTACCTTTGTCATCCTTGATTTGAATTTCTCTTATTATTAGAGATTTGGAGCCATCTTCCTTATGATTGTTAATCATTTACAATTCCTTTTTTTTTTGAAAAAATGAATTCATATTTTTTGATTGCTTATCTATTGGACAAATTATACTTAGTGTCATATTTTTCTGTTAATTCCCTATATATCTTTCAATCAGACCTTGATCAGATGTATTTCTTTGTATCGCCAGCAATTAGGGGTAGCTGGGTGCCACAGTGGATAGAGTACTGGACCTGGAAACCTGAGATCAAATCTGGCCTCAGACACTTACTAGCTGTGTGACCTTAGGCAAATCTCTTAACCCTGTTTGCCTCAGTTTCCCCATCTGCTAAATGAGCTGGAGAAGGAAATGGCCAGCCATTCTTTTTTAAATGTTTATTTATTTACTTTTATTTTTCAACATTCATTTCACAAAATTTCAAGTTCCAAATTTTCTATCTCTCCACTCACCCCACCCCATAATACCTTGCAGTCTGATTACCCGTTCCCTCAGTATGCCCTCCCTTCTATCAGACCCCTCTCTTCCCTTATCCCCATCTTCTCTCTTTTATTATAGGGCAAGATAGATTTCTATACCTGATTACCTATATTATTTCCCAGTTGTATGCAAAGAACAATTCTCAACATTCCTTCCTAATACTTTGAATTTCAACTTCTCTCCCTTCCTCCCTCCCCACCCATCCCCACTGAAAAGGCAAACAATTCAATATAGGCTATATATGTGTAGTTTTGCAAAAGACTTCCATAATAGTCATGTTGTATAAGACTAACGATATTTCCCTCCAACCTATCCTGCCCCTCATTTATTCAACTCTCTCTTTTGACCTTGTCCCTCCCCAAAAGTGTTTACTTCTAATTACTCCCTTCTCCCATTTTCACTCCCTTCTATCATGCCCCTCAACCCACTTGTCCCCTTCTCCCCTACTTTCCTGTAATATAATATTTTCATACCAAATTAAGTGAACATGTTATTCCCTCCTTAAGCCAAATGTAAAGAGAGTAAGGTTCACTTTTTCCCTCTCAATTCCTCCCTTTCCTCCTCCATTGAAAAAGCTTTTTCTTCCCTCTTTTATGAGTGGTAATTTGTTCCATTCCATTTCTCCCTTTCTTCCCCCAATATATTCCTCTCTTACCCCTTTATTTTATTTTTTAGCTATCATCCCTTCTTATTCAACTCACGCTGTGCTCTCTCTCTATGTGTGTGTGTGTGTGTGTGTGTGTGTGTGTGTGTGTGTGTGTGTGTATAATCCCTTCAACTACCCAAATACTGAGAAAAGCCTCAAGAGTTACAAATATTATCTTTCCATGTAGGAATGTAAGCAGTTCAACTTTAGAAAGTCCTTTATGATTTATCTTTCCTGCTTACCTTTTTATGATTCTCTTGATTCTTATGTTGGAAAGGCAAATTTTCTATTCAGTTCTGATCTTTTCATCAAGGATGCTTGAAAATCCTCTATATTATTGAATGACCAGTTTTTCCCCTGAAGTATTATATTCATTTTTGCTGGGTAGGTGCTTCTTGGTTTTAATCCTAGTTCCTTTGACTTCTGGAATATCGTATTCCAAGCCCTTCAGTCCCTTAATGTAGGAGCTGCCAGATCCTGTGTTATCCTGATTGTATTTCCACAATACTCGAATTGTTTCTTTCTAGCTACTTGCAATATTTTCTTCTTGACCTGGGAACTCTGGAATTTGGCTACAATATTCCTAGGAATTTCTCTTTTCAGATCTCTTTCAGGAGGTGATCAGTGGATTCTCTCAATATTTATTTTACCCTCTGGTTCTAGAATATTAGGGAAGTTTTCCTTGACAATTTCATGAAAGATGATGTCTAGGGTCTTTTTTTCATCATGGCTTTCACGTAGTCCCATAATTTTTAAATTGTCACTCCTAGATCTATTTTCCAGGTCAGTTGTTTTTCCAATGAGACATTTCACATTATCTTCTATTTTTCATTCTTTTGGTTTTGTTTTGTGATTTCTTGGTTTCTCATAAAGTCATCAGCTTCCATCTGCTCCATTCTAATTTTGAAAGAACTATTTTCTTCAGTGAGCTTTTGAACCTTCTTTTCCATTTGGCTAATTCTGCTTTTTAAAGCGTTCTTCTCCTCATTCACTTTTTGGACCTCTTTTGCCAATTCAGTTAGCCTATTTTTAAAGGTGTTATTTTCTTCAGCATTTTTTGGGTCTCCTTTAGCGAGCTGTTGACTCAATTTTAATGATTTTATTGCATCACTCTCATTTCTCTTCCCAGTTTTTCCTCCACCTCTCTTACTTGATTTTCAAAATCCTTTTTGAGCTCTTCCATGGCCTGAGGCCATTGCATATTTATTTTGTAGGTTTTGAATGCAGAGGCCTTGACTTCCTCTGATGGTAAGCATTATTCTTCTTCATTCAAAAGGGTGGAAGGAAATAACTGTTCACCAAGAAACTAACCTTCTATAGTCTTATTTCTTCTCCCTTTTTTGAGCATTTTCCCAGCCAGTTACTTGACTTTTGAATCCTTTGTCAAGAGTAGGGTATACTCTGGGAATCTGTAAGTTCTCAGTTCCTCCAAGGGGGCACAATCAAGGGAGAGGAGTTTACTCCTCTCCTGGCCTGCACACTGATCTGGGAGCAACCAAAAACTTTTCTGCCCAGAATCTTCAATTAGAATTCCCTCACCACATCTGCCTCCAGTTCCACCACACCAGAACTCCTCCTCATCCAAGGGCTGAGAATCAGATCAGTGCTTCAATTCCCCCGGGGACTCTAGGCAGAGGGTTCCAAAAATGGAAGCTGTCCAGATAGTGCTCCCCTCTCCTTAGTGAAGGAGCCCTCCCACTGACCTTTGAAGCTATCTATGGCATTTGTGGGTTGAGCAATCTGGGAGTTGCTGCTGCGGGTGGCTCCCTGAAGCCTGTTCTGGGTCCTGTCCCTGCTGGGCTATGCTCCATGCTGAGCTGTGCTTCCCATGCTGGGCTGTCTGGCCAGCCATTCTTTGCTAAGAAAACCTCAAGTCGAGTCACACAGAGTCAGACACAACTGAAACAACCAAATGACAACATCCCCAGCAAGTAGCACTGTGCCTGGCCCAGGTGCTTAATAAAGGCCTATTGACTGACTCAGAATTTTTCCCATTTGATAGCTTCCCTCCTATTGATGTTCTCAGTATTTTGCATCATTACTTGTTATTAGTAGTTGGCTTATTAGTACATTGCATCATTAGTTTTATTAGTACATGGCATTAGTGGTTCCATTGATTTTATTAGTACAAAAGCTTTTCAATGTCATGTGATGGAAATGATCTCTTTTTTCTTTTTTTGACAACCTCTACTGCCAGTCTGAAAGGTATCTGATCTCATTCTCTTTTAATTTTCTTATTGTATGACCTTTACCATTCAGATTATGCATTTTCTCTACTTGGTGTGGATGTATGATACAAGGTGCCAACCTAAGCCTCACTTCTGCCAAACTGCTTTCTAGGCCTCAGTGTATTTAAAACCAGTTGCCTTAGGCACATGATTCAGAGGGCTTTTTATTATAGATTTTTAAACTCTTTATGCTACATTTATGATTGAAACTACATAGGTCTTTTAGGACAATTTGCATCCCCCTGAATAAATGCTGATGTCCAGTGGTATTTCTCCTGAAGAATTTAACTTAAATGTTTCAGGAATTGGTTCCCATGACTGTGTGTGTGTGTGTGTGTGTGTGTGTGTGTGTGGTGTAGTTTTTTTTAAACAGAGGAAACTCTTTAAGCAAGGGGCTTTACTTCCAGAGGAATCCTTCCCTACCTCTCTTTGTTTGGAGGAGTCCTGAGACTTTAACAAGGAAGAAGCTTGTGGAGAGGGCAAGACCACAGAGAAACCAACCCTGTATGAGCACCCACCACTTAGCACATCTAGCCCAAACTTCTGTTTAGCCCTCAAAGTCCCACCATCTCTAGGCAACCTTATTTTCCATGATTGTTAATTTTGTTGATTCCTACAAACATTTAACTTTCCTTCCTACTTTCCTGAATGACAAACTGCTTGGAGGGTTACAATATGGTATCAATGAAAGCAGTTTGATGTGGACTCTGAAAACCTGGGTCCAAGGCCTGACTTCCACTCTGTAATACTAGGCCAGTCATTCTGCCTCAGTTTCCTCATCTGTGATAGGAGAGAATAATGTTCTTGGTATCATATTGCTTTTCGTTATTCACTAAGGCTTCCTGTGGCTGGGTCTTTAAAAGAGCCCTCTTCTGGGTACTCAATATGGTTTTCAAAGTCTGTCCTGAGAGAAAACACTCTGCCAAGTCCCACCAAGCTGGAAAGGCTTTGAATATAAGTGTGGTGATGTACTGTGGATCTGTCATCCAAAAACCAACCTAGTTATGTATGAAGAGGTTCGACACCAGGCAACTGGTCAGATGTATTTGGGGAAAGTGAAGAGAATAGCAACTCATGAGAACCATCTTGTTGAGGCACCAATGAGTTGTGATGAAATCATGAGTTGTAGGTTCAGAAGATCACAGATTTAGAGAGACCTCAAAGGCCAGTTCGTCCAACTCTCATTTTACAGATAAGGAAACTGCGGCACAGAGCGTGAATGCAATGTTCCACAGATAGGAAGTGGCAGAGTCCTGGATCACAGCTGAGTTTGGGGACAGTCCAAGTCACAACCTTAAGTACATTTCTACTCTGGGGCAACAGTGTAGTATGATGGAAAGGCAGCTGACTTGAGTCAGGGAATCTGCCTGTCCCTTCCCACTTGCATGGTCTTGTTCAAGTAACAACCTCTTGGACCTCAAAAGCTCTTTTCAGGTCCAGATTTCTGTGATCTCATGGATCTTGGAGTACACCTTGGATGGTGTTGGCAGCAGGACCATAGAAAAGACATTAGTCATCATCAGGTCCCACTTGACAGAAAAGGAACCCTAATGCCCAGAGATTGAAGTCATTTGCTCAAGGTCATACAAAATAGTCAAACTCATAGTCAAACTCCTGACATTTACTCCAAATTCAGGGCTCTCTCTAACACAGGTTTCTGGAGCTTGAGATCCCCTCTATTCTCAGTTACTATGTAACATTGAATTTTCTTGCTGACCCCTTTCTTCTCTGAGCAGACACAATTCATTTACATTCTCCAAAAAACTGGCTCTTCGTGCCCCCCCACACCCATGGAGCAGCCAGTTACTGTGGGCAGTAGCCCATCCCCATCAGAAGCATCTTAGATGATCTTTCATTATAGGAGTAAAGATATTCATCCCTTCAAATCCCTCTCCCTCTCCCTGCCCCAATCACTAATTAGTTAACTTGCAAGACAGCCTGCTGAGAAAGATCAGTGTTATTAGCCCCATTTGGGAAAGAATTAAACTGAGCAGGAAGGTGGTGAGTCACTGGCCTGCTGCAGTAGACCAACCAGGATGTTTGCTGTCAGCTTGCTCTGCAGTTTCTAAGGGAGGGAACCCAAGAAGAGCTTTATGTTTTTGTTTTCTTTTAAATAAATTTTGTTGGTACCCTTTGTTTTTATTACAGTCATTTCCAGCTTCCCCTCTCTCCTTGATATTGAATCTACCATTCTAACTAAGAAAACCAAGCAAAAACACCCAATCCAGTTACTGTACCTTAAACATCCCTCACCTCTCTGTCTAGAGGAGGATGGTCCCATGTGGTTTCCCACTTACTCAGTCTGACTTCTTTTTAGTGCTCTTTTCATTTGCATGGCTGTGACCTTTGTGTATGTTTTCCCTTCTATCCTTCCAAGATGGCAGGGTCAAGTCTGCATTATAAGGGCTCTTGGAGGAGTCACCCACTCTACTGGCCTTCCCTCAGGTACCTCATCAACAGTGAGAATCTGCTACTCAGAGCTCTCCAGAGATGGAGTTGGGGAGCTAGCTTGAGGATCTAACAAGCTTCCTTGTAAAAGTCCTCTATTGCAGATGACCTAAATCCTGGGTATTGAGGCTTAAGTAGGACAATGCCTTGTCTTGTGTCTTCCAGGTTGACCATTCATGCTGAATGTCCCATGCACTTGGAAGACTTCCCCATGGATGTGCATGCCTGCCCACTGAAGTTCGGAAGCTGTAAGTCTGCTCTGATTGTTCATTGGTCCTGTGGCCTTTTAAGTGGGAGAGATGAGGCCCCAGCGTTTATCCTGGGCACTTTTGTTCATTGTTTAACATGTACCCACAGGTAACTGTTACAGTGATCTGAGAATCAGGGAGAGGGGGAATGGGGAGGGGAGGCAGTACTGTCCAGTCAGGAAGAAAAGAATAAGCTTCGAGCTCAATCCTATCCTGGTCTCCTAGTATGCAAAATCTTTGCAGAAAACCAGAATGTCTTCATTTCTGTTTATTCCAGTGTAGATGGGACAAGATCAGGGGAGTGGAATTCACGGTACTGGGTGGGAGATGAGCCCATAGAAGAGGAGTTGGGATCTTCTTGGAAAGGAACTGGGCCTGAACATCAGGACATGGACCTAACCAGATGACTTGGGCCCAGAGGGCAAGGTCAAGATCTACTTCTTATCAACCATTCAGAGCAGATAGTACATGCTTCCCTTTCCTGGTGGCCTTCTCCAGAGGTTATTAGATTAGTCTTTTGGCATGGTCCTACATGTAAAGAGCCAGTGGTCTGGCTCATGGAAGCAAGAATTTTGGAGCTGAAATGGACCTTGGAGATCAAATAAAGGGGATGAACTGCATGACCTCTAAAGTCCCTTCCATCCAGGATCCTGTGTGGGCCAACTCATTGATCTGACATGAAGAATTGTAACTGCTCTCCCCCATTTCTCCCCAGGCATGAGACCCTCATACTCTTCTCATAAATAACAGTGATATCTTGGAGAAAATCCAAACACTGGAAAAGAAGAGTGTCTCAGATAGCATGTCTTCCCTTCCTGCTTTGTCCTACGCTCTACCCAGTTCAACCCCAGGCCCTGAGTAATATTGACCCCTTTAACTGTTCCTTCCTCCAATCTGTTAGCACTCATGAATGGAAACCCCAATATACTGGCAGTCAGGAAGGTGCAGTGGCTGGTGCCAATTTAGAATCAGACAAGTTGGAAATGTAAGGGACTACTGAAATCATTTAGGGCTGCTTCACCTTCCTTGTGTCCTGGGCCCCTTGGATAGTGTGTGGTGAAACCAGTTCCCACCCCCACCCCTGTAAATTGATGTGAGAGGTTAGAGAAAATTAAGATGGATTTTTCCTGTCCTAGTTTGCATCTCCTCCGAAATTTATAAACTCCAGGGTCCATGGACCCCAGGTTAAGTTCCTCTGATCTAGTTCAACTCCTACATTTTATGAATGAGAAAACGACCTGGAGAATTGAAGTGATTCGTCCAATGTCACACAATGAACTAATGCCAGAGCAGTATTTGAACCAGAGTCTCCTGACTCTAAAACCTGGGTTTTCTCTACTATATATCCTGTCACCCATATGTTGTCCACATATGCCCTAGAGAATAAGGCAAGCATTGCCTTGTGGGATGGCAGAGGGAGAAAAGCCAACTGAGTAAGCTTAAACTTAGAGGTAGGCAGTGCAAAAATTATTCCTCCATTTAACAGATGAGAAAAGTGAAGGTGAATGATTAACTAAGATCATATAGTAAGTAAAGAGTACAGTTAGCTAGGACTCAGAATCAGGTTTTTGGAGTTCACCTCAAACCCACTTTCCTGGATACCATGCACCCTTACTTCCTGTAAGGTGAGACGAAAGATTTTGCCAAACTTGTTCCTATTTGTAGTTTGGGAGTTTCCAGATTTGGTCAGGCTGATGGGCACAAGTTCCTCTAGACATGAAAAGCCCGGAATCATTCAAGGCATGTTAGTTATTGAGATAGAACAAGGAGAGAGGGATAAGAACTGAAGAAAGAAGAACCTGGGCTTTGAAAAAAAGTAACACGAAATAATTCAGGGGGATAATAAGATCAGCAAGTAGGGATATCAGGGAAACACTTGGGGAGGACTCGACCTGTGTTTAGAAGGAAGACTAGGTATTCTAAGAAGAAGAGGAGGAAATAAGAGTTCATTCTGGACTTGGGGCACCACTTAGACAAAGGCATGGAGATGGGAAATAGAATGTTGCATATGGCAAACAGGAAGCAGCAGCTCAGTTTGGCTGGAGTATGTGAGTGTGGAACAGTATGACCAAAGACTGGAAAGGATAGTAATAGCCACATGATGGAAAGAAGGAAGGAAACAGGTGTTTATATAGAATCTGCTCTGTGTTGGGCACTTCAAAAGCACTTTATACATTCAATCCTTGCAACAACACTTTAACTACTACTTTAATGACTAGTTTAAGCATGAATGACCAAGAGGTTCGACTTTGTGTCCCCAAAGAGGAGCTTGTTCATCCCTGAGGAGGTTCCAGTGGTGGGGTGGGAAGACCCTTGATCAGGGTCCCTGGGAAGGATAGAGTCATTATTTACATATGCGCAGATGAATTAACACAAAGTATATACAAAATAATTGATGGGCGGGGACTAATAGCCAACAAGAAAGGCTGGCACTTGAGCTGAGCCTTGAAGGGAGATAGGCTGTGAGGTAAAGTTGATGAAGGATGGCGTTCCTGACATAGGGGACAGTCTGTGCAAAGACCTGGAAGCAGGAAATGTAATGTCATCTATGGGGAGCACCAAATGGGACAGTTTGCTTGGAATATTGAAGGTGTGAATAGGAATTATGTATGATGCAGAACTTTCCTCCAGTTGCAGGAATTGGTGGGGTTTTAATATGTTCTTCCTGGTTCACTGAAAATAAGAATGGGTTTGACTAGTCACAGAGGCAACTGCATCATAGGATTCATGTGAAAACAGGGAGGATTGGTAACACTGGCTACCACCTAAAGGTGCCCCTTATACTCTAAGCCTCCACTGCAGTGTGCCAGATGACTTTTGGCAGCCTCCTTTGGAAAGTCATTGACAGGGCTTCCATGAGCTGGGAGCTGGAGCTGATGGACTCCCTTGGAAGAAGAGGCTTGAGGTTAGCTGACTCTGACTGGAAAAGTCAAGCCTTGGTTTGCCTGTGTCCTGCTGCTGAAAAGTCAGCTGTGAAGGGATGTGGCTAAGCTCAGGCCGGGAATGGTACAGCAGGGAGAGGTTCTATCTAGACTTTCTGGTTCAGCTCCTAGGCCTTGCCCTGAACCTCACAAAGACTTATTGTTCCCCTTTAAAAACCAAGGGGAGCCATTAATGAGCACTTCTTGACATGAGACTGAGGCACACCTCAGTGACCAGGAAAAAGGAGATTTAGAGTTCTAGAACATCTCTGGAGAAGTCTTGACGGCATGAGCTTCAAATCTACACTCAAACATTTTCAGCCTTGATTTAACATCGGAAAGATGTATGGTACCACCTATACCTTTGCCATACTTTCCCCTAGGGTATGTGACAGGAGGTGGAACCACAAAACTGGTGAGTTACAGACCTTAGAGGTCATCTACTAGATTAACATGCTGTCCCCATGGACCAGTCTATTGGGTGGCACTAAATGCTTACTGTGCTACCTTGTGCCTGACAAGTAGTTATCCAGCCTTGGCTCAAAGAGCTCCAGTGAGTGGAAATTCACCACTTCCCCTGGTGGCCTGTTCCATGTTGGGATATCTCCAATTATTAGGACATTTTCCTTGATATTCATCCTAGATGGACCTCTTTGCACCTTCCTTCCCCTCCCCCATTGCTCCTAGTTCTCCCTTCTCTGGCCAAGCAGAACAAGACAACCCTTTCCCCCATGGCAACCCTTCAAATACTTGAACAGAGCTAACCATGGACTTCCCCTGCCCCCTCTTCTGCCAAGTCTTCTCTTTCAGTTCCTTCAACTAATATTCATGTGATATAAACTTGAAGCCTTCCACTATGCTGGTTGCCCTTCTCCAGGTACCCTCTAGTGTGTCATCATCAGTCATAAGATGTGGTCCAGAAATGAGCACAATTCCTCATATGCCATTGAATTGAGGCAGAGGCCAATGGGAAGGTCATTTTCTGATTTCTGAAGGCTATGTTTCTCTGAACACAGCCCAGCATCTTAGATCAGAATTGGTTGAATGATCATGCTCAAACTCCACATATTATTTAGTCCATAACTCTATATTTCCCACAAAATAGTATGAGATACCTTATTAAATGTTTAGCTAAGAGGGAGCTGAACTATATTTATAGCATCCCTCCCATCTGCTAGTGGAGTGATCGTGTCAAAGAAGGAACTAGAAGTAATATGGTATGACTTGTTCTAGAAGAAACAATACTGGCTCTCTGTGATCACTGCTTCCTTTTCTAGATGGAGACAATATAGCCTACAATTTGGCCAAGAATCCAAGTTAAGTTCATTGGCCTATAGTTGGTAGACTTCATTATCTTCCTTTTAAAAAATGGCATAATAATTGTCCTCCTCCAGTCCAGTAGTACCTCTTTCATTTTCTGTGTCTTTTAACATCACTGCCTGTGGCTCACCAATGATAGCTGCCTATTCTTGTAGTAGCTGAAGATGTATTTTATTTATTTGCCTCAGTTGACTCGAATTCATCATGGTGCAACTAAGTGCAACTCTTATTCTTTCCTTACTTATTTTGGGTACCAACACTCTATTAGTCAATTTTTCTGTTATTACTAGTGCAGAAGGAAAATATGAATTGAACTCTATCTCTATCTCTGTCTTCTACCCAGGGAGCTAGCTTGTACTGGGTCATTAGAGTCAATTGTTAAATTTTCAGTGCCAGTATTTATGCCTAGGAAATAAACAAATGTAACAAATAAGAGCTTGATTTATTGTTTTCTTGATTGTCTAGACTTCAGAAAGTGTTAATAATGCAGATTAAGCTCACAAGTAGGTCAAGTATACATTTTTTCCCCAGAGTGTTAGTTGTTAAACATTTACCAGCACACCCTTCCTACTATCTCTGTTGTCAGTTATCATTGTCCCATCTACCCAAAACAACCATCCTAGTCCTTCTCTGATTTTCCCGGTTTTCCCAATATAGTTCTTTAAAAATCCCTTTTTGTTTTTCTTAACTTTGCCTTTGAGCCTCAGCTCATCCTGCTCTTGAGAACTCCTGACTCCGTTGTTACAGAATTGTCCCATACTCTTACGTTCATCTTCTGTTAACTGTTCTTTCTTCCATAGTTTGTATCAATTATTTAAAATCTGAGTTATTGTCTTTCTCACTTTCTCAGTGGTTGGGGGAGAGACAGAGAAAAATTTGAGACTGAAAATAATTTTACCCCTCTCATTTCCTCACCAAAATTGTTTCCCTTTCTGTCTTTAGAATTCCATTCTCGAGAGTTTCCCATCCCATCCCCCAAAATCTACCTATTTTTCCTCTGAACCTTTTGCAATCTGGTCTCCCCAAATCTAGGATGAATGTCAGACCTGGCTTTCCTCTTCTCCATCCCCAACTATGTAATGGAATGGTCACTTTATCCCAATATTCCCTTCATTTCTACTCCAGTAACAAAAGTTTCTCCTTGAGTTAGGACCTCTAGTTCATCTTACCTATTGCCTGAAGTTGGGGCATTTGTGCTGTGGGATGTACTATTGACTCCTTTTAAGGATTTTATCTCCTGTGGATTTCCGGGAAGCTATTCCTCTTCCATCATTATAGCTGTTCTCTATGGAATCTAGTTGGTGGATAAAGACAGGCAACTTTCTCCATCTCATATCCATTTTAGCCCTTTTGATTATTTTTACAAAACACTCACCAAATACATTCTTACCAGCCCTTGTTAGTTACATTCTATCCCTAGATATCCCTGGGTGTTGTTGTAGAAACTCCTGGAACTTAGCAGCAGTATTCTGAAAACTTTTGCTAACTAAAATAACAATAACAACTAATATTTATATAGCCCTTGCTATGGGACAGGCACTGTGCTAAGTGCTTTATGATTATCATCTCATTTGATCCTCACAACAACCCTGGGAAGTAGGCATTATTGTTATCCCCATTTTATAGATAAGGAAACTGAGGCAGTTTAAGCCACTTGCCCAGGGTCGCACAAGTTGTCAGTATCTGAGGCTGCATTTAAATTCAGGGTCTTCCTGACTCCAGACCTGGTGCTCTCTCCACTGACTCACTTTGCTCATCCAGAAACTATACAATACTGTGAAATGTATACTGAGGATATTACTTGCCTGTGTGATTAGCAACTAGGAAATTCCATGGTCATACAGAGTGGGGTGGTGTTTACAAGAAGCTAAAAGGATCAGAGAAGAGTATAGACAAATTGTTGTAGCAAATCACACATTTTTAGAATAGGGAGATGGAAACAAACATTGGATCTAGATTTGATCATCTTGCTTTAAAAAACATGAAACATTTTAAAGGGCACAGGTCGGAAGATATTGAGGTTAGACATCTTTATTTGTGTGAATCTTATACTGGTTATTCGGGGTCTAACAACAGCATAGCATTCTTTATGAAAAGTGCCATGAGAAAGTGTCAAGCACGGAGCTTCAGAATTTTTTTTCAGGTTCTTTCCTCTTTTTCTGGAGTAGATTCAACGTCCTTCACTCTTCAATACTCCTCTCCTTGGATTCCAGGGGATGCTTCAATCCCAAGTCCACATCTCAAAGGACAGGTGTTCCTGATGAAGCCATTTTGTGAGACCACTTTGTGATTGCTGCTTCCTTTACTAATAATCCCTTTAATAACATGGTCTTGAGTTTTGCCAGGAATCCAAGATGAGTTCTCCTACCTATATCCTGCACTCTTCACTATTTTCCCATTTTTTCAAAATTTGGACAGAAATGAACAAAAATGACCAATGAGGAGTGGATACCTAATGTAAATAGGAAGAGAGTAAGAGAGCTTCTAGCTTTTCTTGGCAAGTTTGGGTTACCAGGCCCAAGTGAACAACAACCTTGGATATTGAAAGAACTAGCAGGTGTGATTGCTGAGTCATTGTAAGTGATCTTTAAGAAATACTGGAAATTGGCAGAGGTAGAGCACTATTGGCAAAGGAAAGATATTCTAATTATACAAAGAGGGAGCTAGTTGAATTTATAAACTATAAACCTGTGAGATTGACTTCTATTCCTGGGAAATATTAAAAAAAGAGAGAGAAATGGTAAGTGAATAGGAAGTAGTGATCACAGGAGCCAGTAACATGCCTTCAAAATCAGGTGATGCCAGACTAACCTCATTTCCTCCTTTGACAGGATTATTAGATTAGATTGGGGTGCTCTAGACATAGTTTACCTGGATTTTAGTAAACCATTGGAAAAATACTCTAATGTTGTTTGTGTGGAAGTATGGAGAAAAGACTTTTACTGTTTAGTATATTTATTTATTAGATAAATTTGGAACTGGTCAAATGGCCACCTAGGAAGGAAGTGTCTATTGGAGAACCCTAAGTATCTGTGCTTGGTTCTGCATTGTTGAAGATTTTCATGAGTCACTTGGATAAAGACATAATATGTAGGATGCTTATCCAATGTTCAGGTGACAGAAAGCAGTGAGGGGTAGCTAACATGCTGTAAGACTCTTGCAGGTCTAGAACATTGGGGGTGAAGTTAGGAGGATGAAATTCAATAGGGTTAAATGTAAACTTGGGTTCAAAACAACTGACAGTACAAATCCAAGATAGGGAAAGAGTAAATAGACAGCAGTTCATATGAAACATTATGGGGCTTTTGTGGTATTGTATCTTCAGTATGCCTCAGCATTACATGTAAGCCATGAATGCTATGTCTATAATAAGATAGTCATAATGACTAGGGCAAGAGAGGAAATATTCCTTCCATTATCTGCCTCTGTCAGACCACATCCAAAGGTATTGTATTCAGTTCTAAGTGCTACATTTTAGAAAGGACATGGATAAATTGGAGAGAAGTTAGAGGAGGCTCGCCAGGATAGTGAAAGGTCTGGAGATCATGGTATGTGGAAAGCAATTAATGTTACTGGAGATGTTTAGCATGGAGAAGGGAGGACATAATAGCTGTCTTCAAGGATTTGAAAGGCTTTCCTGTGGGCTCTCCTGCTTTCCTTCTTGTGTCCAGCCACAGAGGGCAGAAGCAGCAGCAAATGGAAGTCACAGAGGCAAAATTAGGCTTGATGTAAAGAAAAATTTCCTAGCAAGTAGATTTATCCTTGAGTTTTTACTCAAGTTTTTTGAGCTGCCTTGGTAGGTGGTGGCTTCCCTCCCACTAGAGATCGTCAAAGAAACACTGGATGACTATTTGTTGGGAATGTTGTTTAGACACAGTTTGGGTTAGGTGGCCCCTGAGGTCCCCTCTAGCTCTGACATTTCTGAGATTCTTTGGACAAGCCTTCTGTAGGACTTCCACCAGGCAACATATAACAACCAAGGTCTGGAC
Source organism: Notamacropus eugenii (assembly GCF_028372415.1). Classification (NCBI taxonomy): domain Eukaryota; kingdom Metazoa; phylum Chordata; class Mammalia; order Diprotodontia; family Macropodidae; genus Notamacropus; species Notamacropus eugenii. The sequence continues at coordinate 71,694,223 of NC_092879.1, read as the reverse complement.
TAGACCCACCTGCGTGGGTAGCTCATGTAGGACAGGAATGTGCAGACAGTCCAGAAAGAAGTTCCCTGGCTGGAAAACAGGGGCCACTCCTTTGCCCTCCCCAGTTGTCATTGCCACATTCTCTCCTTGATGTGTGCAGAGGGGTTTTGGAACAGAGGAGCAAACTTGTAGTGATGAGCTTAGAGACACTGACTAGTAAATCATCTTTGATCAGAAAGCTAGGGTTTTCCAGGAGAAGGGGTCCATACTTCCTTCCTCTGGCACCCAAGAGAAAGAAAAGCTTAAACATCTAGTGACTGGTTAGATGTGAACATTGACAGTTGGCAACTGAAGAAATGTCCAGAGCTTCCTTGAGTAGGAGAGATTAAATGGGAATTATGCCTCGCCTCCTATCTCTTATGGTTAAAGGATGACTCTTTTGTTTTCCCTCCCTCCTCTTCTCCCTCAGATGCCTATACAAAGGCTGAAGTGATCTATTCCTGGACTCTTGGAAAAAACAAATCTGTCGAAGTGGCACAGGATGGCTCCCGCCTGAACCAGTATGACCTGCTGGGCCATGTCGTTGGAACTGAGATTATCAGATCTAGTACAGGTACCAAGGGTAGTGGTTCCAGCTAGACTTCCATATGGCAACAGAGGCCACAGTGCACTGTGTTGGGAGGAAGAAAACTGGGTGGTGGTTCTAAAGGATGAAGAAGCTATTTGCATATCTCTACCGAGGTAGAGGATGCCTATGTATTAGTTCTGGCATGATGTGCCAGAACGCAAACTTGTGTAAAGGGCATGACTGGGGTACTCCATCAGATTGGCCTGCTTTGGTAACCATAGAGGGGTTCACTTAAATATAGTATTAGCCACTTTATAGATGTTAGCCTGCCTAGCAACGTACCCATTAGGGTATAGCAATGCCCATTCACTCCAGCTAACGTACCTTCCTTCTCTGGCCAAGACACCGAGAAATAAAAATATCAGCTTTTTAAGATGGTAACAAGTCTAACCACTATAGCAGGGAACTATGGTGAGCTTCAGGCCCTCTTATATATGTCCAGGGAGGGCATAGCAATGTATAGCATTTGAGAACCTAACATGTCACTTTACCAGCATAACTGAAGAGTAGACAGCCCATTCACGAGCCTCCATTCTGGTTGAATTGGGCTGGGTGTCGTATTTACTGCAGCTTTCCTCCATCCAGGAGCTCCCATAGCCACAGATGTCATCCTGATCTTGGGACACTGAGAGGTTAAAGGATTTACTTGTCTGAGGTCATTGCTAGTATTATTGCTGAATCTACTTCAACTAATTATGCCAATTACAAAGAACGTGTCTCTAGAAAATATTTTCTGATGTAATGAATATTGATTATTTTTCTCCATCTGCAGTGCTTTGTTTTTTGTTAGTTGTCCATGGTATAGGGAGCTCCAAGGGTCCTTTATTCCGCCACCTCCCCTCCCCTTCTCCATAACTCTTCCATATTCATTCCTCTTCCCTTTTCTCTTCCTCATTACATTTCATGAATATTTTACCCCTGGACAGACATCAGGGAGCGCTCCCCTCACCATAGAGTGTTTTCCATCCAATGTGCTGGATGTTAATAGACCCTGCCTTTAACAACCTGTATCTTCTCCTTAACTGGCCCCCAAGGGCACATGGGGGAGTCTGAGAATTCAATGTCAGAATGTCTGATCTAGGTCTATTTCTCCAGAAAAGAACTAGCAAGAAAGAAACAAACTTTGATTTTATTATATGCATGAGTGTGGTGGTAGTGAAGGGAATTTAATTTGAGAAGTACTCATTAAGCCTTTACTATGTATCATGTACTATGATATGTGGTGAGGAAGCAAAAACAAAGTCTCTGCCCCCAAGTAGCTTACAAGTTACTGAGGTAGGTGTGTGTGTGTGTGTGTGTGTGTGTGTGTGTGTGTGAAGATATACAATATGTACACAAATAAGTAAATACAATGATTGCACAAGTCATTTCAAGAGGGAGAAGACATTAGTAATGGGGGATGGGAATCAGAAAATTCCTCATGGATAGATATTTGTCATACAGAGGACGTAAAACCTGATGTGTTCTTTGAGGGAAACTAGGGATTCAAAGAGGCTGAGGTGAGGAGGGAGTGCATTCCAGACATGGCAGTTCATCTGGGCAAAGATATGAGGGTGAGAGATGGAATATTATATATAGGAAACAGCAGATCAGTTTGACTGGAACAGAAAATTTGAAAGGAAGTAATATAAAACAAGTCTAGAAAGAGAGGTAGGAAGTAGATTCAATGCCAGGTTGGGGAATTTGGGTTTTATCCAAGAGTCAATAGAGATCCACTGCAGATTTTTGAGTGAGGAGTAGCATGATCGGTGCTTGAGGGAGATTACATTGGCTGCTCTCTGTGTGGATTTGAGGGGATTGGAGAAGAGGAGAGAGAGCCTAGAGAAAGGGAGGCTAATGACCTGAAATAGGGCAATAGCTGTAAGAGTAGAGAGAAGGGGATAGATGCTGGAGACATTGGGGAAGTCAAATTGATAACTTGACACCTGATTCAATGGCGGAGAAAGGAGCTATGGATGACTCAGATGTTGCAAACTTGGATGATTGAAATGATAATGGGTACCTCAATAGAAATGGGGAAATTTGGAAAGATGGGATTGGGAGGGAAATAAGATAGCTTCTATTTGGACTTAGATATGGACATGCTCATGCAAATAAATGAATAGCCCTAAAAACTGCCAAAAAGACCCACAGTAGAGACTGATCATTTTCCTACATCATTTGTTACAGGATACAACTATGGGATGTGCATCTACATGAGAGTCAAGCATTCACTGGGTCACACTGTTCTTGGTACTCAGTGATTTAATTATTGTCTCCTTCCCTGTCCCCTTATTTTGATAAAGTGAATTTTATTTTGCAAAGAACTTTTGCTTTTTCATTTCCTTCTCACAATGTGCCAACACAGGGTGGTTAGGGCAAGTATAATTATACTCATTTTACAGATAAAGAAACAAGAGAGGTAGAACGACTTGTTCGAAGTTGGCCAGAAAACAGTTATCTTGACATCTTCCATCATTCTATTTCCTCCCAAATCCATCCCTTTTCTAAACTTCTCCACTTCTGCTGATAGCACCATTTTCATTCCAGTCAGTCTGATTCACAAGCTTAGGGCCATTCAGAACTCTTGCCCTCTCTCCCTTATCCTGTTTCTTATCAGTTGCCAAATCCTATGCTCTTTCCCAGATATGATCCCTCATTAGCTCAGCCCCATCCCCCAGGAGTTCTATAGCCCATCTCCATCAGTTCAAATGACTACTTGGCAAATAGTCACTGTCTATTGGAGCAAAAAGAAATCTGGGAATGGTTAACAATGTGTACATGTGTGTGAGGGAGTGGTTGGAAATTTCACACCTCGTAATAAGGCCTGGGATGCTCAGGTACCTGAGCTAGCTAAGTTTGGCCTCCATGGTGATGTCAATAGTGCTGCTGTTTTCTGCCTAATCTGTTATCTCCAGGAGAATATGTCGTCATGACAACCTACTTCCACCTTAAACGCAAGATCGGTTACTTTGTGATACAGACCTACCTACCTTGCATCATGACTGTCATCCTGTCCCAGGTTTCTTTCTGGCTTAACCGGGAGTCTGTCCCTGCCCGTACAGTCTTTGGTGAGTGTTGAACAAGAGTGTAAGTATTCCCTGTGGAGGGTACTGTGCTCCCAGGCATGGCCCCTAGGCAAAGCAATTATAGTGAAGGGTAAAACCCAGGCATTGGGGGGTCCTCACCTATGAAGCTGTAACTTAGCTCTTTCTGCATGCAACCTCAGGCTCCCCAATCATTTGCTTGGAGTCCATTCAGCATTCCATCCTTCTAATCCTGTCTGATGACCCATCTCAGAGAGGGAGCATTTTGGGTACTAAAGGAGATGTAGGGTTGCTAGGCAGTCCCAACAAATGAGCAGAAAGGCCATGGGGCAGAGATTTGGGACATGGCGGGGGGACCTAGGAAGTCATCTGGTTCAATTGCCTCTTTTTTACAGATGAAGAAACTATAGCCCAAAGAAAATAAGTGACTTGCTCTAGGTCACATGCCTAGTTCATGGAAGAGCTAGGGCTTGAATAGAGGCCTCTCGATTCATTTGTCTGGCCTCCATATCCTACCAAGGAACCAACTGCTCAATTCCGTTGCCAATCAATAAGTGTTTCTTGGGTCAATCCAAGTAAACAAGTATTTGTTAAGCTCCTACCGTCTGTCAGACACTATGATAAGGACTGGGGCACAGAGAAAGGCAAATTACAGTCCCTTCTCTCAAGGAGATCATGACTAATGGGTAGGGGCAGAGACAATAGGCAAACAACTATGTACAAATAAGATATAGGTAGTATAGATTGGAGGTAATCTCAGAGGGAAGGCACTAGCACTAAGTGGGGCTGGTAAAGGATTCTTGGAGACTGTTGAATCCTAGCTGGAACCTGAAGGCAATCAGGGAAGCCAGAGTTGAGAAGAAAGACTTTCAGGCATGGGGGACAGCCAGTGAAAATGCATGGAGTCAATAGAAGGTGGAGTGTCATGCATGAGGGGACAGCAAGGAGGGCAGTATTAATGGATTGCAAGTTATGGGGAGGGAAGTAAGGTGGAGAAGACTGAAAAGGTAGGAAGGGCTTTAAAAATGAAACAGAAGATTTTCTATTTGAACCTGAAGGTCATATAGCATCACTAGAGGTTATTGAATGGGGGTACGCAACATGGTTAAATCTGCACTTTAAAAAGATAAGTTGGACAGCTTAATGGAGAATAGACTGGAGTGGGGAGAGAACTGAGGCAGGAAGACCAGTCAGCAGGCTATTGCAGCAGTCCAGGTATGAAGTGAAAAGGGACTGCCCCAGGGTGGTGGCAGTGTCAGAAGAAGGAAGGAGGCATATATGAGAGATTTTGTGAAGGTAGAATCTACAAGACTTTGCCACAGATTGGATATGGGGTGTAAGAGAGATAGAGGAGTCCACAATGTTACCTCATTTGTGGGTCTGGGTGACTGAGAGGATAATGGTGTCCTCAGCAGTAAGAGGGAAGTTTGGGAGGGGCTTTAGGAAAATATAATGAGCTCAGTTTTGGGTATGTTGAGCTTAAGGTTCAGTGTCAGCAGATCTAGCTTGAAGTTCTGGCTCTCCTACTAACACTTTCTATTGACTTTGGAAATATCCTTTTCCCCTCTTGGTAATTTAGATTTCCCCATCTGTAAAATGAGAGAGTTGGATCAGGCAATTTGGCCAGAACTTTGTGGTCAAGTTGTTCTCCACTGCAGACCGATCTCATCCCTCTTCAGTGGATAGCTATGTCTCTCGAGGCTAGGAGTTTTGCTACTCTGATGTCATCTCTCGAGTTAAGGGGAGAAGAAGACTTTTCCAAGAGGGGCCTCTTATGTCCTTTCCTGCCCCCAGCCCTAGTGTGTTGTAAGGACCCTTCGCTGTTTTTCCAGGTGACTGCTAATGAGGAGGGCTCACTCAAGATGGTGACTCTCCCCAAACTTTCTACCCCTAGAAGAGAAGGTTACTCAGGACATTTCTCTGACAGGCCCATAAAATATGCACCCTCCCAAAAAGAACACAGTGCCTGTTTGTGATGGGCAGAGGTTTCCTGAACAATTGGGCCCATTATCTTAGCTTGCCAAGCTACAAATTCAGTTAGTGTGTTAATTAGTCGCTGGCAATATTATTAATTTATTGGGCTGATTCCTGTCATGGCTCAAAATTTGTCCCTGCTAATCAGCTCCCTTGATGACGTCCTGCTAATTTTGGAGCTGCACACTGTAGTCTCAGATTGTTAACCCTCAGTAGAAATAGGAGAACCTATTCTATGCAATTACCCTTCTTCCCCACCCTCACCCCCAGCTCTGGCTGGTGCTCCAGTGCCCCCCAAAAACAGCCCCTGGCTGAGGAGGTTGAAGCCTGAGAGATTCTTTGACTTCCAGCTCTTGCCTCCTTCCCTGTTTCCAAAGCACCTCATCTCCTGGTATTCCAACCATACCTTCCCTCCCTCCATCCCTAAACATTTGCCTTGCATAGCAGTTCTCAGCTGTATCCTAGATACTGAACTCTCAGACCCTCCCAGCTCCCAACTCACATTTCCTTATGTGGAGAACAACCCTCCCTTCCACATGGACAGTGGTGACAATTTCCACATCAGCTTCTTCATTCTCTCACTGAATCTCGATTACCCATTTTGGTATTCATGCCCACTTTACAGATGAGGAAATTAGTTTCCTCATAGACGCTTTGGAAAAAACACCAGATTGGAAACCTTTTCTAGTAAATTACAGTAGAGATCTGAACCCAAATCTCTTGATTCCACTGCACCACAGTTGCCCCCAAGATCTAGTGGTTCCCCTGTATATCGATCTCTACATCTCTACACCCAGAATCTCAGCCTTAGAAGCTTCTAGCCCAACCTGCACATGAACAGAAGTCACCCAAACAAGTGGCTATTCAGCCTCTGCTTGGAGATGTCTGTTGGTGAAAAGCTCCTTCCACCTTGGGCTAGCTCTGACTCTTAGACAGTTTGTCCATATATTGTTGATGTATCTGTTTGCATATTAGGATCCTAGATACAGAGCCAGAAGGGTTCTCTGGTCCATCCTCATTTTAGAGCTAGAGGCCCAGAAGGATGAAGTGAGTTGTTGTTCAAGGTCATCCATTACTTCTGAGTCTAAGTGAAACAAAACTAATTCCTTTTCCATTTTGAAAATATCTGAAGATAGCTATTGTGTCCTTCTTAAGTCTTTTCTTCTCCTGAGTATAAAGTTCCCTGGTTCCTTCAACTGTTCCATGGATGGTGCCATCTATGGCCCCAAGGCTAGCCTTATTTCTCTCTTCTGGTTCATCAAGAACTTTCCTACAACATGGCACCAAGACCAAACCCAGTGCTCCGGAGATGGTTTACTGAGGGCAGAGGGCAACAGAGACCAAACCCTCCCTTGGTCCCGGTCTCATGCCTTTGGTTACAGAGCTTTGTTGGCTGCCATGTCAAACTGTAGATTCATATGAAACTTGCCATCTACCAGAGATCCCAACTGATAGCATTCTGGGTTGAAACTAACAAGATTACATTGAACAGGGATAAAGGTAAAGTCATCCACTTGGGTTTTTAATAAATCAGTTGCAGAAGCACAGAAGCTGGGGGGATAGATCATATGATAGCCATTGGTAGGAAAAAGATTTCAAGGTCAACATGAGCCAACAGCGTCGGGTGGCTGCCAACCAAGGTACTACAGGCCTGGATTGTGATGAGATGTGGGAGGCGACAGCCCTGTGAAATTCTGCTTTGGTCATGTTACATGGATAATAGGATGGTGAAATCTGGAAGGCTAATGACAAGCCGAGGTGTCCAGGGGAGGGGGAACAGGGGGAACTACCATATGAGGAGCAGTTCACGGAATGGGGGATGTTGAGCCCTCTTAGAAAAGAGAAGACTTATCATGGGAAGGGGAACTAAGGTGACATTACCTATCTCATGGAGCAATAAGTAGAGTGGAGATGTGTTGTGATGGAAAAGCATCAGATTGGGATTTGAGAGAACTGGATTTGGGCTCTATAACTGTGTGACCAACTGCAAACCATAGCCCACACCTCCACTCTGGTCTTCAGTCTCCTTTGTAAAATGAAGGGGTTAGTTTAGACCTCTAAGATCCCCTCTGGCTCAGAATTTCTTATCCTATGAGTTTTCTTTGGGGTGTCAGGGAAGGACTGCGACTAAAGTAGCAAGGAGGCAGACTTACTCAATGAAAGGAAAAACTTTCTAATGATGGAAACAGCCCCAAAATAACCTGTGTGCTCTCATGATATGATGAACTTCTTGGCACTAGAAATGTTTGAGCAGTGGCTGCATGGTATTTGTTTGGAGAGGGCATCCTGACCTGAGTAGAAGGTTAGACAACATGACTTTGGAGTTCTCTTCCAGCTCTGAGATGCTCTCTGATTTAGATGACTTCCTTTGAAATGGTCCCTCTTTCCCCAGGTAAAATTGGTGAGCCCATTTATCAGACTTAGCATCCTCTGATGGCAGTGGATTCTTCCCTTCTTTTCCCCCAGGGGTCACCACCGTCCTCACCATGACCACCCTGAGCATCAGCGCCAGAAACTCTTTACCTAAGGTGGCATATGCGACGGCCATGGACTGGTTCATAGCCGTCTGTTATGCCTTTGTGTTTTCTGCGCTGATTGAATTTGCCACTGTCAACTATTTCACCAAACGGAGCTGGGCTTGGGATGGCAAGAAAGTGATAGAGTCTCAGGAACAGAAGGTGAGTGGCTATGGGAAGAGGGCAGAGGGAGGGGCTAAGAAGCAACCCATGAGTGAGCTGCATTGGGACCAGGAGTGGGCAGCATGCAGCCTGCTGGCATTGGTTGAGGCTGTGTTCTATTCACTGGGGTCATCAATCCAGGTCTTGACTGGTGTGCTTCTTGGCAGCTAGGAGGGAGGGAGGCAGGGAGGGAAGGGGCAAAGGCTAGAGCAAGATTGAAGGAACCGCAGTGCTGGTGGGCAGGAGTATGATTCCCCAACATATACCAGTCATGTTGGGGTAAATACACAAAGGATGAATGGATGACAGAAAGAAGATAGAATGACTCAACTTGGATTTTGCTTCCATTTTCTCTGTCCAGCACAATGACTTTCAGTTCAGAATGGGTAAAATAAATCTGGTTAAGTGGAGATTTAATCCCAAATCAGGCAAGGAGATAGTAAGGAAGCAGCTTGTCACTAAATGAGTTCTAGCCCAGATGAATTACATCTCAGGGAATTCAAACAACGTGCAGTTCTTATCACTTCAAGACCAATGTCAATCATCTTGGAGAAATCATGGTCAGAGGCCAGAAGACTGGAAACAGGCAAATTTCCCAATGTTCCAAAAAGGGGAAAAACATGAATTTTAGAATTTACTGAACTAAACCTCGACACTAGTCCTTGACAAATTCCAATTATGGATTATTAATCAAATGATTTGTGGGCCTTTAAGAAAGCAGAGATGCTAGGAGCCAATATAGGTTTACCTATATTGACCTATATATGACCAAGTCATACTAACTAATCACATTTCCTTTATTTAACAGAATTGCTAGACTGGCAAATCTATAGCAATGTTATCAATATAGAGTATCTTGATTTCCACAAGGCATTTGACAGAGTCTCTCCTATCCCTGTGAACAGATGGAGAAATGGGGGCTAGATTATAGTAGAGTTAGATTCATAGCTAGCTGAACAACAACTATGAGTGGTGATTAAGGGATTGATCCTACCCCGGAAAGGAGTCTCTAATGGTGCATTGTATGGCTCTGTCCATGGTCCTGTCTGGTTCAACAGTTTTATTAATGACTTGGACAAAGACATGGATGGCATGTCAACCAAAGTTTTAGATGCCATGGCATGAAGCTGGGAGGGATAACAATCAAGATTCACCATTTATCAGCAGACTAGAATGATAGGCTGAAACATTAAAAAAATCACTTTAAGAAAAATAAAGTCTAACATTTGTGTCCAAAAAATATTGCACAAATACAGGATGGAGGAGATGTGGCTTTGCAACAATTCACTTGAAAAAAAAGACAAAGAAACCTGGAACTTTTAGTGAATCAGTAGTGTGACATAGCTGCCCCAAAAGCTAATGCAATCTCAGGCTGCATTAATCGAAACACAGTGTCCAGAACAAGGAAGATAATAGCCCTCCAGTACTCTGCACTTGTCAAATATTATCTGAAGTATTGTGCTCACTTCTGGGTACCACATGTTAAGCGAAGCATTAATAAGTGTGTTCAAGGCTGGGTTGCCAGGAAGGTGAATGATCTGGCAACCATACCATAAGACGAACTGCTGAAGGAACCAAGGAAGGTCAGCCTAGAGAAGGGAAGACTTGGGGAAAGGGAGGGCGCATGATAGCTGCTTTTGAATAGCTGAAGATTTGTCATGTGAAAAAGGAAATACAAGTGTCCAGTGTAGCTCCAGAGGCCAGAACTAGGACCAAATGGGAGGCAGATTTCAATTCAGTAAAGAGAATTTAACATGTGGCTCTGGTTCAAAACTGGACTAGGTTCCCTTGTGAGGTAATGAGCTCCACATGACTAGAGGTGTTCAAGTAGAGGTCAAATCACTACTTCAAAGGGACATTGTTGTGGGCATTCTTGAATTGGGGTAGGAGGAGACTAGACCCTATAACCTCCCCAAATCCCTTCAAACTCTAGCACTCACCACTAAACTCATCCTCCTAACTCATTGGGCTTTCTCTTTGCCCACACCTTTTCTATCCTTTCAGCAGCATGGTTTCTCCTCCACCCTCCCACCCCTCTACTGGTTCTGACCAGCTCTTATAGTAAGAGAGGAAAGGAACCAGAGCAGCTTCACACTCTCCTGTAACACTTCAAGGGCTGCCTGTGACCAGTATATCTTGGGTGCCAAATGGAGCTTTCTCTGTGGCCAACTAGTGCCGCGGGAGACCAGGGGAAGGGAAGCTGTTCCTTAGCTCTTCTTCTAATAGGCCATCAGTGGAGGAATGAAAGGCTCTTAAAGGATAGAAGGAGACTTCAGAGGCTGGCAGGACTATGCCTAAAGTGGCTCAAATAACAATATGTCTATGCTTAAAGCTGCAGGTTTCACAAGTTCAAGCGGTCATTTGTTTCAAACTTTAACTATCCTTTGTTTTAAGATCTTGGTGTCTACCCTGTTACCTCTATTGCTCTAACTTGATCTTAATATCATGATTTTGAAGAAGGAAGAGACCTTGAATATCAAGTCCAAGGCTCTTGTTTTTGACAGATGAAGTAACTGAGGCACAGAGAGGGAACATAGCTTGTTCAAAGTCACACAGGTAGAAAGTGCCCAGAATGTGGATTAAAACCCAGGTCCATTGACTATAAATCCATTACTTCTAATCATCTACAGAGCTCAACAGTCTCTGGATAATTCTGTATCCATTTGAAACTATGAAGGGGGACCTTTGTATTCTCTTCAGAGACTGGGTAGGTGGCCATGCTGAATATATGGCTTGGCTCCCTAGGACGTTATTGCCCACTAGAGCTCGCCCTTTAGGCTCTGAGGAAAATTCACTGAGCAGGGAGCCAAGACCAGCTTGGGGAAAGGTTTGGTGCCCTCCTTCCTAGGCATAGACTTTCTCCATAGTTACTCTCTTAATTTCTGGGCAAATAACTGCCAGACAGCTCCTCCATCACCCCACCCCTCAGCCGATCTCTATTCCAACCCCGTATGCTTACAGAAAATGCTTACTCTAGCATGACCGGTCCCATCTTTTTATTAGTGAATCAATTCTGAAATCAAGCTTTGTCCTTGACATTCATTCTGGACGCTGGACTTGGAGGATGGCGGTGGGGCTGAGAAGGGAGGAAACTCATCAGAATGTGCTTTGTAGGTCAAATAGGGAAAGGAAAAGGAGTGGGAGAGTGAGATTCTTGCCATAGCAAGGTGCTCTCCCAGCCTTAGGGGCAAGTGCCAAGAAGTGAGCCCATTGAAGCAAGCAAGGGCCCTAGTGCAGGAGCCTGAATGTTAGAACTGACCATCATCTTAGAGGTCATTTAGTCCAACATCTCCTAGCACCTAGTAGGACCCCACTACTTATTTGTTAAACTGAACGAGGACACTGGTACCCAGATAGTCTGTGAAATTTGTCCAAGGTCATCCAATGAGTGGCAAGTCAGTGGATTTGAAAGTAAATCCCAGAGAGGGCAGATGGCTAGACCTAGGAGTTGGGGCTGGATTTTCTCTGTATTTCTATAGGATATGTAGGGGACCTTTTTCTATCAAGGGTCACTGAGTCACAGGGGGAAAATAATCTCAAGTCATATAAATGAAAAGAAAATTAATTTTGTCTTTTGAGAAGACCGATAAAATATCACCCCCATCCACTTTTTAAATTAAGAAAAGTGAACATAAAATGTTACCTATAAATAGAACACCTAATAAAAACATACTTTTTTTCTACATCACAGCCAGTTAATAGAGAGATGGGAAAGCAAAAGAGACCACGATAAAGGGAGAGAGGTAGCTTCCTTCTTTGCCAGAGAGGTTTTCTGGCAATTTTTTCTTTTCAATAAGAAAAAACACTAACTTCTTTCTTTTGAAACTGGGAGACAGTCACATCCTATATAACAGAAAAAAAAATATGCTTTCATAGAACAACATCCCTGTCTTGCAGGCATGATCAGTCAGTCAAGAAGCTTTTATTAAGCGTTTGTTCTGGGCCAAGCATTATGCTAAGTGCCAGGGACTGGATGAAATTAAGCCCAGGGATGGCTTCACCCTACAGGCTGGAGTTTCAGAACCCCTGATCTGTAGCAAATGTCAGTGGAAGGCACCTTGCTTTGACAAGAATCTCCAAGGGATTTGGAAGGGACCAGGGAAGATTAGGTGCTTGGCACCTTCAGCCTCCAGATTGAGAACTGAGCAACTGTCTTCACTTGTCTGTTCTGGAACAGCAGGATTTCTGAGCTTGTATCGTATTAAGAACAAGTCTCAGGTCATGCTGACCAAGTCTAGCATTCAAGGCAATTTGAGACATCCTGTGCCACTTGGTCATTTAGATGTCTGGTTTAGACATCGGTACTCAGGTTAACTGAACACTTAGCTATGATCCCACCCAGTTTAAGTGATTTGGCTTTTGTTATGCTCGCCATGCTTTCCCTCAACACTTCCCATCCTGCCTCAAAAGCAGAGCAGTGTCCACTCTGGAGAAGGAGCACCCTGGGAGCTTTGAGTGTGAATAGCATCAGTCTTCATTTAAAAATTCCAGATTCTTCCAGGAGGTTGATCCACTACCTATATATAACCAGGGGCAGCTAGGTGGTGCAATGGATAGAGCACCAGTGCAGGAGTCAGGAGGACCTGACTTCAAATCTCACCTCAGACACTTGACACTCACTAGCTGTGTAACCTTGGGCAAGTCACTTAATCCCAATTGCCTCATTCTGAATCATCTCCAGTCATCCTGATGAATATCTGGTCACTGGATTCAGATGGCTCTGGAAGAGAAGTGAGGCTGGTGACCTGCACAGCCCTCCCTCACTCAAAACAAAGTCAAGTGCAAGTCATGTCATCATTTCTCTGATGGCATGGTCATCTTCAGCAATGAAGGACAAACACACGCACACACACGTGCGCGCAAGTATGTAACCAGAATTCCTCCAAGGACCCTAAAGTAGTATGTCCTTCCTTCTCAATTGTAGGAGGCCCCTTTCCTGAGCCCAGTCTGGGAGTTACTGGGAATATCTTCTCCCAGAAGCCTCTAGGCTCTCTGAGCTCCTGGCCCCCTCCAGACCAGCTGAATAGCTGTAGGGGATTGGGACTGGGACTCTCGCCCATGTTTGCTTGGCATTTTGAGTCATAGGCCATGTTGTTTTGGTTCTGTCTGGCATGAAAGTTCACTACTGATTCTGTCTCGGTCTTTAATTAGCTCTACTCAAAACAACTGTCAGGAGGAGAGCTGAAGAACATATTGTCAATGGACAGGGAATAGCCCTGGGCTGCATTTCCAAAATACTCTTTTTAGTGGTTAAAAAAAATAATGTCTCCATACCCCACCCAAACCCAGCCTTCCTGGGGCAAGGACCAGTCTCCTTGTGGGATTGGAGGAGTCTTGTTTTGGCATGAGAGTAATAGTTGTAGCTAATATTTATATAGCACCTTCAGGTTTTAAAAGTATTTTATATCTCATTGGATCCTTCCAACCATCCCTGGAGATAGGTTACATTGTCGTTGTTCAGTCACTCAGCTGTGCCTGACTCTTTGTTAGCACACCAGGCCCTTCTGACCTGAAGGACTCATCTTCCAGTGCCATCTCTTTTAGCATTTGAATACTTGGGATTTTCTTGGTAAGGATACTGGAGTGGTTTGCTACTTCCTTCTTCAGTGGGTCACCTTTTGTCACAACTTTCCACTATGATCTGTCCATTTTGGGGAACCCTGACCAGCATAGTTCATAGCTTCATTGAGCTAAGCAAGCTCCTCTGCCACGACAAGGCAGTGATCCAGGAGGAAAGGTCATATTATTAGCAGCATTTTATGGATGAGGAAACTGAGGTAGAGAGAAGTTCAGTGACTTACTTGCCCAGGGTCACACAGCTAGCGTCTGAGGAAGGATCTGAACTCCTTCTGACTCCAGGTCCATTGCTCTATGCACTGAGCTACCAAGCTGCTTTACTGGATCACCATTTCAATGTCTTTAGAAGCCATAGCTTACTAGAGGCCTGGGCCAATGGAAGTTTTCTCTATGTAATTCTGTGTATTAGGTGACCACGGGTCCCCTACTGACATGATCCTTGAATACAGGAGGTGTTTAAAGAGAATTTACTGAATTGAACCAAGATCAAGGCCATACAGGAAACTTTAGCATAAAGAACACTGGCCTAGGAAGCAGAAGATCTAGGTTCTAGAGCCCATCGTGCCACCTGACTTCCTGAGTAACCTTTGGAAAATCTGTTACCCCTCTCTGGCCCCCAGTTTCCCCATGTTTAAAATGAGGGTATTGGATTAGATGGTCTCTCAGTCATGCCCCCTCCCACCCTGCTCTAATGCTTCCAGCCTCTCTGGAATATCTCTTACAATAGGGGGTGGGGGTCCAGATGAGATGGGATTCTTTGGGACCAGAGAATTCTCACTCTGCAGTCTAGACAGTGCCCTTGGATCTCTCTGATTTCCCTAAATTTGTCATGGAACCAGGGAGCAATGCTTAAGTTTCTACACTCTACTCTCTGCTGGCTCTGTGGGACTCACTTCTCAGGGGAGCATCACTGCCACAAAAGGGGGGGGGGGTTTGGCTTTTTTTTCTGTAGTTCTTCCCATGGGCCTGAGAATTGTTTACAATCTGCAGGAGTGGCTGGCCAGGCCAAGCATAACCTGGTTTGCCCTGTTATTGCCCAGAGCTGATAGACAGCTCCTTACTTTGAAGCATCCAATACTTCTGACCATCACTCTTCCAAACAGAATTGTAGTTTCCTCTTCTACTAGCTCAAAAATCGATCCCTTGGACACCCACCTTGGGAAAGGTACTCTCAACACCTTCAGTTGACAGTGTCTGTCTTTGTTCTTACATTCTGAACTGAGTAGCATCAAGCAGGGGGAGGAGAACTACAATACTGGGCCCAGATAAGCAATGGGGATAAACAGGCAAACCACATGATCAAGTCTCTCCCATGACATTTACTAGCTAGGAGACCCTGGGCAAGTCATTGCCCCACTTGCAGTCTCATTTTCCTCATCCTTAAAATGGAGATAACATCTGCATTCCCTAGCTTACAAGTATGTTGTGGAGCTCAAATGAGATAATATAATATATGGAAAGTGCTTTGCCAATTTCAAAGGTTATAGAAATGTTAGAGATTATTGTCCCAGTCTCCTCAAAGAGACCTCTATGATTCCCTTCTTTCAAGAAAATTGGAGGGAAAGCAGATTGGGGGAAGGTATAATCAGAATGCATGTTCTTTTGGGGTGGGGGAAGAGGAGAGATGGGGAGAAAATTGTGGAAGTGAATGTTGAAAACTAAAAATACATTAATAAAATCTCAACAACAAAAAAGAAAATTGGATAAGTAACTGTAAAAATAAAGTGAGGTCCTGAGAGTGAGAATATTTGGATAGCATATGATTAGGGCATCCATATGATAAGGAGCCAGGAAACGATGTCATCCAAGGTAGTTTAATGTGATACAGCTATGAGAAATAGACCTTGCAGCAGCAGTCCTAAGTATGAATTCTGCCTTGGTCACTTGTTACCCGTGGAATCATCTACTGGCCACTTCATCTGCCTGGGACTCAGTTTATTCATCTGTAAAATTAAGGGAGTAGACCAGATGACTTCTGACATTCATTCCAGCTCTAGATTTATGGAATTGTGGGCATTAATTTTGGAATAGAGAAAGATTCTGAGTGAGAGTTGGGGGTGGAGTGGGTAGGCTATCTTCAATCCCAACAACTTCTTAACAAATAGAGCTATCCAAAGTAGGAATGAGCTGCCTTGGGAGGAAGCTTGAAGAAGAGTGGAGTTCTTCATGCAGAATCAGAATGACCACTTGTTGGTTGTTAGGGAGAAGATTCTTGTCTAGGTGTGGGCTGTGCTGGATGATTGCATATCTCCCAACTTTGAGATTTAGAGGGTCAAATCAAGTCCTCTACGAGGAGGGAAGACATGAGTTTGGGCAGTGGCCTTAAGGAGGCTATAGACAGTAGGGCCATCAAAAGTTAACTTCTCTCAGAATTGTTCCAGTAGGTCTGTGCGGAGGAGGAAAGCACACTCTGCTGTTCTGATGACACATTATTCTACCTCCTGGCACTCACAGCACTCTCCCAAAGAGTACAGGTGGCCACTTGTCTCTTCTTCTCAAGAAAAGTACATCCCATGCACTGGCATTTGCAAAACCTTTAGTGGTGATCCCCTAAAAGCTCAGTGCTGCTTATTTGTAAGGCTTACAACTCATTTCCTGCTAGGCTTTCAAGCTCCAAAACATCCAAAGTGATGTCATTTACACTTTCAGAAATCAAATTGCTGTGGTGGAGAAAAATGAATTTGGGAAAGGGGGGGTTGGCATTGGTCTTGCTGCTGTTTCCCTCCACCTCCCTCTTCCTCTGTCATTCATAGTATAGTGAGGCCAGGATACGGGCAGCAGATTTGTCTCTGGTTATCCTTACCAACTCTCCTCACCCTTCTTCCTCCATATCTGCCTCCTCGAAAGGTCTTAGCAATCAATAGACAATGTTTCCAAGGGCTTAGAGCCCTGAATGAGGGGCAAAAAGAAGAGACAGAAATATAGCTGATGTTGAGAATGGGGTGCACACTGGGCCTGGGACTGCCCCATGATCATAAAATTCTTTTCTAGTCAAATCTGATCATGATGAACTTGGAAATGTGTCATCACTGCAACTTGAGGACAGTCCAACAGAATCATGGAGTGTTAGAGTTGGAAGGAATCTTAGACATCATCCTGGCCACCCTCACTCCAATTTTACACATGGAGAAACAGAGGCTTTAGAGCTGAAACTTCCCTGACTTCCAGCACAGAACTCTCTACACCACAACATTCAAGAAGTCATCTACCTTGGGGGAAGGTAGAACCCCCAACTTAGGAATGACTTCACTTCTCCCTACAGAGTCAAGCTTTTGCGAAAAGCCTACCAACTTCAATTTGGTATATAGCCATACCATCTTAATATACACAAGGGGCAAGAGCTTGTTTACATGGTGTTGGAATGGTGTTTACATGCAAACAGGCATCACACATCAATGAGACCAGAGGGCCTGATGGAGGCTGGTGGATAACTAGTTTCAGGAACTGCTCCAAGTGTCCTCTGAAAAAGCAAGATGTGGAATTTTCCATCTGTGGCCCAATACCTGGAGCCAAGAATGGGGGGCCTAAGAAAACCCAGCTCTTGGACAGTGGGATTCCAGACATTTGTCTTTCAAAGAGTGTTAGTGTCTTGTGACTGTAAAAGGATGAAATTGTGCAGGTTTTCTCTGGATCATAAGAAAGGAACACAAGGTAGAGAAAGTGGATAACAGTAACAGTAATGGTTGGCATACACATAGCCCTTTTAGGCTTATAAGGGGTTTTACATGCATTATCTCACTTTATCTTCAAAACAATCCTGCAAGGTAGGGTCTATAGGTATTATCATTCTCAGTTTACAAATAAGCCAACTGAAGTTCAGAGGGTCTTGCCCATGATGGTGAGTGTCAGTGATGAGATCTGAAGCCATGTCCCTTGCTCTTTCTAATATTACATACTGCCTCTCAGAAAGAGCTGAAGAAGCAATGGGAAAAACTGTAAAATCCTCAATATGGCTGTGGAAAAGTAATACGAATTAGACTCAGTGAAGTCTGGCTCCCTTGACACATAACATCTATCAGGCATAACACTAAATATTCAGCCTGGAGAGAGAAAGATGTGGCAGGAGAAGAATGGGGGAAATGGCAGCTGCCTTTGAGCATTTGAAGGGTTCTGTCAAGTTCAAGGGGAGTAGAGTCATTTTCTTGGCCCCAGAGGGGCCATGGGTGCCCTGCAATGGGTGGAACTTTCAGAGAGGCAGACTGTGGCTTGATGTCAGGAAAAGCTTCCTAATAATTAGCACTGCCCCAAAATGACACAGGCTGCCTTACAGGTAGGGAGTTCCCCTTTACAGGAGCTTCTTCACGTGACTCTTGGGTGCCCAGTTGTCACGGATAATATGGAGGGATGCTTGTTTCAGATACTGATTGGACTATATGTCCTTTAGGGGTCCTTGCACCTCTGAGATGCTTTAGGTTGGGTCTTATTCTAACACTAAAACTCAGCACGTAATGCTATCTTCATTGTAGCCATCTGCTCAGAACTTAAAAAAATAAGCCTGGCCCTGTTTTTAATCACACATAGAAATCTTCTTGAATTGGGGCTGGGTCAGTAACTCTCAGGATGAGCACATGCTAGTGCTTGTTAAGTGAAATTCAAAATTTGCATGGAAAGCAACCTTAATATCCACCATCTCTCAGCTTTGAAAAAATAACTTGCATTTGACTCATTCATTCGTTCATGCAGCCAACATCTATTGAGCACCTACGGATGTATAAGGACCAGTGTGGGGCTCGTGGACCACTTGGAGAATCTCAAAGTTTGCTTCTCCCTGGCACCTGGTCCTTTGACCAGTGTGAGTTTCTTTAGTACTTTGGAGAGCAGACAAAGAGCAAAGGGGGAACTTTAACTACACTTCCTTATGCCAAATGAGCTCTGTACCTCCCTACCCCCACCAAGTACAGTCATCAGGATCTGGTTCCATGTGAGAAATGGGTCCTGCTGCCTTTTGACTTGGCCAGTCATCAGAGAGCTTGAGGCCTGTTTCCCCAAGCCTTTCACTGTTTGAGTAGAAATGTGCATCTGGTGAAGTAGCACGTGAGTCAACTATGTGAAATCCAAAGCTGTGAATGACATGCTTTGGAATTCTGGGCTGCTGGAGATAACTTGGGCTTCCTTTTCCAGTTGTTGTGACATTGCTACTTTCTTTTCCCATGCGGGCTTGGTCTCAGAGTAATTCATGGGCAGCATCAATGGTAGCTTTTGAGAAATAACCTACTAGGGCACCTGTGCTCTCTCCTAGGCTGAAGGACTGGGGAAAGGTAGGTCATTTTTGGACCAGACCAAGCCCTTCCTGATCCTCCAGACTGTCAATCACCTAGGAAGGTCACCCCATGTGTGTCCATGTATTGCTTTGCAGCATGATTTCATCCTCTCTGTTTTCCAGGACCATCGCCCTGGACAGCTCCATGACATGGAAAACAATGAATCCATGGACCCAGTAGCTTCCTCCTCACTTCGCTGCTGCCCCTCCCTTCCTGTCCCTGCTCCTGAACTGAGGGCAAGTGCCTGGGTCTTCCTCCCAGATAGCCCTGAGCTCTCATTCTATTCTTTTTCTACTCTTCCCAAGTCAACTGCCCCAGCCACCTTGCCCTGCTTCTGGTTACAAGTCATGGCAACAATGCTTTGCTGACCAGGAGAGCCAGGGTCCTCCTTCCACGTGACCTGCAGAACTCACTCATCTGAGCCTGTGGGGAGTGCATACATATATTCATATTGATGAGTAATGAGTGGTAAATGTGCATTAAATTGATAGTCCAAGTAGCATCATCCCAATTTTACAGCTAAGGATACTGAGGCTTAGAGAGAATAACTTTCTCATTGTCATATAACTTGAAAATGGCCAAGTGAGAACCTGAATCCAGGTCCTTCTGATTCCAACTCCAGTGATCGTTTTGCTACATCTTAAACACAGAAACCTGGAAAAAACACTAGATTTGAAAACAAAAATCTAGAAGAGCTTGGTTCAAATACTGACTCTGCTACTTGCTGCCTGTGAGGCCTTGGGCAGATTCCTCTAACAGGGATTCAGTGTTTTCCTCCTTAAAAAAAGTGGTTTGTGCCTCTGTTTAAGGTAGCTAACTTTTCTTAACTAAAATTTGTCCTTCTTTCTGTAATCCTACACTGCACAGCAGTCCAAAGGGCCCTGACTCCTGGATGACATAGCATTTGGTATCAGTACATTGCTCCCCATCATGAATCATCATCCCTAACTGTAACCCTGGTCCTTCACTACCATTGGCTCCATGACTCCAGCGTCCTACCTCCCCCTTCTCTCCCCAGTCCTCCATATTGGTTTGTACAATGGAAGTAATCAGTCTTTGTTTTGTTCCCCCTCCCCTGTTTTCCCACCCACCCACCCATTCCCATAGAAAAAAGAGCCGATGACCTTGGCCAAGAAAGCAAACAACACCTACAACATCGTGGGAACCACCTATGCTCTCAACATTGCCAAGGACCCTGGCCTCTCCACCATCTCAAAGAGTGCTGCAGCCAGTGCTACTGCCTCAGGGGCAGCTGTCTCCCCACCCAAGACACCCCATGTGGTAGAGAGTCCCCCTGAAACCAAGAAGACCTACAACAGTGTCAGCAAGGTGGACAAGATCTCCCGCATCATCTTTCCTGTGCTCTTTGCCATCTTTAATCTGGTGTACTGGGCCACATACGTCAACCGGGAGTCAGCCATCAAGGGCATGATCCGGAAACAGTAAAGCCACAGCTCCACACACTTCATTACCAAGAAGCGTCCCAGGAGACAATGCCCACGGGTCTGCTCTCATTTCCTTCTGAACATAAAGGCTTTGCTTTAGAACCATCAGTCAACCAAGTTGTGACTCTTTCATTTGGCTCACTTTGGGCTGTCAACTTCAAAAAATGTCAATAAGGAATTATGCCTCTAACAATGGGAGTCTGCCCTCCATCAGTACCGTTTGTTGCTACCATTATTTTGGTTCTCTAGCTTCCCCATCTTGCTCACTCATCTCAGCCCTGCCACTCCTCAAAAGAAAGTCAATGTATGCATACCTGTAATTCCACACTAACATCCTCCAGTGTACATGCTTCTAAGTACCCTGCCCCATATGCAGTCACCATCTATTCACCATGGAGTACTTTGGCTGCTCTTGGTACTCCAAGGTGATGAGGTAGCACTTGATGGCCTAGGCCAAACTCATCAGCCGCATGTGTATGTTTAACTGAGATTCCATAATGGGGATAAACAACTGGATTCCCATACTATCTCATCTCATGCTACTTCTTATCAAGCCTCCCTTTGTGCCACAGACATCACTGTAGGCTACCAGAACTCCTGGATTGTGTAAACAGGAGGACAAGACTGTCTGAAGAGCGGAACAACCAACTTCTGAACCTCTGACCATGCCCACTTGTTTTCATGGCAACACCATCTCATCCTGGCTGCCCCAAGTATGGCCCCGCATGGAGAAAAGTGACTGGCCCCACCTGGCTGTCCTCCACCCTTCTGCATGTCCTCAAGAAGCACACCAGCCACTCCTAGGAAAACTTCTTCCTCTAGGAGCACTGGTAGGATCTTTCCTCTGTTTGTCCAGCACCTGCCTGGAGGCATTGATTTGTCTGGCCTTGGTGGCTCCTGCAAAGATTTTTTCCTCCCCAAATTCTCTCCTACAAATTCTTCAGAAAGAGAATCAAGTTTTGGTTTTTTTTTTTCTTGAAGAAAACCAGACCAAGAAAACCACCAAGGAAAAAGATATCCTCCAAGACAAAAGAAATTCAAAACTGAAATTCTGACAAGACAAGGAGCCAGAAGCAGGGGTAGGGGAAGGGAGGAGGTGTGTGAGACAGCACTCAAATGGATTGGTAGGGTTCTGAAAGGTTCTTCTGCCTCAGGTTGCTAGAACCTCAATGCTTTTCTCCAAGATATCCATGACCCATCCCCCATCAATGAGACTCTCTGTAAAGACAAGAAGCCAGAAGCCCAAGGGTCTTGTGTAACTTGGAGAGGGCAACCAGCTAGATGGCTCCCTAGAGTTCTGTCTCAGGTTGCTAAAGCCTCCACCTTCTCCAGTTTCTCTAGCCCACTCAGGCCAAGTCAAACTACCTGCCAAGACAAGAAGCCAGCAGCTGAGGGGTTGTAGCTTTGAGAAGTCACCCATGGAGTGGTCAACCAGCTAAGTGGGGTAGGACTAGATGGAGTCCTACTTGTTCTCCCAATTTGCCAAAGGCTCAGCCTTCTCTCTAGCCAGCAACACCCACATAGATTCTCTGTGAAGACGAAGCCAGAAGCCAAGGGGCCTATTGGCATCTGGGGAGGATTCCTGTGGAGATGAGCAAACAGGATGACTCCAAGAACGCTGCTGTCCCAGGCTGTTAAAACTTCCACCTTATCCATGGCTCTTCCAGCCCCCACGCTGAGAGTCTCTGGTCCTCAACACACTAAACCTGCTGACTCAGGCATTGTAAATGCAGCCCCCAAATGAAGCCTCCCCCTTAAGACCTCTCATTTCGCTTCATTGCCCTTAAATGGTTAGTTCGCATGTTCTTTAGATTGGGAGATCCCAGAATGTCATTTCTGAGTTCTGGCTGTCATTTTATTCCTTGCCCTCCCCATCCCTTGCCCCTCAACCTTAGGACCCTGGGATCACCCAGATGAGAGACTGAGTTTTCATTTTCCCAAGTTAGGGTATCATAGAAATCAGAAATCCCAAGACGAATAAAAGACTGGTAGGGACAGAAGGAAGCCCTAAAAATATTGGGGCATTCAGTGGAAGATGTAATGAGAATAAAAACAGCCTGCTTCAAAGCCGACCTAGAGTCCAATCCCTCCCACACTGATTTCAGATTGACTTAGGGCCTCCATTTTAGTCACCCTTCTCTGTGACCAAATTGGGGGCAATTTCTTACTCTCCTCCATGCCCCTGGCACCTCACTTCTCTTCAGTGAAGCCCTTCAGCCTAGGGCACCTTCTCCCCATTGCAATCTCAAGGTCCTCCTCCAAACGACCAGTCACCTGCCCTGCATGACTGGCTGGGATGTGACCTTTACGTTCCCTCCACATTTATCATAGAGGGTCAGAGTCTCATTTGGTTAAATGCCATCGTCCTGCATCCTGTGCATACTGATGTGTCTGCAGCCTGCAAGAGAAAAGATCCACCTGGATTCCAAAGG
Organism: Notamacropus eugenii; assembly: GCF_028372415.1. Lineage (NCBI taxonomy): Eukaryota > Metazoa > Chordata > Mammalia > Diprotodontia > Macropodidae > Notamacropus > Notamacropus eugenii. Next base: position 71,671,223 of record NC_092879.1, on the reverse strand, counting down.
AATGGAGGTCTCAGAGTAAGAAAGCAAGGGGAGGGAGGAACTCTAGGTCGGCAGAAAGAGAAAAGCCTTCTTATTCTCTTTCAAACCTCAATAAAATGAGCAAAAGGGGAACTCATGGAAGGACCCCCCCCCCCCGGATATTAAAATCAGAAGCAGAGACCCCCTCCCTCCCTGAGTCCTTTCATCACTAATTCTACCACTGGCTCCACAGAGCTTTCAGGGCTGGAGAATCTTTTTCTTTTAGATCAGGAATAGTTGTTGGTCCACCTTAAAAGGTGCTGTTCCTCATGGCTAAGGAAGAAAAGTTGGATTTGGCAGGAGACACGATTCAGACAACGGCCAGGAAATTCTAGGAGGAGAAGAAAGAGTGAAAAGGCAAAGGACAGGCACATGTATAGGAATCCACCTAAAGAAACAGTGGGTGCCATTCTCATCCAACCAATAGCACATTCATGACTAAGATTTCTATTAATATGGCTGATTATTTGAATAGGTTAATTTGACAAGCATTTATTAGGAAGCTACTCTGTGTGAGGTACTGGGCTAGGTACAAAGGATGCATAACCCCATACAAACATAAAGAGGCTCTGCTGGGCTAAGACCACCAGAGACCATGAAAGGTTTTCAATTTGCCAGAGATATTCGATTTTAAGAATAAGGAACCAGGCCCAGCCAATACACTCTTTGGTACCTGGGAATCTTGAAAAACAGTGCTAACTCAAGGTTAAGGTCTTACTTAACCCATAATCAAGGCATAAGGTCTTACTTGAACTAACAACTGGTTCCAGATAGAATTGTAAACAAAGCTATATTCTCTGTCTAATGGTTCTTCCCAGCAGAAAACATTATCCTGAGTTGTAACATATGTATGCATGTGTATACGTGTGTGCCATGTACACCTTCAGAAGCTAATGTTCTCAATAGGGTAGAACTTATAGAAAATTCATCAGAATTTCTTTTTGTAGTTAGTTGTGAAGATAGCTGCTTGCTAGCTCAAGACAGATCCTGATTAATAGGAAATCTTTCCAAGTTCAAAGGGATTCTTATTTACTATAAACATTTTAATGAAAGGAGTTCACATGAACCAATGTTAGAGTTGAGATGGAGAGTGTTGAAAGGGAATTTATATAATGAATTGGTTAATTGCCCATCTCTGTTGGAGACAGCCCAAGGCTTTAGCCAGGCCACCCAAATGTACATAAGATTTGCATGGAACTAGATGTAGAAAAGGATGTGTATTTCTACATTTTATTAGCATAGTTGCAGACCCCAGCAGTCCACCTGGGTCAGCAAGGGTCCTCAGTCATTGTGAAGTGAGGCTGGGGGAAGGGGAGGGAGAACTATTGATTATTAAAGAAGGACATGGAGCTTTCTGATGTGAATATGAATTATGAACCAATTTTTCTAGTGGGAGTTGTTTGGAACGATTTCAATCACCTCCTCCAGCATTCCTGCCATCACTGGGCTTATTGCTGCTGCCTTTATGGACATTGATATCTGAGATTTTTGAGCATCATGTTTCTGAACAACCCCCAACAATTATCTAGGCTTCATTTCCCCTGACCCCCCCTGAGAAGGAACAATGAAGCAAGGTGTGGAAGAAGGCAAATATCATTCTTTCCACTTTAAAAGTAGAGAAACTGAGGTGCCAGGAGGTCAACTGACTTATTCCAGATAAATTAGAAATTCTTAGATCTTTTTTGGAAATCTCAGACTTGCCTTATTTTTTTAACTTCTTCCAAGTCTAAGGCTTTCCCCTGCTCAGTCTAGACACCTTCCTTCATATTTTGTTCTTCAGGAAAGTCTCGTGGTCATCATGGTACTTTCTAGAATGACTGACATTTCTGAGTACCTCCTCTTTTCCCTCAGAGATGTCCTATTCGATGCCTGCTTCCATACCCAGGTCCAACCTTCTTTCACTCATGTCTGGTTAGAATTCTTTCTTCCAGGTTGTTTTTAGAACCCCTAGTAGGAGGAAGTTTCTTCTGGGGTTTCTCAGGATTAGCAAACTGACACCACTCTCTGTCCTCTTAGAGACAATGTCATATGGCCATTTCATTGAACTCAGGAGCCAATTTCTCCCCTCAGCTTCCTGGATTCAAGGGATATTTCCTAGGTTCAATTACCTGTGCTGGCTGTGTTTCCTCCCATCCCCCATATCTTCTGGATGGGCAAACTCTGGTGTGTCCAGGACTAATTCAGGACATTTTTGCTCCTTTTGTCAGCTCAGCTTCCCAAATTGTGCATGCAATTTCTTTTGCAAATACAGTTCTCCTGTGAAAAAGTGTGCTTTGGAAACAGCCATTTCCAAAGTTTTCTGGGTGTAGCATTGGGGGCAAAGTCAATCAAATCAAAGACACAGTTATTCTCAGGGATGCATGGTAACCTAGTGATCTGAGTGACTCCAAGGGTGTCAAGTTATTATTCTCAGAGCAATTTGTCTAGTAGGGTGAGCCTCATGAGACTTGGATGCTGAAAACAGTACTTGCTCCAATGACTTGGGAACCACTGGAAAGAATGCCTGGCTGAGAAAATGGTCTGTATGTGACCGGCAGTAGCTCCTCTTGCATTGAGGTCCCTTCCTCATTCCTAAAGCCAGCATTCCCTGCCCTTCAATGAGGACTCTCACCTCCCCCCTCTGCCAGGCTAAGATTTGGGTTTCCAAACTGTGAGAGTCACTGTGAGGCAACATCCCCACCTTGAAGTGGAGAAGGCAACTTAAGAAAAACAGATGACAACTCCCAACTGAGAAACTAAGGCATTGCTCCTATGACCAGATAGACCCCTAGGGCTATCCCCGCTCCCTAGCCACGGGTAATCAAGGTCATTCACCATTTTAGTCACCCTTCCACTTTGCTTTCACATGCAACACCCTGCCTGCTTGGGTATCTAGCCTCAGGGGCCCTTAGTAGTCATATTCTGTTGCTCCCCTCAACCTTCAACCAAAGTCTGAGCTGACTTGATTTGTCTAAAAGGCAGAAACTAATCTTATCTCTCATTAGCAGCATGAAAAGAAAGAGAATTCTCTATTTGGAAAGAAATAGGCATAAAGCTGTCAGCAACATTCTTCAAGGACGAACCTCTGGTTAGCTGCTGTTAGCACAACAGCTATTCTGGACAAGCCTGTCTTATTAATATTGGCCTTATTGGACCAAGCCTGTTAGTATAAACTGAACCCCAAACTAAAAACACCATAGGTTCCTTTGCTCCTTACAACTGAAAAAACAGACAGCAAGGCTGGATACCCATAAGTTAGAGTTCTTGCCCAATCACCAGGTGAAAGCACCAACCTAGTGACAGTATGAAAAACCCAACTTTCCTCTTACCAATCTACCCAATAGCTTTGGATCACCTACCTGCTGACTTAACAGATGGATGGATCTCCTATCAACACTGATCAACAGATTGATGAACTGCGCACTAAGCCATGGCAAAACAGGAATGGCCTGACTTGGAGGAAAATTCCTCATCCTGCCAAGAGACACCATGGAGTGGCATGTGCTTACCCATACCACAGTTTCACTGTGACTCTTCATGTCCTGAGCTATCATTTGGCAGGCCAAGGAACAGGATTTGAAAAGAAAAAAAATTCACCTAGACATCTCTTTCCAAAACAAATACTAGATGCATGACAAGGTCTACGAAAATGATTGTCACCTTTTTCCATTCCTCATCCAGCAGTGCCCTCACAGGACATGTCTCCAGTGAACAGAGGGCTTTCAAGATGGAGGCCTTGGCCATTCCAGCTTGGTATGCCCACACTGGCCTCCACCCAGGCATAACAAAAACCACTCCATTAGGCCATGACTAGGAGACACTCTCCCCCCCACAACACCCTAGGCATCCCCTTTTGCTAGTTGCCTCCTCTCCTCTTCCTTGCGGTCTGCTTTGTTTGTCTATCCTTCCCTATGAAAGAGACCCGGGGCCATCCACAGTGGTAATGCATGACAATCCCATAATTCTTAAAACTGTATCTGTGAAGTAATTAATGGCTAGAGAAATGTACACTTTATTGAATGGGGGTGGGGTGGGGTTAGGGTTAGTTTATTGAGTGGCTGTTAATGATCTTCTTAAAGGAATTTTTATGGAAACTGTGACCTTTTCTGCTCTGTAGAATTGTGTTTCCCCTTGCTTTTGGTGCAGTGTTTAATGCCTGTTCAATACAGTTATTTCTGAATTGTATTTCTAGTCTTGGCTGGAAAATTTGTCTGACCGATTTTTAATTGAGAAGATTAATTGAGTGTGCTCTGCAGGGGCCCACGCTCCTCCCATCCCACCCTTACCCTTAGCTTTCTCAGCACAGCTAAAATGAGAGGGAGGAAAGGTACCTCAAGTAAATGGAGACAGATTACAGCCATCTCAAAGTCTCGATGAGAGGCCAGATTTGATTGGCTGAGGAGGAGTCCCCAGTAAGATAAAGGATTCTCACCTCCCAAGATGATAAAGGAAGCAGGATTCTGCAGCCTCTATCACAGTGGCTCACTGTCATTGGCGTCACTCTAAGGCTGTTTTCCTGAGGCCTAGTGGGTGGGCAGGGCTGGGGAGAGCTGCCACAGTTTCCAGATGCCAGTCTTCCTGATATGGTAAAGAATGCTCCAGAAAATCATATTCACAACGGCTGACGAATGGCTCAGAACTTCTTTGTAATGCAAGGACATGAGCCAGAAAGGTCTCAAAATCCAGTCCAGCCCCATGATTATCAATTTTTCTGCCCTCTTCTTCCTCTCTCCCATCAAGGACCATCTACACACAGATACTGTCTTTAAAAAACCTGTTCCCCCCTTCCTCCAACAGGCAGCATCCCAAATTCCCCCTTATCGTTAGGACACATGGTCTGTCCCCTCCCACATCTACAACATTCCCTTGGCCCCTAACAGCTCCACAGGTCAGGCAGGGTCACTTCTGCATGGTCATAGTAAGCCAATGTGGGCATGAGCACACCTGGTAATTCTGAAAGAATGAGGATGAAGGGGAAGTTGGCTGTGGGGTTGCTGGGCTTCCACAAAAACACCTGGTTGATTTGGCTTTGGTTCAGTATCTGTGGTCATCTCTTCATTATCCATACAAGGGAGAAAGAAGAAAAACCCTTCAACCTCTGGGGGTTTGATGTGTACCCTTCCTGACACTGAGTTCTGAGAATTGGGGGGAGGGTGTTGGCTCAGAATTGGGAAGCTGTTAGCTTCTGACACTTTGGAACCTGGACACCTTTCCATCCCTAGAATCTCCATGCCTAATACTCTGGGGCCCCACCCCAAATGTAATTTTCTGATTCCTACCTGATGCCTCACCCAAGTTTATGGGGGCAAGGTGCTGTCAAAAGGAACACTTTGCCAGAAAATCATAAGCAGGGAGCTTCTGGCCACCTAGGCATCCCTGATGATTGTGCCCTTGGAGGGAAAGAAGGAAAAAGAATGGCCCTTCTTCTAAGCAGAAGACTAGGAAAGCTAGAGAAGGGAAATATCCATTGTGGTCAGAAATCTGTTCTAGCCTCACTCCTTTGACTGAGTCTCAGTTTTCTCTTCTGAAAATGAAGGAGTTTGGACTGGGGGACCTGTCTGGTCCCATCCAGCTCCCTCTCCTTGGATCCCCTGAGATGCCTTTGTCCTCTCCTGGCTGGCACAGGGACAGGAGGCCTAGCCATGATGACCCAGAGTTTGGCTCCATAGCCCTCCAGCTTCCCAGGAAAACTTCCTCTTTCAAAAAAATACAAATCCAAGAATGAGAACTGAAAAAATGGCAAGCTCCAAATCACCAACACATCATTTTGAAAAAATCTGCCCGATTTCCTTAAGATTGTAGGTTTTATGCCAGTAGGGTTACAGCTGAAGGGATAAATAAAGGAGGAGCATGTTTACCCTCCCAGATCCTCCTCTTTGAAACTCACAAAACATCCCCCTCACTGCCCCCGCCCCAGCCAATATGCTACTGTTTTCGAATACATTGTGCTCTAAATGTGGGATTTATGTAAATTAACGTTTCTAAAGCCCCGAATGCCAAGCCCAAATGAGAGGCAGCTTGGAATAGTGGATACAGAGCTGGCCTTCCTACAGGGATAACCTGGGTCCAAATCTCACCTCTGACACATGCCTTGGGCAAGTCACCTAAATTCAGCGTGCCAAGGAATTGTCTAATACTCTAAGTTGCAGAGTAGGGGCTGATCTGTTTTGATTAAAGGAACCACCTCACTGGGAGCTCCCTATGTTAATGAAATTGCAAGTCCAGGATGAAACAAATCCTACCATTCCACCTTGACCAGTCCTGGCACTGCAGTTTCATCCTGCGCTTAGTATTGTAGGTGTCATCCTGTGCTAGGCTATACAGAAGACCAATTCTTTCTTCCCACTTGCCTCTGAGTTTCCAAATCAGATAGCTGTGGCCCTAGTGGGGGGCAGGACTGGGGCCTTTTAGCACCATCTTTCTCTCCCAACAACATTTGAGACTGCAGACGTGGAAGCTGTGTTTCTCCCAAGGATGGAGGCCTCCAATTCTGAGGGGCCATCTACTCCAATCTCCACCTCAAGAAGAAGCCCTTCCTCACACACAAGCCTGCTAAGCGGCTCTCCAGCTTTTCCATTCTATCCAACACAAGCGTTTATTAAACCCCTTCCAAGGACTGGTGCCTGCACTAGACTCTGGGAGTGGGAAAACAAGGACAGAACAGGCTTTGCCCTAGAGGAGCTTATGTTCTGAGAGGATACAAGATGCACATGAATAAAGAAAGAGAAAATGCACAGGTAGAGCAAATGCTCCAAGAGCAGAGCATCTGAGATCGAGAGCCCCAAGGGAGTTTCTAAAATCATTGAGTCCAGAGAGGCAGAGTCAAGATGGTGGAGTAAAGTCAGGGACTCTCCTAAGCTCTCCCCCACCCCCCTCCAAATACCTCTAAAACTGACTCTAAGCAAAATCATTGAGTCTTCATTTGAACTTGGGGTTCCCTGACTCCAAGCTCAACATTCTGTCCTTCATATTCCACTGCAAGGCCTTGTGTAGGAGGTGGCACTCTAGCTGAGTCCTGAAGTGAGGGGGAACCCAGCACCTCACTCAGAAAGCACATCTGCCTTTCTGAAAGCTCTCATTAATTGCCAGACTGTTTTTTCAACTGACATCTAGTCGAAATCTGCTTCTTTGCAACCTCTACCCAGGGCTCCTGGTTCTGTCCTCTGGAGACCAAGCTTAACAAGACTAATCCCTCTCCCACATGACAGCCTTTCAAATAGTTGATGAGAGCTAGCATGCCCTGCCCCCCCCCCCCCCCACCATGTCATGCCTTCTCCAAGCTAAACATTTCCAGTTACTTCAAATCCATCCTCATATGGTAGAAATTCAAGGCACCATCCTAGTTACCATTCTCTGTGACTCTGACCAGCTTCTCAATGTCCACTCTAAAATGTGGCCATCAGAACTAAGCACAAATGTCCAGGTTTGACCAAAGCAAAGAACCTCTTGGCTCTGCCAAGACTCTGCCACTCAGCACACCCCTATGGGCACATCAGCTTTTCCTGTCATTGTAGCATGCTGTTGACTCACACTGAGCTCAGTAAAACTACTACATCTTTTGCAGAGTAAATAGCTACCTCCCCCATCCTTGTACTTGTTCCATTGATTTCTAGAACCTAAGAGCAATATTTGCATTGATCCCCATACCATTTCATCTTATTTTCTTGGGTCTATTGTTTTTGGGATTCTCAGTGTCAGACAGTATATTAGCTCCTCCTCCTAGCTTTGTATCCTCCACACATCTAAGAAGCATGTCCTCTATACCTTTAATTATGTTGTTGATAATTCCCAGGACACTCCCTTGATAATGGTAGTGACAAGTCAGTTGCACTTTGTGTTGGTCACCTCATATCTGGGCACTCCGTTGACAAACTGGCTTACTGCCAGAGCAAGGTGATTAGCGTGGAAAGCAGAGTCTGAATATTGCAATCCAAGGAATAAGAACAATAATGATTCACTTCTAGAGAGCTTACTACTTGCACTGATGTCTCGTCATGATACAGACAAGACCCTGGGTGATCAACAGAGCGTCAGCTCTGAATTGCTCAAGCACGTTAGAAAGGTTCTGGGTAAAGGCCCAATGAGGCTGGTTATCTGAAGACCAGACAAGGTGCTCACCACTAGTCACCAGAGTGGAAACTTTTTCAGCTGCAACGGCTCTTGAAGTCACTACTAATGTCACAGAGATGGCATTTTGAACTAGGTCAGGGGAGGAAGGGTCTGTAGTGACAAGACCACGCCTGTTTCAAGGACGGGAGTAACTAAGACAAAGGTTTGCAACCTAAGCTCTACAAGCCCACAAGAGTCTGTGGATAATTTCAAGGGGGGAATATGGCATCTTTATTTCTGCTAACTTCTAACTGGAATTTAACATTTCCTTCATTCTGAAAGAGTTCATAGGCTTCAGTAATGGCCTGCCAAAGGGTCAATGATGCAAGAGAAGGGTAAGAATCTCTAATCTAAGGTTTACAAAGTGCTTTGCTTACAACCTGGCCCCATGCTCCCCACTTAGGTGTTTTTAAGCTACAACTCCCATCCCTTACCCACAATTCCTCAAGCTGCTTGATGGTATAGCCCAGGTTCCCTCCAGAGGCATAACCAGGTATGTTTTCACCTGGGTATAGTGAGAGAAGAAGCAGACAGTGATGCTTAGGACTCGATATGTGGCATGTACAGTAGAGTTGGGGTGACCTGTCCAAATTTCCCTCTTTCTTTGTCTAGCCCATGAGCCCACCTCTTTTCCTTTTCCAGGGATATGACCCCTTCCACCTCCCCCTCACACACACACCAAGAGGTGGGCAAGGGAGCCAATGGGCACCTTTGAACTGTCCTGGGTAGGATGTGTCTCCTTCCATGTTAACACCTGGGAAGAGTTCTTGCCATTCTGACCTTTTTCTGGTTCTGTCCAGGAGCCAGCAGCCTAGATCACTGCAGGTTGTTATGCCTACCCAATTTCAGGGAGTTATTTGCATTTTCAGTGGGCATGGACTGTAGCATTTGTCCCCAGCATGAAAAGCAATTTTTACAGGACTTTCCATTCCCCAAACACTTTCTTTGTGCTGAATGAATACAGGTTTTTCTAGTTGAAATTGTCTTTTGCTTGACTATACATTCCAGTCAATCACAAAGCAACCAATGGCATTCACAAGGCAGCATCAGAGTGGGCGCTTAAACAGTTGGCAAAAAGGGACCCAATTTCCCTCCTGCCCAGGGTCATTTCCTTACTCTTTCTTCCCAAGGAAACCAAAATCCTGTTGGCAATACAGAAAAACATCAAGGTCTCAGTGTCCCAATTCTTGGCTCCAAGAGCAAAGCGGGGATGCTTTGGTGAGGGATGTGAACATGGCATACCTGGTGCCCACACACTAAAGCCACAGAAGGACCAGAAGTACTGGTCCATTTGTATCTGAACCAGAATCTCATCTAATGCAACCCTAACAAAGGCAAATCCATCTGTAACCAAAGATGTCCAAGGATGAGCACCTCAATGCCTTCCCAAGGCAGTCTATTGCACCTTTGAATAACTCTACCTGTTGGAGGCCCCCAAATCCATCTCTCAACAGACCTCAGAGTTCTGCCCTCCGGACCAGGAAAGCAAGCTCACCTCCTCCTCCCTGTCATTTAATGTCATTCCTCTCCTCCCTTAGCTTTCTCTTCTCCAGGCTAAACATTTTCAGTGTCTTTACTACCAGTCAGTATGATTTAAGGAAAGAGTATAAGATGTGAAATTCAAAGACCTGGACTCAAATCCTAGCTATGATGCTTTGAGACTGTGGGATTGTGTATAACTCACTTAGCTTTGCTGAGCCTTAGTTTGCTCACCTGTAAAATGAAAACAATAATAAATAAAACTCTCTACCTCAAAGGGTCACTGTGGATATAGCCCAGAGTAGTCATTGCCATAGAGATGACATGAGGAAAATGCTTTTAAAACTTCAAGTGCTCTATAAACAGACAATTATTATCGTTACTTACCGGCTCTCTGTAATGGGATTGTCTTTGCCAAGGGTGGCATCATTTGGAGACGTTAGAGGTCTTCAGGATTGAGCTCGCTGCTCCAGATGTGCTCTAGTCAGGGCAGAAGACAGTAGGATTCCCTTGTAGGCTTTCTTGATCACTCAGGCTAGGTGTCTTCTCTCCTCCACATGGGCATAGCACAGAGATTCTCACCTGGAACACAGAGGTTCATGTACGCTAAATATAAAGTTTTATTTCCCAATAGAATCTAAACTTCTTGAGGACATGTTTCACTTTTGTCATTGTATTCTGAGCTCCCAGCACAGTGCCTAGCACAGAGTAGGCACTTAATAAATGTTTATTGATTGATTCCTGGACTGGTTGGCTCTTTGAAGAGAAGGCTATGTACTACATTCATTTCTTCTCCCCCATCTCCATTTCACAGAAAAAGGAGGATAGGGATCGTAACTATGATTTCATTAATATAGGGAACTTCCAGGGTAAGAAACTCCTTCTATGAAGACAGGTCCATGTGTTCTCTGAAACTCATAGTCTTATCTGCTTAGACCACTGGGAAGTTAAGTGACTTGCCCAAGGTCTCACAGTCCATTTACACCAGGTCTTCCTGGTTTCCTGGCCCCTATTCACTATACCACTCTGCCTTTCTCACACAGAGAAAAAAGTCAGTAAATGTTTGTTGAGCAAATCAGGGACTCTATGGATGAGAGTTCCAGAACATCCCTGAGGACCCTCTGGGCTCTTTGGGGAGCCATCATTTCAAGGTAACATCTTAGAGAACTAATTACATGACCCTTCTACAACAGGGAAGGGTACTGAAGGGACCATTGGCCTGACTCTCAGAGGAGGGCTGGGTTGGTACAGGTCCAGGTCCAGTGGGGAAATACCAATGCATGCTAAGCCATGGCTCATGAAGCACAGGGAGGGGCTGGGGAGATTTCCTCTTGATACATGTCACTTGTTCACTGCTCCCCACCCCATACCCCTCTCTGAAGAGGATATGAAAGGTAGGGCCTGGGAGAAAACTGAGCTCTCTCCCTATCCAGGTGACCTCAGACTGATCTTTGTCAGGTGTCCTTGCTTTGAGCAAAATTAATAATAAAGGGGCCTATTGGCAGTAGCAACTGGGGCATTTTGGGGTGGAAGGGCACGTTCCCCATCCAGCCCAAGGAACACAAGATTTAGAGTTGGAAGGTACCTTAGAGAACAGCCAGCCCAAGCCCTTTTCTTTTGAAGATAAAGAAATAGAAGCAGAAAAAGCAAGTGTGCTGTCCAAGGCCACACAGACAACAGAACTGGGACCTAGGACCAGTCCTGCGGATGTCCCTCTCCCTCACTGTGCGGCCTCCTTTGTATTCCTACTTTTACCCAATCTCTCTTTCCAGTCCCTTAACATTGCCCCAGCTAGGTGTGGCCTTGGGGCTAGAGAGGAGGCCACCTGACTACCACTGCTCCCCACTGGGTAAACTGGAACCCCTCCTTGGACTGCCAGGTCACAAAGGGATTTTCCTAGCTGCCCAAGGAGAGATCTGAAGGCCGGGATGTGGACAACTGTCCCCTGTGGTTCCTAGGCATTACTCAGCCATCTTCTCCAGAGCCCAGTGACATATCTTCTGAGAGTGGAAATCCTTTGGGCATTCAGTCCTTGGGTCAATTGCTTTAATCAGATCAGCACATGGCCAGGGGACTGCCTAGTAAGTATCTATGGAATGGAACTGAGTTAGATCCGGTCAAAAGGAGTCAAACGGAGGGAAGGAGGAGGCCTGGTAGAGTAGCAGTGGCATTGATTTTAGAGCTCAAGGACCAAGGTTTGAATACCAGCTTTGCCACTCATTACCCAAGTGCCCTTGACCACTACCCCTTTCAGGGACTCATTTACTCTTTTGTAAATAGGGAACTAAGTGGCTTCTAAGGTCCTTCCACATCTCAGAGCTTCTGGTATCCTGACCCTCTTGGACAATCTGGTGAAGTCCAGGGATCCACCTTAACAAAATCATATTTTTAAATCACTGAGGGAAACGGCTAAGTTCCACCTGGAGATTGATGAAAATAAAGTTGTCACTCTTTTCCTATCCAAGTTCTTGGATTACCTTAAATCTAACAATAGACCTCTATCCACCGGCCCCATATTGGGAATCCCTGCTTTCAATTCTATACCTGAGAAGAAAGCGAGCAAAAATCGATAGAGCAGACACCACTCCCCCATCCCTTCCCCACTCTGTCCTCATTAGGAAGGATAAAGTGGATACTCTTTGCCCTCTCCTAGCACCCTCATTTTTACAAAGGGGGATACTGAAGCCCAGCAAAGGGAAGCAACCCCTTGAAGCCCAGGGGCATTGTCCTTTACTCAGTTTCCCCAAAGGTGCAGTAGCTTCTGGCTGTTCCTCAGGTTTGAGACAGCAGGTACCTTCCCCTGGTCCTCCTTGAGATTCCTCCTGGGTAAACCAGGGCTTTGAGCAGCTGAGGAAATCCTCTCCCCCAAAACATATATTTGCTGTCGAAAGCCTGGCACCCCAAGGTGCAATGACAAGAGCTCCAACCATTTTGTCTGACTCAAACAAAAGCAGGGAAAGTACAGAGATCTTTCTCCCCTCTCTACTCCAGGCACACTTCCTTGTGAGCATGTGCATCTCCTTCTCAAGCTTCTCCCTCCCCCTCCCCTGCCTCATTTGCTCTGGGCCACAGCTGGGAGCCATTATTACCGCCTGCCCCCAGCTGGAGTCTCCCTTTGTAGGCATTCAGCTTCTGGGGCCTCCAGGTTTTCCCACTTCAAAACACAATGGGCCATCAAAGAAATAAATTATGTATCTAGGTAGAATGACAATTTAAATATTTAATAACCTTCTTAATGCACAGCCTTAGTTTTAATGCTGGGTTTGGACAACCCTGACAGGGTCATTCCTAGATGTTGTATGGAAGAGTCCTTGGGGATTATCTAGATCAGAGTAGTACCTCTAATCCACCTGGGCCATTTTACAAATGGAGTAAGTGATGCTCCTAGAAAGGGCAAATGAATTGTCTAAGGCACTGTGTAGTGGGAGAACTGAGATTTGGACCCACATCATCTGACTTCAAATCCTGAGCTCTTTCCACTGCAGACACCTAGCTGCTGATCCTCTGATTTTTACAGATGAGGAAACTGAGACCTAGGGTGAAGAGACTTGTACAAGACCACACTGAGGGAAGGTGTCCAAAGTGGAACATGGAGCATTTTCTACTCCTCCATGTTTTTCTCCCAGCCAAAAAGGGTTTATCACAAGCTGGCCCTTGGCAGATTATTTAAAAGGAACTTCCTATGTTAATGCTAGAAATTACACACACTCCCCATGTTAATGCTAGCATCACACATGGAAAAATACTTTTCATGACCTTAGAGGAGTACATTTTTTAGAATTTCTGCATCAAGATGCCTGTTATCATGCAAAGACTACAAAGATGGGAGTCAGGAGATCCGATTTCTGGTACCACTGGCTACCTCTTGGTAGATGGTGTTCTGCACTTAGAGGTAGGCAAAGCTGTGTGGCTCTGGGGGTAGGGTGGGGAGCTGGCCTAACCTATCCCCCCAACATGAAAAAACTTCAGGTGTTGAACAGCAGGAGGGACACACAAATCTCCCTCCAGGTCTCAGCCCATTGCCAGTAGTCCCAGAGACCAGAGAAGGGTCACCTGACTTTGATGGGAAGCTCTATTGAACTCCCAGGGCAGGTAAGCTTTGCCTTGGGCCACCATCTTGGATTCACAATGCTACGGGAAGATTGTTCCAAGAGACTACTTTAGGAACTTGGACAAATGTCCTTTTCCAAGTCCCTGGGTATAGTCCTGATGCTATTACCAGTCCATAGAGCTTTCCCCCCTCTCATAATGGATTCCACACACTGCTATCTGTCTCTGATGGACCATTCTCTGTACAACTAGCCATTCTATTATCACAATAGCTCTCTTAGCCCAGCCCAAAGTTGGGCTGACCAATAGTGTGGCCTGATTCAAGGACCTCATTCAATGTCCCCAAAAGTGAATGATAATGAAAAAGATGTGAGCCAAGGAGAGAACAGTTTATTCTTATCATCTGAAATACAGCAGGCCTTTTGTAACCTAGTGCTGAAGACTTGGCCTGACCTCCTGGGCTGAGCTGGATCAGGCTTTTGACTGTGCTCACATGTATGTGGGAGGCACAGTTGGATGTGTGCTAGAACTATGACCTAATGAGTCATACTGTGGGTTACCTACGTGTGTGAGTGTGAATGTGTGGGCATAAGAAACATACTGGGTGGGTAATTGTCTCATTTGCTCATATCACAAGAGCCCCCCTAGGCAAGGATGCTTCTCCTCATATTACAACCATACTTGGTAGCCCCTAAATCCTGTTAGTAAGCTACCCAGTGTTAGGGCAATGATCCAACCCAAGAGGAGCGAGGCATGGAGGGATGGAGGTGTGGGATGACAATTGACTTCAACAGGCAAGATGATGCTCTGGAATTCAAATCTCAGATCTGGCTGGCTAGTTTCACTCTAAGCAAGTCTCCTCGTCTAATTTTAGGGGGAAAGTACATTGAGAGGGCTAAGAAAAGTTTTCCCATAGGAAGCAATACATTGGCTCAATGGCCAATGAGACTGAATAATGCAAATCTAAGGAGCCTTGAATGGAGTCAGGCATTCTAAGAAGCAAGGGTGGCTGAGGAAGGAGTTCATTCCAGACATGTATGACATGAGCAAAGATATGGGGTTGAGAGATGAAATACTGAGGGTAGGGGATAGCTAGCAGGCCAGTTTGCCTAGAACATAGAGTGGGGGAAGAAGAGTAGTCTGAAATAAGTCTGGAAGGTCAGCAGTGATAGGGTTGTGGAGGACTTTCCATGCCTGGCTGGGTGTTTGTATTTCATCCTAGAGGCAAGAGAGGGCCACAGAAAGTTTTGGAGGAAGGGAGCTACATGGTCAGTCCTGAGATTTATGAAGATGATCTTGGCAGTTTTGTTGGGGACTTGGTGAGAAGAGATGTTGGAAACAGGGATGTCAGTAGTCATGACGAAGTCCTGAATTAGGTTGGATGATTGTGGGAATGGGATGGCTGAGCACAACCTTTCCCCATTGTCTGCAAAAGACTCTGAGCTATTTGAGAGTAGCAAGGGGTTTCTCATTGTATATGAAGGCTAAACTGATATTATCAATGTTTCTAATGGGTTATCCACACTAGTGGCAGGGACCATTAGCACAGACAAGCGATGAATCAACCAGCAAGTATTTCTTTATTGTTATTATTAATTTTGTTTTCAGTGGTCTACAATCACTTCCATATAACTTAGATTTTTTCCCTTTCCTCTCCCTCCTACCCTCCTCCCTCCCCCCTCCCTCCCTGAGAGGGCATACAATTTTATATAGATTCTACACATACATTCCTATTAAATACATTTTCACCTTAGTCATGTGGCATAGAAGAATTAAAATGAATGGGAGAAATCATAAAACAAATCAAAATGTAACACAAAAGAAAATGATCTACTACATTCTGTGATCAAATTCCATAGTTTTTTCTCTGGATGTGGAAGGCATTTTGCCTTAAGAGACCATTGGGAATTTTTAAGTCCTTGCATTGCAATGAAGTTCTAAGTCTACCAGAAAAATTCTCGCACACTGTGGTTGTTGCTGTGTACAAAGTTCTCCTGGTTCTGCTCTTTTCGCTCAGCATCAGTTCATATAAGTCTTTCCAGGCCTCACATTTTTGTAGCCCTTTGAACATAGTTCCAAATTGCTCTCCAGAATGGTTGGATCAGCTCACAGCTCCACCAACAATGAATTAGTGTTCCAACTCTCTCACATCTTTTCCAACATTTATCATCATCCTGTTTTGTCATGTTAGCCAATCTGATAGGTATGATGTGGTATCCAACAAATACTTCTTAAACACCCTTTGTGTGCCAGGCACCAAGCTGGGCACTGGTGATATGAGAACAAAGAATGAAATCATTCCTACTTGCAATGAGCTTACATTCTAATGGGGAAAAAACTAGGAGTGTCAGGAATGTCTTAGAGCTTGAACTGACTGCCTGTGGGAATCAATTGTTCAATTTTCAACCTGAGCCTTTAAAACCCAGAAATCAGCAAATACTGTAAGTCAGGGCTTTGATTTGGTCTTTTCTTGATTGTCTATACTTAAGAAAGTGATAGAAAAAATGTTAATAAGAGATTCAACCTAAAAGTTTTGTATACATTTCCCCCCTCCCCCTCCACCCAGCTGGTTGTTAAACACTTACCAGAAAGTTACCAACAGCTAGTGCATATAAAATATATGTGGCACCAATACCAAGTTCTTGCATATTTAAAGATGAATGCATACATATATTCAAATATGTGAATAAAAACATGTGTATATATAATATACATATATACATACATGTATACACAGACTACTGTGCTTTGTGCTTAAATATGGAGTGGTTTGGGAGGGGGAGACACTAAGAGGTGAGGAATCCAGAAAGGCTTCATGTAGATTATGATGCCTGAGCTGCCTCTTAAAGGAAGATGATGTAGAATTAAGGAGAGAATACTTCCTATGCAGGGGGTATGGACAGTGCAAAGGCAGGGAGAGAGGAAATAGAGTGCTGAAGAGAGGAGAGGTTGGAAACGTGGAATTCACTAGTCATGACAAGAGATGATGAGGTCTTGGACCAGGTTAAAGGCTGTGTGGGAAAGTAGAATGGTCACAGGGAGAAGACCAATATGGACTGGATCACAAGTGGAAGAGGGGGGAATAGCTAACATCCCAGGAACTTTCCTTGTGGCCTCAGAAGCATCTGAGTCAGTCTGTAGTTGGACTATTGTGCTCAGCCCTGGGTATCACATCACCAAGCTGGAAAGAGGCTTCATCAAAATGGTGCAAGGCTCATTAGTGCTCATGCCTTATGGGGATCTACTTAAGGAACTGGGAATGACTAGCCTGAAGGGGAGAAGATCCAGAAGAGTTCAGCTATTGACCATCATTTCATATGGAAGAAGAATCCCACTTGTTTGGTTTGGCCTCTGATGGTAATAGATGGACAGGGACAAGAGGAAGATTTAGAACTGATATAAAGACCAAAAGGCCCCATGATTACAATAAGAGTCCCAAAGCTCCATAGGGGGTGTCAGAGGTTTCCTTTCACTGGCAGTCTTCAAACAAAGGAATGATAACCACATATTGATGATGATGTCAGGGGATTCATATACATATACGTGGGTAGGACTAGACAAGTCTGCCATTCTGGGATGTTGTGATTTTGAGCCCCGGACAAAAAGAGGAAGGAATACCACTATGACAATTACTAATAATGATAATAACAGCTGATATTTAAATGGCACTTTACAATTTGGAAAGCATACTTGATTCCTACGACACACCTCTAAGTGAGGTACCATAGTTATCATTGCCTCAGTTTTACAGAAGAGGAAACTGAAGCTCAAATATGCTAATATATGGCTGCACGGGGACCACAGATGGAATTCAAAGCAGGTCTTCCAGATTCCAAATCCATCACTCTTTTCACTGCAATTTGGGTGTTGGGGACAATGACTTGGAATTTTCCTCTACCCACCTTTGTGTTTAGCCTCTAAATGACCCTCTTTCAAATTCTTTATCTTGTTCCACTGAGCAACAACGAAATTGCTGGAAAACTAAAACTAGTCAGCTCAACCAGCAAATAGAAAAAGGCAATCTAACTGTTGTCATTGAGGTCAGCCACTCGTAATGACCCCCATCTTGTCTTCAGCTGGGGCATGATGAGCACAGCAGGAGATAAGTAGGTTGAAGCATGGCAATCAGGGTGACCAGGGAGAGGCACAACCAAGGGAATTGACTCTAAGCTTGGATGGAGGGGAGCATGCCCAAAGGGTATCAGTAGAATCTGAGAGTATCTGACATTGTTCCATGCTCCTGGAATGACCACCTATCCCCACTTGTCTATGCCTGTTAAAGTCCCTTCTGTCCCCCTAAGAGGCCTGCTTGCTTCTCCACCCACTTCCTACAGACACACACAAACACACACACACACACCCATTTCATACCCCGACTCCACCCTTCACCATCTTTGGAACTTTCATAGTGATTTTGTATCTCTGCATTTTTCTTACTTGTATCTGTCCATCCTGGGCCTTCTCCAGTCATCCTGATGAATATCTGGTCACTGGATCCAGATGGCTCAGGAGGAGAAAGTGAGGCTGGTGACCTGCACAGTCCTCCCTCACTCAAATCAAAGTCAACTGAAAGTCATGTCATCATTTCCCTGATGTCATGTTCCTCTTCGAAAATGAAGGACAAACACAACAACTTGTATCTGTGTTTTATCTCTTTATCAAATAAAATAACATATATATATATATATATATATATATATATATATATATATATATATATATATATATATATATATAAAGCATTTTGCTATGTATCTTATTATTATCTCTTCTATTAGACTGTAAGTTCCTTGACAGTAAGACTTGAATCTTATTTCTGTGTGTATCCTCACCTCCTTGGTCTGCTGCAAGATGCTTTGCATATATTAAACACCAAATAAAAGTTTGTTAAAAGGCTGAATGCATTGTATATTGTTTATGAGGTCATCAGTAGGACCAATGAGTGGAGGGTACATAGAGGTGGCTCAAGACTCAGACTAAGGAAAGGTGTACTAAAGGACAGAGCCACCCAGCAGTGAAGCTCCTCAGCATGAGAGGCGTTCAAACCATCCAAGGAAGCCCTTGTCCAGGGTTCTGGAGTAGAAATTCCTGCATGGGATAACTGGGATAAGCCTGGGATTCCAAAATTTGGTGAACTTTTTAAAGTTCTCCTTTTAAGTTCACCTTTTAACTTTTAAGACCCCTTAGTTGGGGCTGGGGGTGGGTAAAAGGGTGAACTCTTCAGTGACTTTCATAGCGAAGCTGAGGAGAGCCCCTAGAGCTAGCTAAGAGAAAGCAGCCAGGTGGTGACTTGTCCAACCCTGTAATCACCAGCCCCCTGGAAGCTGGACCCCTTGCTGAGAACAATTAGTGGTGACCTCAGGGGAGGGGATAGTCATGGGAACTTGGGCAGGCCTGCTAAGGATGAGGAGGCATGCCCTTGTTCTCCCTGACAACTGGTCTTTGAGGTGAGGATTCTGTGAGGAACCAGGGCTGGGGGTGTAGTGATGCAAGGAGGGCCAGAACTGGAATGCAAACTCACAATTTCCTGGTTCCTTGGAAGGTGGAAAGGTCAATCAATTTCTTCACCGCTTGATGAGCCTAAACTGGAAATTTTCCAAATTATGTCATGGATAGGCCTCTGAGTGTCACCATCCCTAAAGACCAGGAGATGACCACGTCCAGGGCCACAGGTTATCCAGGCAAAGTCAGGCTCGTGGGGAGGTTTCCCAATGTCTTGAGAGTATCTTCTAGGCCCATTTTCAGGGGGTTGGAAGAAGGGTTGGAGTGAGAATGACCTGCCCCTAGTTCCTCTTGGAGAATGCTGCTAATATCTAGTTTGCTAAGCCATAACTGGGCATTCTGGTTCTCAGGGCAAATTTACGGTATGTTTGCTTGTATGTGGTGCACTACTGAGGCATAGTGGCAAAGTCCAGAGAGACAGAAGCAGAACTAGGAGAGGTATAAAGTATGGCTGACCTGGGCCCTTTCCCAAAATGGAGGTTATGGAAGGAACTCACCAATGAGAGAAGGTGGGCACAGAGTAGAGGAACGTTCTGGAGTAAGAAGTCCTCAGGTACTAGAAAGAGAGGAAGGCACCAAGTTGTAAAGGGCTTTGAAAGTTGAATAAAGGGCTCCCTATTTGATCCTGGAGATAATGAAGAACCACTGGAGTTTACTGAGTGGAGCAGTGGTAGAGGTGGGGGATATAGTCAGACTTGTGCCTTAGGGAACATTTTGGGTCCTGGTCGCTTTAAAGACTGAGCAGAACTCTATGGCTAAGTGATACTGAATACCCATACCCACCTTTCACCCCTTCTCCACCAGTCCCACATTAGGGACAATGAGGCTGCCCAATTACAACTTGGTGTTTCCTTATTAATTTCTTCATTTAACAAGTGATCATTAAGCACCTACTATGTGCCAGGTACTGAGGGTTCAGAGACAAAACCCAAACATTCCTTTCCTTCAAAGAGCTTATATTCTGATCTCTCTCTGGCAAGTCCCTCCTATGCTCTGGGGAGAACTGAGGCTTAGATTGTCTAAGTGCACTGGCACCCATGACACTTCATCATCCCTTTGAATTAAGTCCATCTGTCTTCCATTGTACACATGATGGAAATAGAAGGCAGCTGGAATATGGTGATAAGAGCACCAGCTTCACAGTCACATGACCTGGGTTCTAGTCCCAGCTCCTCAACTTGTGGGCAAGCAACTTCCCATTGTTTAGCCTCAGTTTTCTCCTCTGGAAAACGGGGATAATAATCTTGGCTCTGCCAATCTCATAATGATGTGAGGATTACATGAGATCATGTAGGTAAAAGTGCTTTGGAGATAGTATAGTCCATGGAAGCATAAAATAGCTTCTTGTTGCATAAAGCCAGATTCTAAGGTGGGAGAGCCCACCTCCCCGCCTGAATCTGGGACCTTTCTCTCTATTTGGGAGACAAAAATAGCTTGCGATCTCCAAGACATAGGGGAAGAGAAGGGAGAAATTGAGGTCTGGGGACCAAGGATAGTCCCCAACCCAACTTGTACCATCTTCAATGAGAAAGATGTTCAGAAGGCTCCCCTGTGTCTAAGAATAGGTGTCTGACTTCCCAGCCTGCATCTCTTTGAGCCATCCTTCTTTCTCTGTTCTCTTTCTTTCTCTTCTCCCCTCCTTTCCTTTATCACGAGCTCAGCTAAGCTGTTGATAGTACAAAAGGTACTGGAGCTTTCTCTGATTGTCTTGGGACATGTGGAGAGGCAGGAGATGTGGTTCTCTCTCTTTGGTCCTAGAGAGGGAATAATTGTGTCCTAAGTGGATTGTCCTTGAGTTATGGAGACAAATTTACATCTTAATTTCCCTTCTGTGAGTCAGAATGAGGTAAAAACCTGTTACCATGCACGTCAACACAAACGTGTATGTGCATGAGCACACCCACAGAGGCAAAAGTATTCCAAAGCTAAGGAAAAGGTTCCCATTGACCACTTCTAGCTCCCAGAGATCAGGGAGCCCTTCAGCCTGAGCCCATCGTTGATTCCTTCCCCAGTCCTCTCTCTGCTCTCAGTACTGGGTCTGGGCAGATGTCAGGCAGGATAAGTCAGGCAGTCAACTCAGCTATCAGGAGGGGTCTGGCAGATAGTCTGTAAATAGCAGGCAACTATTTCCTCAAACCTATGAAAGGCTGTCACATGAAAGAGGAATCAGCCTTATTCTTTTTGGCTCTGGGGGTCAGAAGTGGAGCTGGGGGTGTAAGAGTCAGAGACGTGGATTTGGCTTCATGTGAGGGAAAGCTTCCTAATAATCCCAAAGTGGGAATGATATGCTTAGGTAAGTAGTGAGTTTCCCATCCCAAGAGGTCTTAAAGAAAAAGAGAGGATCACATTGTAGAATGGGTCCTCTTCTGAGGGGAGACAAGATGGTCTCTGAGGTCCCTTCCAACTCTTTGATTGTCAAAAAGAGATGTTAGTGCACTAATTTAAGGATTTTTCCTCTGAGTTTCTTGCATCTGGTTTGCCCATACCTAAGGTTAATTCTGGGCCCAGAATTCTCTTTTCTCAAAGTCAGGGTTTCTTAGCCTTTTTGTGTGTCATGGACACATGTCCTTGGGCAGTTGGGGGAGCCTTTCTCAGAATCTTATTCTTAAATGCTCAAAATAAAATCCCCATGATTGCAAAGGAAGCCTATTATATTGAAATATAGTGATCAAAATCACCTTCTCCTCAAAGAAAGAACCCTTGCTCTAAATTCACCTGCTCACCCCCGCCAAAGTTGAAGAAATATCTAGTTAATTACCCTGTCCTATTAGTAATGATTATGATGATGATGATGGCTAGCATTTATATAGTACCTACTATGTGCCAGGCCCTGAGGAAAGCACTTTATAAATATAATCTCATTTGATCCTCACAACAACCTTGGGAAATAGGTGCTATTATCATCATTACTTTATGGTTGAGGAAACTGAAGGTAGGTGACTTGGCCATGGTCACATAGCTAGTAAGTGTCTGAGGCTAGATTTGAACTCAGGTCTGACTCCAGGCCCAGTGCTCTATTCACCTCACTGCCTAGATAGCTAGGATAACCTCCTATCTCGTTCTGTACTTTTCTACAGGCAACAGTTTTGGCCATCATCACCACTTACCCAGGCAAGTTACTATAATAACTAATCTCTTGACCTCAATCTCTCCCATCTCTAGTCCATCATGAGGCACAGGTATAACCATCTCATTCTCTTGCTCCAAAATCTTCATTTGGTCCCTATTGCCTTTTGGATAAAAAATAGGACATTCAAGGTCCTCTGAACTATGCCTCCTGCCATCTACATGGCCTTATATTATATGACTCCCCTCCACAGTCATATCCAACCAAAGTAGGCCATTGGCCCTTCCTTAGATTTGCCCTGCCATCTTTCAAGTCTATGCTGTAATGCTATAAGACTGTCCCCCGTAACTGGAATGCAGTCTCTCTTCGTATCAGTATTTCAGAATTATCTTTCTTCAAGACTCAGCTCACATGAAATGTAGTGGTGCTCTCTGGGCCTCAGTTTCCTTATCTATAATACAGGGCTAACAAAAGCCCCTAATTCATGGGGTTGTTCTGAGGATCCCATGAGATGGCATATGTAAAGTGCTTAGCAAACCTTAAAGTTCTATATGAATACCATGTAGCTATACCATCTTCTCTGTGTAGTATTTCTTGCTGTGCCCAATGGAAAATATCTTCTCCTCAAGTGTTTCTAGATCTCTCCTCTTTCTTTATATTAAATTTATGTTTATTTTATATATGAGTTCCATTCACCACTACCCACTCAAATATAATGGCTCCAGGATAATGTTAGCTCCTTGAGGGTTGGGACTGTTTCATTTTTATCTTTGTACCTCCAGTGACCAGTGCACATAGTAGGTGATTAATAAATGTTTGTTGATTTGAATCAAAGGTTCCTAGCATTTTGACTTCATACCAACCATTTCTTCCATATAGGTCAGGATCAGTTCTGAATTTCCCTTCCTTGTTTCTAACTTTTGTCAGAAATTCTCAACTTACCTTCTTTTTCGTATTTTTATTTTTTTCATTTTATTGTCATTTTTCTTTCTTTCTTTCTTTCTTTCCTTCTTTCTTTCTTTCTTTCTTTCTTTCTTTCTTTCTTTCTTTCTTTCTTTCTTTCTTTCTAAGTTCTCAACATTCATTTCCACAAAATTTCAAATTCCAAATTTTCTCCCCATCTATCCCCTTCTCCCCACCCCAAAATGCCTTGCATTCTGATTGCCCCTTCCACCAATGTGCCCTCCCTACTAACACCCATCCCTTCCCTTATCCCCATCTTCTCTCTTGTCCTGTAGGGTAAGATAAATTTCTATACCCCATTAATTGTATTTCTTATGTGCCAGTTGTATGCAAAAACAATTCTCAACATTTGTTCCTAAAACTTTGAGTTCCAATTTCTTTTCTTTCCTCCCTCCCCACCCATCTCCATTGAGAAGGCAAGCAATTCAATATAGGCTATATATGTGTAGTTTTGCAAATGACTTCCATAATAGTCATGTTGTGTAAGACTAACTACATTTCCCTCCATCCTATCCTGCCTCCCCTATTTCTTCTATTCTCTCTTTTGACCTTGTTCCCCCCAAGAGTGTTTACTCCTAATTGCTCCCTCCACCCATTTGCCCTCCCATCATGCCCCTCACCCTGTTTACCCCCTTGTCCCCTACTTTCCTGTAGCATAAGAGATTTTCATGCCAAATTAAGTGTGCATGTTATTCCTTCCTTGAGCCAAATGTGATGAGAGTAAGCTTCACTTTTTTTTATCTCACCTTCCCCCTTTTCGCCTCCATTGAAAAAGCTTTTTCTTGCCTCTTCTATGGGAGATAATTTGCCCCATTCCATTTCTCTTTCTCCTCCCAATATATTCCTCTCTCACCCCTTAATTTTATTTCTTTGGATATGATCCCTTCCTACTTAACTCACCCTGTGCTCTCTGTCTCTATCTCTGTCTCTGTTTCTGTGTGTGTGTGTGTGTGTGTGTGTGTGTGTGTATAATCCTTCCAATTACCCAGATACTGAGAAAAGTTTCAAGAGTTAAAAATATTATCTTTCCATATAGGAATATAAACAGTTGACCTTTAGTAAGTCCCTTGTGATTTCTCTTTCCTGTTTACCTTTTCATGCTTCTCTTGATTCTTGTGTTGGAAAGTCAAATTTTCTTTTCAATTCTGGTCTTTTCATCATGAATGCTTGAAAGTCCTCTATATCATTGAATGACAATTTATTCCCTTGAAGTATTATACTCAGTTTTGCTGGGTAGGTGATTCTTGGTTTTAATCCTAGTTCCTTTGACTTCTGGAATATCCTATTCCAAGCCCTTCAATCCCTTAATGCAGAGGCTCCTAGAACTTGTGTTATCCTGATTGTAATTCTACCATACTCAAATTGTTTCTTTCTAGCTGCTTGCAATATTTTCTCCTTGACCTGGGAACTCTGAAATTTGGCCACAATATTCCTAGAAGTTTCTCTTTTTGGGTCTCTTTCAGGAGGTGATCAGTGGATTCTTTCAATATTTATTTTGCCCTCTGGTTCTAGAATATCATGGCAGTTTTCCTTGATAATCTCATGGAAGATAATGTCTAGGCTCTTTTTTGATCATGGCTTTCAGGTGGTCCCTTAATTTTTAAATTGTCTCTCCTGGATCTATTTTCCAGGTCAGTTGTTTTTCTAATGAGATATTTCACATTATCTTCTATTTTTTCAAATTTTTAGTTTTGTTTCCTAACTTCTTGGTAATCTCATAATCATTAGTTTCCCTGAACTCTATTCTCTCTTCTAAAGAACTATTTTCTTCAGTGAGCTTTTGAACCTTCTTTTCCATTTGGCTAATTCTGCTTTTCAAAGCCTCCTTCTCCCCATTGGCTTTTTGGACCTCTTTTTCCAATTTAGTTAGCCTCTTTTTAAAGGTGTTATTTTCCTCAGCATGTTTTGGTTCTCCTTTAGCAGGCTGCTGACATGCTTTTCAAGTTCTATGGCCTGAGCCCAATTCATATTCATTTTGGAGGTGCTGGAGGCAGAGGCCTTGACCTACTCTAACAGTATGCCTTGTTCTTCCTCATCTGAAAGGATGGAAAGAGACACTTGTTCACCAAGAAAGTTACCTTCTATGTTCTTATTTTTTTTCCTTTTTTGGGCATTTTCCCAGCCAGTTACTTGACTTCTGAATCCTTTGTCAAGTGGAGGGTCCTAGTGCTCCTCCTCTCCCCAGTACTGTGCTCAAGGCTGAGATTCAGATCAGCTGCTCAACTCCCCCAGGGGCTTTGGGTAAAGGCGGGACACCACTGAGGGATGAGATTCAGATCAGCTGCTCAATTCAGCCAGAGGCTTTAACGTGAGCTGCCTGGACAACGGACGCAGATTGCTTCCATGTAGCTGGCCTGCTGCCACTGCCACCTGGGGCCAGTACTCAGGGAACCCCATTCCCCTCTCTCCCAGCTGGGAAACCCCTCCCACGCTGACCTTTGGAGCTTTCATTGTCTCTTGTGGATTGAGGGATATGGGACCCTCCCTGCTGGGAATTCTGCCCCAGAGTTCTATTCAGGTCTTGTTACTCCCAGTGCTGCATGGCCAGGACTGAGCTCTGTTCTGCTCAGTGTTCCATGAGATAGACCTTTCCTGTCCTCCTTCCAGGTTACCTTTAGCCGGAAACCTCTTTCACTCTGTTGTTCTGTGGCTTCTGTTGCTCTAGAATTTGTTGAGAGTCATTTTTTACATTTATTTTGTGGGCTGTGGGGGAAACACTAGAGTATATGTGTCTTTCTACTCCACTATCTTGGCTCTGCCTCCAGAATGCAGTTTTTCAACAGATGTTTAAATAGTGAATAGAGGTCACATATTGCTACCACAACTTATCTCAGAGGCAATTTTGGGATCTGGATTAGGAAAGCATCTGTTATATCCTCCGCCTGGCTAGGCTATCTGTAATATACTCCAGAAATAGTATCATTTTTCTTTTAATACTTTCTGCAGTGATTTTTCTCCCATGCTAGCTGATTTCTATATGAGCAATACACAGCTTCTTTACTACTCTCCTCCTTTTCTTGAATGTATTTACTTTGAATTAGCATACTCTTCCTTTGCTTTATTCTAAGCACAATTCCCTTCTCACTTAGACTCACGATACCTATGAGATTGTATTCATCTTCTTTTGTCAAAATCTCAAGTTCATTTTATTACACTATTCTGTGCATATTTCTATTGACGTATAAGGTCATTAGTGTTGTCCCTGACCTTCTTCATTGGCCAGATGTTAATAATATGCAGCCTATCCCTTCTCAAGAGCAGGAAGATGCCATCCTTGAATGCCTTAGCTCCAAACCTATCCACCCGAGGAAGTCATGGTTTCAAAGGACTGGATGAATGAACAACCAGCTCCCTATGTAGAGAAAGGAAAAGAGCCTTGGAGAATTCAATTAAAAGACCTCAGGTTTAAGCCTGAGCTCCCCTAACTCTGTGTGAACTCAGGCACATCTCTGAACAACTTTTGAGTATGTTTCCTCCTTAGAGAAAATCTTTGCACTACCCATCTCACAGGGCTGTTCTGAGGAATCCACAAGACACTGGATGTAAAACTTGTTGCACCTAAAAAAGTATGATATAGATGTCAACTATCTTTTGGCCTGAAATATGACTACAGGAGGGAGAAATCATTTAATGCAAGCCCAAAACATAGCACTCACCTTCAGACTTCAGAAGTCATGAAGGAAACAAACCTCCCAGTAGGGACTCTTGGGTGAATGACCTGAGCAATGATACGAGTGAGGCACACAGATGATTGCTTCTCTCCAATGCCACCTCCCTCCTTGGGTGGGCCATACTGGGAGGTTGGCAGTAGCTGGGATTAAATGGAAAGTATCCTGTTGTTGGACCTGACAATCAGGAGGAAATGCTGAGTGAATCCTGCCTGCGTAGTTAACATTTCCTGGGTGACCTTTCCTGCTGAGAGAACTTTAGGAGCAGACACAGAATATTGACGGGGCTGCCATCCCCAGCATGCTACTACTTGCTCAGGAAACACAAGAGGGCTGGATGATTAATGAGCTTGAAGTGCAGACCATTACCTTGCTACCCTGCCCTGCCCTACCCTGCCCCCACCCCCTGTCTCCTTCTCTCTCTCCCTCTCTCTTCTCCTTTCCTCTCCTCTCTCTCTCCATCTCTCTGTCTTTCTCTGTCTCTGTTTCTGTCTCTCTGTGTGTCTCTCAGCATCTGCCTGTTGTCCCCATTGCATTTGCACACTCAAGGTTTTGTTCTTCAGGACATATATTTCCCCTGTCTTTTCGCCTCCCAATCCCTTGGACCAAGTGTACCAGCGTATGACTGATCAGGTCCCATTATATGCCTTAAGTGGATCATACGTGGTTGGGGGTGGGGGGTTGCTGTGAAAAGCTGATATCTTAGAGTTGCTCAGGGCTTCTCCCCTGGCTTTCAGGGAAAAAAAGTTTGCTTGGATTTTGGAAGGGACCTAAGGGTAGTAACCACAAGGTCAGAGACAAGAATAACTGACCACAACTACTGACTGAGATTATTAAGAAAATGAAAACCAACTCTATTGTTGTCCAGAAATTCCACTTCCTGACTCAATTCACACAAACCAACTGGTAGTAGTTTCCAACTTGATGCTTGTTCCTGACTCAAAGATTCAGAAAGCTTAATGTTTCTCCTTTTGCTCCCTTTCCCCTCTCACCCCCTCCATTCTAAGTCCTAGAGCAGTGCCTACAACATATAGGAAGGTGTATATACTCATATAAGTCATTCTTCTATGATAAAATGGTGTCCCTTCCTCTGCTGTTTCCACATGACATGAAGGTGACCCTGGAATCTCAAAGACAATGCCAACAGAGCCCAAGCTATGGCAAGTCATCCCAAGTTTGGGGTCTAAGCCCGGAGACAGACTCTGGGTCTGTCCCCCAAGAGCCAGCCCAGATAAGTTCAATGCAATGGATCTTGCCATCAGAAAGCTGGCCAAAAGCAGAAGAATGTTTGAGAGTATGGCTTCTAAGAAGACCTTGTCCAAGTCCTTACACAAGTCACTTTAGTGCTTTAGGCAATTCTAAATTATGGAGAAGGTTCAGACTTGCATTGGTAGAGGATTTCCTCACCCAAGAGTTCTCAGTGAAATAACAACTTCGGTCCCATCCCTATCCTTTTAATGCCAAAATCCCTTATTATCTCTGTTACCCATGTTCTTGGTTATATCAACCAGGTTGGGGAAAAATCAGTCACATCAGGGGTGTCTTGATCCATGCACACACACTACACCTGCATCCTGAATGTAGGTGTGTACTGATCCATGCACATACACTATGTACATATCCTGGCCATAGGTATTTACTTTCTTCCCATTGATGCTATGTGTATTTGTGGCAGTTTGCCTTGGTTTCACAGAACAATTGATTTGGCACTTCTCTTAAAATACCATTCAATGAAACACCTTTGCTTTGAACTAATTGTATCCTCTGGCTGACACATATATGGGGCTTATGGTTTTTAGGGGATGCAGACCTGCAGAGTACCTAGTCATCCACTGAGGGACCCACCCTAGGTTAGAGGAGCTTGGAGATTTAAATGTGGGGGATTAGAAAAGGGCAACTATTGTCCTGATTTTCAAAAGAAGGGGGGAAGAGGACAGACTCTGTAAACTATGGGCCAGTGAACTCAACTTCAGTTCCTGAAAAAATTCTAGAATGGCTCACTAAAGAAGTCATGAGTATGATAGCTATTTTAAATATTTTAAAGAGTCTGCTTGACCTCAGAGGGCAGAAACAGAAGTTGCAAATCTAGGCAAATTTAGGCTTGATGCTGGGAAAGTTTTCCTAACAAGTACAGCTTGGAGTGGAAGATAGTAGATTCCCCACCTTGGAAGTGGGGAAAGCAAAGCTTGATTAGACACTTGTCAGTGTGAGGATTGGACCAGCTGGTCAATGAGGTCCCTTCTCACTCTGAGAGCCTGTGATTCTACTCATTATGAGTAGAAGTAAAACAGAGTTCTAGGACAGAGAACTACTTGGTACCTTTGGACAAATGGGAATCTGGGTGAATTTTTCAAGAAGAGAAGTGCAATAAATGCTTCCAGTGATATAGTCAAGCAAGAGAAGTTCTTTGGTGGCTTCCCTGTGCCAAGCCCGGCATTTAATATTGGGGAGACAGAAGAAGGAAAAGGCAGGGTCTGTCAGCTCTTAGTCCATTAGCAGTAATGTATCTACCCTCAGGGAGCATCTAATCTAGTTGTGATGAATCTTGAGTAGGGTTCTGAGGGAGCAAAAGGACAGAGACAGTAAGGTTCATGAAGGGAGGATAATTGATTGCAATATGAATCCCTTATTCAGACCCCTATTTCCCAATACTCAAGATAGGCCCCTGAATTAGTGTCATAGAGTTATACCTTGGAGAGACCTTAGAGATCATCTAGTACAAAACCCTTATTTTGTAGATAAAGAAACTGAGACTCTGGGATGTGAAATTACTTGGTCAAGGTCACTTAGGTAGTAAGAAACAAAACTAGGATTCAAACTTAGGTTGTCTGATTCTGAATCAGATAGAGGGAAGAAGGAAGGAAGGGAGGAAGGAAGGAAGATTGGTAGAAGGAAGAGGATAAGAATTCTAAGGAGCAGGACTTGTCTTGGGATGACTCATAGGCAGAAACTGGTGTAGATGGCAAATGTGTTTTCCTCAATGGAACTGAGAACCTGAGTTGGGGGATGAGGGGTCCTTAAAATTCATGGGCACAAGTTGAAATCTGAAGAAAAAAATGGAGCCCCTCCCCATGAGTAGGGGGTGACTTAACAATGCTAGAGGAAAATGAATTATTGATGGCTCATGGGACAGGTGCGGGGGAGTGTTGCTTGTGGGCCATGCAACCAGGGCTAGCAGCTCTTCCCTGAGATGGGAACCAGGAGCAAACTCAGCTGGTGGGAATCTGATGGGCAGGGACAGACTGGATCTGATGGTGCATCTTGTTTCCCGTCCTGAGAGGGGCTGGGTGGAGGCTCTCTAACTTCTGGTAATACAAACAACTGGGGTACCTACCCACCTAACAATGCAGGTTCAAGAGGGAGGAGACCCAGGACCCAGCTAGTCTCTTGCCCTCTTCCTCAGCACTCAGTTCTCCAACTCTGACTACAGGCTCTCTCTGTACCCTATAACACACTCTCTGGTCCGCAAATAAGGCCTGGTCCTTGCTCCTACAAGTCATGACTATACTTCCAGTCTCTATTTCCTGGTACCCTACACCCCTTGCAAAAATGCCATCACAAGAAGCCAATTCCCCACTGTGAGCCATGCCTACAGCCCTGTGAACCTTGGAGGGAATGTCTCCTCTGTACTGTCCATGGTAGCATCTTCCACCTTCTCCTCCCCCTTGCTTTCCCAGCCCTGCCTCACCTCTGCCTCCTGCTTCTGAGAGAGTCTGGGAGCCGGGAAGCCAGCTAGGAGGCTCCTGCAGCAAGCCAGGCATGAGATGATGAGGAAGAGGTATGGCTTAGACACTGCGGAAAAAGAATCAATGGCTTAGAGATGGATAGAATATGGGGTGGGGGAAGGAGAGGGAGGAGATAAAAATAGCTCCTCGAGGAGGCTCAGTCTGGTTCAGAGGCCATTTGGAGCGGATTCTCATCTTCTGGTTCAATTGTTTTTTAGAAAATATGGAGCTTCCAAATCAGCTTCAATTGGCTCCTGAGACTTTTTTTTGGTTTGTTTTTGGGAAGAAAACAAAAAAGAGAGTTCAGTTGAAAAATAAATGCACGCTGATTTCAGTTCCATTCGGTTCAGGGCTCAGTGAGTTATTCCTGCTCAGGGCCCCTGAGTCCCTTCGAGTTTCTGTCCCAGAGCCCTGAATAACAGCAGCAGCCATCCCTTACACTAATACAGCTCTTGACAGTTTTTAAAGCCTTTTCAAGGACACTCTGTCCTTTGATTGTCACTATAGCCCTGGGAAGGAGACAGTGGGAAAGGGAGGGTGAATAAAGGGGTACTATTGACAGTTATGGAGACTGGGAAGAGGGGATGGGATGATCTATTCATGGAGCTCCTCAGTTGCTGCATTCCTTCATGGAGGAAGCTTGTGTCCCTGTGCCAGGCAGGCAGAAAGGCCCCTACCCCTCTAGTCGAAGGCCATCAGCCAGAGCCCTGTGGTCATTCAATAAATCTAAAAGTCAGTGCCTACCTCGGCAGCTGAATGAGTCAAACTCCAAGCCCAGAGGAGTCCAGACTCAAGTTATTTGTTTTGGCAGGCAAACCCCATGGTTACAAATCTTTAATAAGGTGCTTTGTCCAGAATGAAATGGCTTTACAGTCAGATTAAAAGGGTTCAAGGGAGCTGGTTTGTGGAAGAAATTACAAAAGATGTCACTAGTGAAGTTGGTGAGGAAGTCACAAGCTAACCTGACCCATTCCTGGCTCTTGGCCACATGAGCCCTGCTCCCTAGGACTTGAGTCCCAGCCTTGTGCTCTCTACTCCCTCACCTCAATCTGCTCCCTTGCTCCTTCAGGCTCAGGGAAGAGGAAGAAACTTTCCCAAAGCAGCAGACAGTTCACAAATTTCTGGATTAACACACGGATGATAAACAAACGCATACATGTTTATTTCATTGCAGTTACCCCATAACTGTAGCTAGAATGGGCAGAGATCTTAAAGGTCACTGAATCAAACTCTCATTCTACAGACAAAGAAACTGAAGCCCAGAGTAGGTAAAGAATTTACCCAACATCACACAGTTGGTAACTAGCAGACAAATAATTCGAACCCAAGTTCTCTGGTTCTTTCCAGTACCCCAAACTGACCATCTGTGCCAGGCTACCTGTTCCTCAGATCAGTTCTATGGGCAGCTCTTCATCAGCAGTGCCCTCCCCCACCCCATTAACTGCCTAATATCTGTCCATCCTCAAGTGTCAGTAGATGATGCTGAGGGTCACAGTCAAGGAGCTAGCATGATGCTTGTGCTAGTTCAATCTGTTCTGATATATAACGTTAGCCATCCTCCCTCTACAGTTTATACCATCGGCAAACTGGATAAGCACACCCTCTATGCCTTTTTCCAAGTCTTTGAGGAAAATGGTCAACAGAACCTGGCCCAAATCCCTGGGGCACTCTACTGGACACCTCTTTCCAAGTTAGTATCAAGTTGCTAACAACTCCACTGTGGGTGTAGCCATGCAACCATCTACAAATTGATCTGGCTGTATTCTTATCTTGCTCACATCTCTTGATCTTGCCCCCTCCCAAGTATAATATGAAAGACATTGTCAAATGCTTTGCTAAAATCTAGGTAAACTCTGCAGCATTCCCCTAATATACCAGTTGAGTAAACCTGCAAAACAAGAAGGATATGAAGTTGCCCTGTTATGGCCTGTTTTGGATGAAGCCATGCTAGTGGCTTTGTGATCACAGCTTCCCTTTATAGATGTATGCTAACCTTCTCATTAATAACACGTTCTATAATTTTTTTTATTTTTTTTAAATTTATTTATTTAACTTTTAACATTCATTTTCACAAAATTTGGGGTTCCAAATTTTCTCCCCCTTTGTCCCCTCCCCCCACCCCAAAACACCAAGCATTCTGATTGCCCCTGTCACCAATCTACCCTCTCTTCTATCATCCCTCCCTTCCCTTGTCCCCATCTTCTCTTTTGTCCTGTAGGTCCAGATAACTTTCCATACCCCTTTACCTGTATTTCTTATTTCCTAGTAACAAGAAAAGTACTCGACAGTTGTTCCTAAAATTTTGAGTTCCAACTTCTCTTCATCCCTCCCCATTCCCTTCGGGAAGGTAAGCAATTCAATATAGGCCATATCTACGTATTTTTGCAAATGACTTCCATGATAGTCGTGTTGTGTAAGACTGACTATGTTACCCTCCATCCTATCCTGCCCCCCATTACTTCTATTCTCTCTTTTGATCCTGTCCCTCCCGAAGAGTGTCAACCTCAAATTGCTCCCTCCTCCCATTGCCCTCCCTTCCATCATCCCCCCCACCCTGCTTATCCCCTTATCCCCTACTTTCCTGTATCGTAAAATAGGTTTTCATACCAAAATGAGTGTGCATTTTATTCCTTCCTTTAGTGGAATGTGATGAGAGTAAACTTCATGTTTTTGTCTCACCTCCCCTCTTTTTCCCTCCACTAAAAAGTCTTTTGCCTGCCTCTTTTATGAGAGATAATTTGTTCCATTCCATTTCTCCCTTTCTCCTCCCAATATATTTCTCTCTCACTGCTTAATTTCATTTTTTAAAGATATGATCCCATCCTATTCCATTCACTCTGTGCTCTCTGTCTGTGTGTGTGTGTGTGTGTGTGTGTGTGTGTATGTATGTAATCCCACCAACTACCCAGATACTGAAAAGTTTCAAGAGTTACAAATATTGTTTTTCCATGTAGGAATGTAAACAGTTCAACTTTAGTAAAGTCCCTTATGACTTCTCTGTGCTGTTTACCTTCTCATGCTTCTCTTCACTCTTGTGTTTGAAAGTCAAATTTTCTTTTCAGCTCTGGTCTTTTCATCAAGAATGCTTGAAAGTCCTCTATTTCATTGAAAGACCATTTTTTCCCCTGAAGTATTCTACTCAGTTTTGCTGGGTAGGTGATTCTTGGTTTTAGTCGTAGTTCTTTTGACTTCCGGAATATCAAATTCCAAACCCTTCAATCTCTTAATGTAGAAGCTGCTAGATCTTGTGTTATCCTGATTGTATTTCCACAATACTTGAATTGTTTCTTTCTAGCTGCTTGCAATATTTTCTCCTTGACCAGGGAACTCTGGAATTTGGCCACAATGTTCCTAGGAGTTTCTCTTTTTGGATCTCTTTCAGGTGGTGTTCTGTGGATTCCTTGAATATTTATTTTGCCCTCTGGTTCTAGAATATCAGGGCAGTTTTCTTTGATAATTTCATGAAAGATGATGTCTAGGTTCTTTTTTTGATCATGGCTTTCAAGTAAGCCCATAATTTTTAAATTGGCTCTCCTGGATCTATTTTCCAGGTCAGTTGTTTTTTCAATGAGATATTTCACATTATCTTCCATTTTTTCATTCTTTTGGTTTTGTTTTGTGATTTCTTGGTTTCTCATAAAGTCATTAGCCTCCATCTGTTCCATTCTAATTTTGAAAGAACTATTTTCTCCAGTGAGCTTTTGAACCTCCTTTTCCATTTGGCTAATTCTGCTTTTGAAAACATTCTTCTCCTCATTGGCTTTTTGAACCTCTTTTGCCAATTGAGTTAGCCTATTTTTCAAGATGTTATTTTCTTCAGCATTTTTTGGGTCTCCTTTAGCAAGGTGTTGACCTGCTTTTCATGCTTTCCTTGCATCTCTCTCATTTCTCTTCCCAGTTTTTCTTCCACCTCTCTAACTTGATTTTCAAAATCCTTTTTGAGCTCTTCCATGGCCTGAGCCCATGGAATATTTCTTTTGTATGTTTGGAATACAGAAACCTTGATTTCTACATCTTTCCCTGATGGTAAGCATTGTTCTTCCTCATCAGAAAGGAAGGGAGGAAATATCTGTTCACCAAGAAAGTAACCTTCTATGGTCTTATTTTTCCCCCCCTTTTCTGGGCATTTTCCCAGCCAGTTACTTGACTTCTGAGTGTCCTTTCCACACCCACCTTGCCTCCAGATCCACCCAGCCAGTGCTTGGGGTCTGAGATTCAAATGCTGCTTCCCAGTCTTAGGGCTTCAGCAGGGCAGGGCTGCTATTCAGTGTGAGATTAAGTTTAGGTGCTCAGGTGGGGACAGAGCTGCCACATGGGGCTCAGTTCCCTCAGGAGGTTTATGTGGAGACCTTCAACAATGGATCTGGGCTTCTACCTGCTTTGGGAGCCCCAGTCTGCTGCCCCTCCGCTGCTGCCTCCCGAGGGGGCCCAAGTCATGGGGACACCCCGCTCCTCTCTCGGCAAGCCAAAAAGACTTTCTCACTCACCTTTATGCCTGTGGGTAGAGGGACCTGCGTGGCCACTGGAGATTCTGTCCCTGAAGCCTGCTCGGATCTGCTCCTCTTGGTGCCACGTGGCCAAGGCAGGGCTGGGATCTGCTCCGGGTCCGGTGTGCCACAGACCTTTTGGGTCAGTTTTTCAGGTCTCTCTGGAACAGAAATCTCCTCCACTCTGTTGTTCTGTGGCTTCTGCTGCTCCAGAATTTGTTGGGAGTTCTTCTTTACAGGTATTTTATGGGCTGTGGGTTCAGAGCTAGCACATGTGTATCTTTCTACTCTGCCATCTTCACGTTCTATAATTTTCTAGGAAGTTGTTGGATTGGCAGTTCTATAGTCTGAATACTGCATTCTCTCCATCCCTTC
The DNA here is from genome assembly GCF_028372415.1 of Notamacropus eugenii. Classification (NCBI taxonomy): domain Eukaryota; kingdom Metazoa; phylum Chordata; class Mammalia; order Diprotodontia; family Macropodidae; genus Notamacropus; species Notamacropus eugenii. The sequence goes on along the minus strand of NC_092879.1, from coordinate 71,635,801 downwards.
CTCCTCCCTCCATTTTCTTTCAAAGGATCAGACATATCCCATGGAAGGCCATTTTGGTGACCTTGTGAAGAAGAGATTAGAGAGAGGAGAAGTGGGAGTCAGGCCTCCTATTAGGAGGACATCATAGATGTCCTAATGACAAGTGATGAGGGCCTGAATAAAAGCGGTGGCTAGGAGAGTAGACAGAAGGGGCTGGCTATGAAAGCCACTGTGGAAGGAGAATCAATGGGACTCGCCAAAGGATTGGTTGAGAGGGAGAAGAGGGATTCTGAAGGAGAGGAAAACGTCAAGGATGCCACCACCCACCACCTCATTGTTGTTGTCATCATAGTCTACTGCCATCACTGAGGCTGTAGGCCTGGAGGACAAAAAATTTAGAAGAAGGCAGAGGAAGATGATGAATTCTTTTTTTGAACATACCAAGGACATCCAGGGGAGGTATCTAGCAGTTGGAAGTATAGGACTAGAGCTCAGAAGGGAGGTTACACATTGGTATGGATACTCTTCACTAATACACATTCTGATCCATTCTCCCCTTCTCCTCCTATGAAATTTTTGACCATAGCCTCCCATCAATTCTCCAAAGAGGATCCATCTAAGGTGTTGGTGGCCTTTCTGGAGATCTTTTCATATTTTGTGAATTTTGTTTCATGGTTGACCATGGCCAAAAAAACTACCCCCAAATAGACAACTGCTACTGAAGAACTTCTCTCCATTTGGCTAAGCTGGTCTTATCTGCTAGTATAGGCCAGCAGCTAGGCTTCTGCCAGTGAAGGCCAGAATATTTCCACACCTGGATGAGATGTTGAATTTTAAGGGAGAAACAATCTTGCTTTTCATAAATTTTTATTGAAATATTTTTTCTTACATCACCTCAATTTGCCAATACATCCTACACCCTTTGGTTAATCCTTACAACAATAACAAAAACCCAAGAGAATAAGAAGTTCAGCAAAAATGACCAATACATCCACCAAGTCTGATGTTATATGTAATGTTTCACATCCATAATCCCTCAATTCTACCAAAAGAGAGGGATGTGAATTCTCATATTTCTTCTTTGGGTCTAACTTTGATCAGTCTAAGTTCACAGTGTTCACTTCCATTTTTGTCATTCTTTCCATTTACATTGTTATTACATGTTATTGTACGTTTTCCTCATTCTGCTGACTTCACTCTGCTTCAGTTCCCATGTCTTCCTATGTTTCTCTGTATTCATCTTTTTCACCATTTCTTATAACACAATAATGTTCTATTATATTCATATGTCACTAGTTATTTACCCAGTCCCCAGTTGATGGGCATCCATTTTGTTTTCAGTTCTTTGCTCCTACAAAAAGTGTTGGTGTAAATATTTTGGAATATATGGGCCCTTTTTTTCCCACTGATCTCTTTAGGGTATATGTCTGTAAGTGGAATCTCTAGGTTAAAGGGGAGGGGCATTTTAGGCACTTACTTAGCAGGCCAAGCCAAGGTAGCAGGAATTTATTAAGCACTTACTATATGTAAAGCATTGGGCTAAGCTCTGAGGATACAGATACAAGCAAAAAGAGACACAGTCTCTGCCTTCAAGAAGTTTATAATCTAATGAGAGAAGGTGAAACCTACAAGCAGGTCCTTACCTACTGAGAAGGTAGTAGAGAACTAGAGCAGTCCAAAGAGTGAACTGAGCTGGAAAGAAAGTGATTCACAATTCTGGGGCTCCTCAAGTAATGGCAATCCTAGGAAGGGACCAATCATCCAATAGTTTACCTATCAGTGAGAAGCTATAAACTGATGAAGTAAAATCTTGTCAGCCAACATCTATGCTAAAAATCCGATAATCTGAGATTTATGGGGAATTGATATAAATTTATGAAAACAAGAACCATTGCCTAATAGACGTGTGGACAAAGGATATAAACAGGTGGTTCTCTAAAGAAGAAATGAAAGCTGTGACAATCATATTAAAAATATCCCAAATCACTAATAATAAGAGAAATTAAAACAAAAACATCATGTGACATTCATCAGATTGTCAAAAAATAATGAGAAAAAATGGCAAATACTGATAGGGTTTTGGGAAGAGAGGTATGCTAATGCTGATGGAGTTGTGAATTGGTCTGGAAAACCATTTGGAATTATACTAGAAAAGTCACTAATGACATTAGAAAAGTTACTAAGCTGTATACTCTGAAGAGGCAACAGATAGAAAGGCCTCATGTAGACTATGGACTAGAAGTGGGCTAGGTAAGAGTAAAATCAGATTGATTCAGAACCTGTTGAATGGTTATATTCAAAAAGTAGTCAGACTTTTATATATCAAAATATTTATAGCAGCACTCTATGGTACCAGAAAACTAAAAAGAAACTAAATGTTTGTCTGAACAAATTATGGCCCATGAATATAGTGGACTATTACTGTGATGTGAAAAGGTGAATATGATGCACTTAGAGAAACTTGGGAAGACTTAGGTGAACTGAGAAAGTATAAAACAAGAAGAACCAGATAACTATATGTATTATTACCATAGTAGTGTAAAGGAAAACAACATTGAAAGATTTCTGAACTCTGATCAAGGAAGTGAGTGAATACTTGACTCAAGAGGATTGGCAAGGGAACATATTTTCCCCTTCTCAGCAGAGAAATGGTGGACTACAGGTGTGGAATGAGACCTGAATTATCAGATATGGTAAACATGTTAGTTAGTTAGGATTAACTATACTTTCATACATGGGAGTATTCAATGGGCGGGTGTGGAGAGAGGAGGTGATCTAAAGGAAAGCGGGGGGGTGGGGAGAGGGAGAGAAAGGGAGAGGGAGGGAGAGGGAGAGGGAGGGAGAGGGAGAGGGAGAGAGAGAGAGAGAGAGAGAGAGAGAGAGAGACAGAGAGACAGAGAGACAGAGAGACAGAGAGACAGAGAGACAGAGAGAGACAGAGAGAGACAGAGAATGAGAACAGAATCTAGGCAGGAGTTATCTAAGGATACTGTTTTCTAGCCCTCAAAAGACAGAAGGAACATTTTGTCCAACTGGGGGGGGGTGGTGGTAGGAGAGGCCATTGTAACTGAGAAAGGTGGGCATGCTTGTGGGCTGTTTTTGAAAAAGCCCAGCCAGGCTGCATGGTGGTTATAAAGCAGCCAGTCCCAGGATGAACCATGTATCAGGAGTAATTGACATTTCTCTAAAATGTCAGCTCGCTGACTATGAATTTCAAAGTACCTTGGATTATATTTGTTTCTAGAGGGAGGTCTGAGTCCTCACAGCTCTACTCATTCTGCAGCCCAGAACAGTAGGTATGATAGGCTTAATGATGGAAAAAAGACCTGAGGCTCATGAGGGGAAGTGACTTGCCCAAAGTCACACAGGAACTGTGACCTAATAAAAAGTACTGAATTTGGAACCAGAAGACCCAGGTTTAAACCCTCTGCCACTTACTCTCTGTGACTTCAGGCAAATCAATTCATCTCTCTGAGTTTCAATGTCCTCATTTATAAAATTCAAGGGTTTAGGCTAGATGTTTCTTTCAGCTCTAACTATATGATTTTATGATTCTCACATTGAATCCATTCCAATTCCAGTTTTCTTTCCAGTACATGATGCAAGTGTGTATGTGTGTGTGTGTGTATGTGTGTGTGTGTGTGTGTGTGTGTGTGTTTTAGGCCTTTATAGAAGTCATTCATATAGAGCAACTCTTGGACCACCAGTCTCCAGGACCCTGGACAGTTCTCAGGGCCTATTGAGTTGAAAGAAGATCACTGCAAACCATCATTTCACAGAATAAGACTGGAAGAGCCCTCAGTAACCCAACTGACCCATTCCTCTACTTTCAGAATGGCCACCACATTCCCTTCTCTTAAACATCCCAGAACTAGAGGGCTTGAAGCTTACCTGGGGAATGGATCCTAAAGTCTTGCCAAAGGGAGAAGCAGGAAAAGAGAGAGTGCCATAGATCTTGGAATAGACATGGACTAGAACCTCATGTCAATTGCAAAAAAAATAAAAACAAAAACAAAAAAACTTAGTGCCTTTTCTAGGTGCAAAGAGGGAATTGTTACACTCAAATGCCCACCTCTCTCTTCCAGTCTTCCTAGTTGGGAGAGCTGCCTTGATGAACTACAATCAAATTAACAGCTTTTGAACATTACAGACAGGAGCAGAGGTCAAAGAGTGGTCTATTACCAGTCAGGGATTGATGAGAGAGGGGCAGCTCTGGCCACATGCCCCAGCTCTTAATGAAGTCACATGCTCTTGTACACAGGCGACCTGGCATCGCTGAGGCAAACATCCATCACCCCAGCCCAGTAGAGCCACTCTGTCAATTTCAAGATAAGAACAAGCTCAATGCCAGACATGAATGGGATTTGGAGGAGTAATGTTGGCAATATGGGTTCCAAGCCCCTCTTGAATTCAAGACAGCCCAATCCCCGAGCCCCAGGTACCCAGGAATGGTACATCTGTCTAATTGTGAGAACAATTTTGAATGAAGGGCACCGAGCAGGAGATAGATGTGTTTCTGACTTCAAAGTATTCCAGGAGGAAAAAAACAAAAGAATAAGGCAGTAAAACTAAAAAAAAGGTGAGTACTGACTGAAAGAAGGAATTGAGCTTGGATCCAAAGAGATGTATTGAAAAGGATTCTGGATGCATCACCTCCTTGATAGTCAATTCAAATTGATACATGACCTTTATCCACAGGCTCACATTCATAGGCCTACAGTAAGGATATGACTCTTCAATTACTAGGAAAGGGGCTGGTTGCACCAAGAACAAAGACACTTATGGTATCAAAGCTGGTCTGGATACATTACCCTGCCCACTGTGGTGTCCCAGGACCAGACAGAACATTGGAGAAGACCTTTCTTGATCCACTAGGGGAATGAGATCTGCAGTCTCAGCACAGGGGAAAGAAAAAGCTTGTAGTCTCCTCTTAGACGACTCTCAGGCTAGTGACTTGGGAGTACTCCGTGATTCCTCTCTCTTTTTCCTTCCTCACACCAGTCGCCATGACCTCCAAGATATCTCTCCCATTTGTCCCTTCTACATTCCTGTGGTCTTTACCCTCATTACCATTGAACTGGACCTTTGCAATGGCCTCTGAATTGGCTTCTCTGTTTCATATATCTTTCTTCTCCAATTTCCATTAGACACAGGCTAACAGATTTATCTTCCAAAAACACTACTATGCTCATGGTGCTTCCTGACTCAAAAACATTCCGTGGTTCCCCATTGCCTAAAGAATAAAGTTCAGATTCTCTAGCATGTCATTCAAGGACCTTCACAATCTGGCCCCAATCTACTTCTCCACCTATCTCTAATTTCTCTTACATATGAATCCTTTTCTTAAGCCATACAGGTTTACTCGTTGTTCTCTAGGACATGTTAAGTGCATTATCACTCTGTCTTTGCGACTGCCATTCCTCCTATCTAGAATGCCTTCTCTTTCTCCCAGGCCTACCTTTTCTTTAAGGTCCAGCTCAAGCCATAGCATTACAGGATTTGAAACTGAAAGGGAATGCAATTTTGCAATGCCCCCATTTTATGGATGAGGAAAGTGGAGGCCAAAGAGAAGAAGGGAATCGCAGAATTCCAAAAGAGGATGGGACCTCAGGGGCCACATAATCCAGCCCACACCTGAACAAGAATACCATCTCCAGAATATCTGGCAAATGGTCACCTGCCTAGCTTAAGCTTCAAGGCCTTGAAGGAGAAATACATAATATGTAGCAGAGCTGGGGCTCCAATTGTATACAGGATTTTTTTCAGTATGGCTACTCCCTCGACTGATACAGATCAAACATTCTATCACTTAGTAGGGGGCAGCTTAATGACACTGCAGTGGATAGAGCTCCAGGCCTGCAATCAGGAAGACCTGAGCAAATCTGGCCTCAGACACTTACTAGCTGTGTGACCATGGGCAAGTAACTTCACCTAGTTTGCCTCAATTTCCTCATCTGTAAAAATGAGCTGGAGAAGGTAATGGCAAACCACTTCCAGTATCTCTGCCAAGAAAACCTCTGATGGAGTCATGAAGAGTCGGACACGACTGAAACGAATGAACAGTAACAATATGATTTAGTAGACAGATAAAGACACCAATGTAACTAGACACAGAATTGTGGCAAACATTTGTAACCTTTGGTCAACTTAGGGAGTGGCTAGTGCTCAGATTACAGACAGGTGTTCATCACTAGGCCTGTATTAAGTGCCAAAACTTTAACATATTTAGGCAGATTGGATAGAAGATCTTTCTACAATGAATAACCTGCTTCCCTGTCTTCTGAAATAGAAGGCTCTGAACATCATTTGACTATTTCTTGATGACTCGGGATCCTCATTATGAGCAATATCTGTTGTTTTAGACCGAAATATAATGCTATCCTTAGGGCTCAGTGAGGTGTGTGAGCTATTGGCCCCTGCACTGAATGGCCCCAGATTGTGGGGTCTTATCTCTTCTCCTGTCTGCTTTTTGCAGTGGTTCTGTCTCCTCCCTTGGCATCAGGTTGTCAGGGGTTATTTTGCTCTGCTTTGAACATGCCTGCCTCTGTCAGCCTCCAAATCTATACTCCTTTACCCTCTGTTCTCTCGGTAACCCAATCTCCCGTAGGGATGGCCCCAGTCCTGACATTCTCTTCGAGATCACTGCAGCCTCCACAGTCCCTAGGAATGGCCCTGCTTTTCTAGAGCTCCACCCCTGTGGGAATTGTATGAGAACAGGCAGCTTCCCCAAAGGCAATGAATGAGCAGCTGCCTTTCAGGGTTGTCCACAGTGAAGTTTGGCCAGAGGCTCAGTGAGCCAGGGCCAGCTGGTCTGTTGGCCCAGAGAGCTAGCTGGGCAATAATAAAGCAAGACTCACATAGGGGTCACTCCTTTTATTGAGACTACTGAATTTCCTTTCCTAGTCACTTGGAGATAAAGCAAGGGCTTGTAAGAACACTGCATCCACTTGGGATCCAGAGGACGTTTCGACGTCAGCCTGAGACAGCTTTAAGTAGGTCAGATGTTGGGCCTAGTAACTTTGAGTCCCCTTCAGAGCCAGGCAGTCACCACTTAGGATTCCAGTCACTTCCCTCACTCTCTCTAGCTTTCAGTGGGGGCCAAGGCCTGGTACCACTCTTTGTCCAGAGCTGGCACCTGCTCTCAGATGCTTCCTCATCCAACTTCCTTGGCTCCGTTCTCCTTGGATCGCTACAATTGGCTATTTGCTTTTGCCTCTAGCCTTATCTCAGCCTTCTAGGATCCTTGGTTCTGCTTTCAAGGTGAAAATCATGAGGCCCTATCTGTCTTCATTGTCTCACTTTTTCTACGACCTAGGCAGAATAAAATACATTCTCCCAACTCTGACCTTCAGGCCTTCTAGCTTCCTGGTGGGCACCTGGTCTTTGCTTCCTTTCTCACTTCCCTCCATTAACACTCTGGCACACTCATCTGGAGACATATCCAGATGATAGGATCAATCAAGCCTCTTCTGGCTTTCCCTCACAAGAACCTGAGCCTTCTCTCACTGGCTCAAGCCCATCAAGAACAGGTGACTTGACTAACTTGCTTCATTGTCTCCACTATGGTTGATTACCACAAGGAGAAGGACTGACTTGGTTTCTCACACTCACTGAGTTCATTGGCTGGAACTGAAAGAGATCATAGAACTTAAGCACCCACTTCAGCACCTTCTACTGCTTCCTCCAAGCGAACACATCTACTTCTTACAAGGTAGCCCAGTTCAGTGCTTCTTAAACTGACCCCATATGGGGTCAAGACCCACAGTTTAAGAAGTGCTGAAAGGGTCATGAATGGAAAAAACTTTAAGAAGCTCTGGACCAGTCTACCTTTGGATAACTAATTATTAGCAAGGCCTTTCTTGATCTTGAACCAAAATCTTTCTCTTGGCAACCTCTAGCTCAGGGGTGGGGAAGCTGGCCCTCTAGGTCCTCAAGTGCAACCCTTTGATGGAATCCAAACTTCATAGATCAAATCCCCTTAAAAAAAGGATTTGTCCTGTAAAACTTGGACTCAGTCAAAAAGCTGCACCCGAGGACCTAGAAGACCACATGTGACCTCAAAGCCTCAGGTTCCCCACCCCTGTATTTCTTCTCCTGGTTCTCCTCTCTTGAGCCAAGAGAAACAAAACTAACCCTGCTTCCATGAGATGACCCTTCAATCCTACTCCACCTCTCCCTCAGGGGCAGCTAAGTGGGGTAGTGGGTAGAGCACGAGTGCAGAGACACTTGACACTCACTAGCTGTGTGACCTTGGACAAGTCACTTAACCCTAATTACCTCATCCTGGGTCATCTCCAGTCATCCTGATGAATGTCTGGTCACTGGATTCAGATGGCTCTGGAGGAGAAGTGAGGCTGGTGATCTGCACAGCCCTCCCTCACTCAAAGCAAAGTCAAGTGCAAGTCATGTCATTATTTCTCTGATGGCATGGTCTTCTTCAGCAATGAAGGATGAACACACCTCTCCCTCAGGTCACACCTTCTCCAGGTCTCAAATCCCCAGCTTCTTACACTGATCATTGCATAACATGGTTCCAACCCCCTCACCATACTGTCATCTTCCTCTAGACATGTTCCAATTTGGTGATGTCTTTTAAAATGGTGGTAACCAGAACCAAACAGAGAGCAATAGAATAAGTACCTCCCTTGTTGTAGTTGCTAGATGTCCACTATGGCTGGGGGGAGGAGGTCAGGACCTGTGATTTCAGTGGCATAGAGAAAGAACTTCTGTTGAGGAGACTCCCTTCATCAAAGTGGATCAACAATTCCTCTTCGATTTCTAGTCTTAGATAATTGGCCCAGGGTGAGGGGTGTACTCAAAAGGTTAAGTGATTTGTCCAGGGCCACCCTGTCAAAAGGAAGACTTGAGCTCCCAACTCTGAGGCTGACACTGCCTCCTCATTAATGCAGTTCCAAATTAAATGACTTTTCTTAGCAGCTATGTTACCCTGTTGGCTTTTCATCATCTATGACAGAGAAGTTGACAAATAGCATGTCTCCCTCCTTTTGGCTTTGTGCCTTTCAGCTCTGAGTCTCCTGAATGGCTTCCTGGGAGAAGGAGGCCCACCAAGGCAGGGGGGGATTGTGCCTTCCTCCTTGTGGATAATGTCATGAGTCACTTAGTGGCCTGGTTAGCCTATTAATTACACATTGTCACCTTGGCTCCATGGAGGCCTCACAAGGATTAAAAACTCATCCAAGAACTCTTAATTGGCATCATCAGATAATGACTCAGTAAATAAGTAGATTCTGTGTCCTATTCTGTGACTAAACTGCCTTTAATTGGCCCCAGGCCTCGGCCAAGTCAAAAAGTCACAAATGGAGGCTGGAAACTGGCCAAGCCCAGGTTCTGTTGGTTGAGTAGGACTTGGTCTGAGGGCAAGAAAATCTAAGAAATACAAGGAACATTGAGCTTCAGCCTCCAAGGGTTTGGGGCTCAGCCTCTGTGACCAGACAAGGCAGCTGCTTTTAGACGGGGTTTAAGTGTCAGGCTCACCAGGGACCTGAAGGAAACATGAGAAGGAAGGAGAGTTCAAGCTCCAGAGAAGGAGGTTCAGGTCAGTTGTCTGGCCAGTTAAAGACAGCCATGCTTGATGCTGCAATTCAATTCAATTCAATTCAGCAAGCATTTATTAAGTGCTAATTATGTGCCAGGCACAAAACCAAAAGAATAAACTTACCCTTAAGGAGATTGCTTTTTCCTGGGGATGGGTGGGAATGGGGAATAACATGTACATAGATTAATAATAAAGAACATAAGCAAAAAATTGCAAAGTAATTTCTGGTGCAATAGATAAGAGCATCGACCTTGAAGTCAGATCCAATACCTACCAGCTGTGTGACCCTGGGCAAGTCAACCTCTGTTTGCCTCAGTTTCCTCATTTGTAAAGCGAGGATAATAATAGAGCCCACCTTGTAGGTTGCTGTGAAGATCAAATGAGATAATATCTATAAGAAGTTCTTAGTGTACTGGTGCCTGGCACATAGTAGGTATTATATAAATGCTTATTCTCTTTCCTTCCCCCTCCCCACTGTGAGGGTCAGGGAAGGTCTCATGTAGTTGCTGAGCCTTGAAGGAAGCCATAGAGTCCAAGAGGCAGAGATGAGGAGGGAGAACATTCCCAGGAGGGGAAACAGCCTGTGCAAAGGCATGGGGGTGGAGCTCAAAGTCCTATAGTTCCTGCCATTCCATATGGCCTTTATTTCTGTACATATCTCACTCCTTCCCACCTCTATACCCTTTGATGGCAGGGACTGTGCCATTCTTTCCATCTATGTTCTCAGGGCCTAGCACGGGTCCTAGTATGGGATAAATGTTATTTAACAAGCAAGATACCCTGTCCTGTTCCATCTGTGTTTTGGCCTATGCCCTGGTCACTGGTTTCCTGTTTGTTCTTTAGGCTCAAAGTCAGAGTAAAGGAGTTCCCTCTTCCACTGGGGCTAACTTAACGACTGTTCCCTCATTCATTATCCTCTCCTCCCCTCCCAGCATTGTCCTCTAGCCTCATCTCTAACCACCTCCCCGCCCCCCCCCCCCCCCCCCCCCCCCCCCCCGCCCTAGCCTGGTCCAGCTCCAAGGCCCAGGTCCATTTCTGATGCCTCCTGGCCTGCCTTCTGCTGGCCTGTCCTCTTCTCACCTTCCCTCCACTGCCCTGGGTTTTCAGAGGTTCCTATAGCCTACTGGGGACTTGATCAGTGTTCATCAAAGGGCTACACCATTTTTTTCAGTTGAATTTTCCTCTATTATGTGCTTTCCTCTTTTCCAAGCTTGAACGGGAAGTCAAAGGTTAAAGGCTACGTCCCCTCCCCTCTCACTCCCTTTCCAGTATAATGGGATGTTAGTCCGGGGAGAGAAGCTAACTTCAATCCTACAATGGCTCTGCAATCTCATTGATTTGGCTCCAGAGCATACCCAGTCACAGTTTCTTATCCAGTGCATCTCTTGCTAATGCCCCTTTCTAGGGGCCCACCCGACATATTGGGACAGTTCTCTAGATCTCTTGATGTTGCATGGACACCAATAGTGTTATGTAGACTATCCACCACTGATCCACCACCGCAATTACAAAACCAGCCCACCTCCCTTTCCAGTCCTATATCTCTCTGCAGCATGGGGAACAAAAAATTGGGAGTTTGCTGCTCCTACTGTGGGATCCCCAGGACAGACAGGTGTGATTAGAGGAGACGTTCTTGCCCTAGATTTGTGACATGTAAGGGGAGTTATCTTTTTCAGCCTTCTATAAATGAATGATCATGCCCTTCCCAATTGGACAGTTTCTGTTTCCCCTTCATGGAGGAGACTCTGCTCTTTCACCCTTGGGCAGCCTAGGTGGGCCATGTTCTCTCTTTCACTTGGAAACATCCAGACATGAAAACTGCAAGTTCTGCAAGAGTTGAGGACAGAGATGGTATATGTTGGAGCTCTGCAAATGCCCTGAGAACTCAGTTCTGCCCCTTCTAGTTATTCCCCCCCACCCAGGGTAGGTAAGGTCAAATGGACCAGTGGGCCAGGCCTAATTTTCTACCTGACCAGCCTCCTCCACCTTTCATCTGAGGCTGAATCTGAGCAAGCCTTCCTGATGGCTACAGTGGAAGCTGCCTCTGCAGGGCCAGCCCATTTCTCATTCAAAGCTGTTGCTCTTCCCATGGTACCTGCTCCTTAACTGCCCCCATGCTCTAAGCCAGGAGCTGGGGAAGGGATTGATGTCAGGGCCTCTGTACTCTGCTGGTCAGCCAAGGGCAGCAAGGGAAAGTTTGGTTTTATCTGAAAAGGCCTGCAGCTGATGATTACATTGCCCTGAGCTTCTGGCCCCCCTCTCTGCTTCCAGTGGGCAGCTGCCAGTCAGTCAACCTACTGCTCCTTATCATATCCTTTATCCTCAGATTCTTCTGCCAGGGCCTCATGCTGGCTTCCCAGAGATGCCATAGCCCTACGCAATTCCCATAGCAAGAAGGATCAGTGCCTTGAGTATGCAGAGTCTGATCCTGGAAAGTCAGAGCTCACACAAGCCTTCTGGCCCTCCCTCCTGCATCAAGGCATCTCCTGCCTCAGTGGTTCCCTTGCCCCATTGCACCGACCTTGGATCATACCTCCTTGTACACCTATCATATCCTCCCTACCCCTCCCAGATTGTACAACTCTCTCCCTCTATTCATCTAATAGCAGTAAGTGATCACCTAGTCCGTACTCTGTGCCAGGTACTGTGTTGGCCTGGGGGATACCAAGGTGGAAACTACGAAATAGTCCTTGACCTCAAGGTTCTGACAATCCCTCAGGGTCTAAACCATGTGAATGAAGAAATAAAGACAGGATCATTTGAGGGAGGAGGCAGTGGAAAGAAGCATTTTCTAAGCACCTGCTAAGTGATTTTCAAATATTATCTCATTTGATTGTGATGGGAGAGAGCACTAATGACTAAGGCAATCAGGGAAGGCTTCCTCAAGGAGGTGGCACATGAGCTGAGCTTTGAAGTGAGAGCAGGAATCAAAGAAAGATAAGCAAGAAGCAAACACATTCCGGGCATGGAGGACAGTCTAAGCAAAGCCCTGGAGGTGGGAAATGTTTCAGATTAGAGGAATAGTCTGACTGGAAATTAGAAGGGACTTCCTCTATGTGGAAAGAGAGACTGGAGCCAAATCTGAGTGAAAGATTTTCTATGCCAAGTTTCTAGACACAGCAAAGAACTTTCGAAGATGCTTGGTCAGGAATGATGACATTTTCCTATTCCCAGCACTTTGCATAGGACCTGGTACATAGTACACAACAGCTTTATAAACATTTGTTGTCATTCAATAGGCTCTTGTCATCTTCCAGAAGAATACAAAGGTACAGATGTGGCATGGTCCCCATCCCACCCCTGCTGATGCAGGGAGGGGCCATGTGCTAAATAAAACTGACCATTCAGTGAACACAGGCCTGCTAGGAGTAAACAGAAGACATAGAGTGGGGAGGGCCTAGAGGGAGGTGAATCCATGCCTTCTCTCCTCCTCCTCCTCCTCTTCCAGGGGGCCTTCTCCACCCCCAATTCCTCCCGCTGCCTTCCTCAGGACAGACAAAAAGTGCCCTATAGCTCTGGTCACAGGGAAGGCCATGCTCTTCCCTCCCCCTAAGGGTGCCAGGGTCTTGCCCATCTTCCCGAACCAGACTTCTGCCTATAGCTGGCATAGGCAGGGCCTCGGTATTACTCAGCAACACCTCAGAGTTTTCCCATTTTGTTGTGGGATGTGGACTCCCACTTGCCCTCCCCGATGGGAAGGATTTGACTTTAGGCAAACATTTTGTCCTTTCCCAGCCCCCTCCCAAAGCACACTGAGTCACTTCCTGGCCCCCACCAGATTGCTGCCAACCTGATCATTCAGACTCCTGCCAAAGTATATGTGGAAGCCAGGCCCAGAGCTATCTCTCTTTGCATATGGGATGTGTCAGAATATTTGTATCTTTCTGCCCTCTGCCACTTGTAATATGCTGCCTGTGGAATTCACCCAGATTTCCCCAGCTCCAGAACAATTCTGCATCTGGTACCAGGATGTTCCAAGCCCCAGTACCAGCCCAGTGCTGATACTGAGTCCACCCTGTAGGAGGGAGGAAGGGCTGGAGGTTTTTTGGACCCTGCCCCGTTCACAATTCATTCTCAGTGGGACATCCGAGAGATCAGGAGATCCATCCAGCTGAACGACTTCACCTAGCACCTGTTGGGAGTAAGACACTTCCAGGAGGCAGGAGGTGCCCCGATTTAATGCAATACAAACAAACACTTAAGAAGGTGCACTGGGCATCAGGCACCACACTCGATTCTGGGGGCACCAAGCAAACCAGTCTTTGCCCTCAAGAAACTTCTGTTCTTCAGGGGAGTAGAGGTGCGTGAAGATAAGTAAATCCAAGTTATATACCATGGAGAGAGTGCCAATACTGGAGGATCACTGAAGGCTTCATGTAAGAATTCTAAGAGAGGGCATGAGAAAGGACTATCCCAGACAGGGGTGGAGGTGGAGGGAGCAACTTGTGCTGAGACCTGGGGGTAAGAGATGGAATGCAGGAAGGCCACTTTGGAGAGGGCTTCCAATGTTAGGCTGAGGAATTTATATTTTGTTTTTGAGGTAATAGGGAGCCACTTAAGATTTTGGAGTGGGATTGTGACTTGTGTTAAGAATATCAGCTTGGTGGCTAGGTGGAGGATTGTTTGGTGAGAAGAGAGAGTGGTAGAAGGGATACCAATGAAAAATCAACTGCAATCATCCAGGGAAGGAGGGATGAGGCTTTGAATCAGGGGAGAGAATATGAGAGTGGAGAGAAAGGGATAGATGCAAGAGATGTTGAAGGGCAGGAATGATAAGACTCAGCAACAAAGGTTAAGGAGAAGGAAGTCAAGAATGATGTCAGGGTTCAGAGCCCAGGCAACTGGAAGGAGAATGGTGCCTTCACCAGAAAGAAGAGAGAAGAACACAAAGGTCCAGACCTCCCTAGAGGAGTTCAAATGTGAGCTCCGCCACTTACTGGCCAGGGGATTGTGGGTAAATCTCTTCCTTAATCTTGGTCTCAGCAGTTTCTTTATCCAGAAATTGAGGGGATTGGAACAAATGAGCTTTAAAATCCTACCCTACTCTAAATCTTATGATTTGAATTGTAAAGATAGACCCGTACAAGAAAGATAAAGGAAGAACAGAAGGAAGGAAACATACATTTGTAAAGCACCTACTATGTGCCAGGCACTGTGCTTTGATCAATTCAGAGACCTGAGCAAAGAAAGGGGATTATTATGGAAACAACTAGAAGGCATTCTATGCTAGGGGTCATTACTATCTTCTCTATCAAGGCTGAATAAGTTCCTTTAGCATGAGTAGTCCTTTAAAGGAATATACTTGCTTCTAGAACCATAACAAAGATGGGGAAACTGGGGCTCTGAAACAGGATGCTGATGCCTGAGTGGGGCATGCTTCTCTCCCCCTGCCCCTCCCCAGACCAAACCCAACAATTTATCTAGAAGTTCTCTGCTGGCTTGGAAACATCATAGCACAACTACCCCCAAGGAAGGCATGACTCTCCATTTGTCATAGCTAAGGATGAAGGTTGGGCTGGCTTCTGGAGAATAGGACCGTGCTCCCCACCCTGATTGCACCCACAATCAAACTATTCACTGCCACGATGCAGCCCCAACTGAATCTGTCCCTTGAATAATACTTTTCACTCACAGTTCTATCTCCTTCCTACTTGGGGGTATGGAGCCACAGCCATGTGTTCCACTGCTGGTTATGCCATCAGTTGATGGAAGACTGCTGCAAAGAATACCTGATTCCATCTTACTTTGCTAAGGCACTCACTTAGATGGATTGGTGTGGGCCAGGTCAAGGATGGCACTTTAAGTACCTGCCAAGATGAATTTTTTAATGTCTACTGTAGCACAGCACTCTGAACAGGATTCCCTACTATTAATGACTTCCTCCAGATTCTCTTTTTCAGAGAGAATAGTATGTCAGTCAAACTAAGCACAGCCTAGTCAAGTAAAGAGAGTTGATCACTCAAGAATGAACTGTTTGGGTCCCAACAACCCGCGAAGAATCAAGTGTCTACGAAGGCACGGAAGGGTTCTGTTTCCATCAGTGGAAGAAGCTTCTCACTGAGGAACTGAATTGGATTCTAGCTTTACACATGGAAGGAAGTAATTGGGTCCAAATCTCACCTTTTACAGATGAGGAAACAAGCCCAAAGTGGATGAAGTGACTTAGCCAAAGTCAAAAATGGCAGAGCTAGGACCCAGGTCCTTGTATTCCAAATCCAGGGCTCTTTCTATTGTTGTTGTTTACTCTTCCTTCTTGAAGAGGACCAATGACATCAGGAGGGTGATGTCTTGACTGGCAAATGAACTGGATTTAAGTGAGGCAGAGCTGTTCAAAGTCATCAACCTCCTTTGCTCATCCAGTGGCAAGAGATAGGTCAGGATGACTGACAGTGGCCCTGATGCAGCCAGAGACTTTGGCCTTTTTAAGCCAAGGTCTTTCCCAGTTCTCAATTTGTCTGAGGCAACACTCATTCAGTGATTAAAAACTAGGTAAGAATTGAGGCAAAGATGACCTAGTTTGCCTTCATGAAAGAATCAATCTAGGAGGGGAAGACCCTCAGAATTTCTGGTCAGAACAGAAACGTTATTGCTATTTACACTCACTCTGAACAATCAAAACCCAAACAATGAGCAAATGAATTTTAGGATGGGACCTATTGATGGCCAATCAGTGAAAGAAGGCAATCTCCTTTATTGCCAGAGATACAAGGTCTCTATTTTAGGAGATAGTCTTAATGAATTCATCATGTCCAGTCCTGGGAACCTTTGCAGCCTAGGAGGACCTTCCGTAGGACCATCCTCTACCAGCAGAATCATTGTGACCATGCTCATGCTATGTCTTAATGTTGTGTTGGAGGAGAGCGTTGCAGGGGTGGGGAAAGCAGAACACACTGAACGGCATTGAGTCTCTCCTTGATTAGCCAACGCCATCATTGCCAATGTCAGATATTGCATGGGTGATGACTTCAGGGTCTACTGAAGTGTGTAGACCTGTTAGCTCCTGAGCTGAATAACCCCAGACCATAATAATTTTCTCTGGTTTTTATCATTTTTCTGTCTCTTCTTTCAAAATCAATTAAGAATTAAAATTGCAGTCAAACAATTACAAGCTACAGAGGATCTCAGATATCTTGCTGGCCTAAGTATGCTACTTCTAGCAAAACCTGCTGTCTTCAGATGACTTCAAAAAGCAGACGATCACAATTCTTGGTACTGTGTACATAGGATGGAAGGGTTTCCACTCCAACTCCAATGAATGTAATTTGAGAGAAGTCAAGTTCCCTGGTCATTGAACAAAAACAAAGGATACCACACAGGAAATATTTTGTAATTTGGAGAGGAGAATCAGCAGTGCCCAGTGGGGCTCTGCCTAAACAGAAAGCTAATCTGGGAGTAACTACCATTTCCAAGAGCTGAGATCTGGATAGTAAAAGTATTATTGCATCTAATCTAAGATCCTCCTGCTACTGGTCCAGACAGCCTCTTGTTTTATCCAGAGAGGAAAAAAGCTGATTCCCTGCTCTGTATATGAATCCTTTTGATTTCGATTAGTTGCCTTTCAGTAATTTCTTCTCCCAGCTGAATAATCTTAGTTCACACTTTTTGACCTTTTATGCCACTTTATAATGTCCCTCATGCCTTAGAAGAGGTCAATTATCTTCTAGGTCTCCTAAGACTAGTCATGTTACCACTCTGTGGTTGTTTTACTTCAAGTTTTTTTATCAACTATTACACTAATCCTCAGTGGTGAGGGTGAGTGTAGAGGGAAGTCATCTCTATTTTATAGGCATGGAGGCAGGACCTATCTGATAGGGAGAGGAATCTTAGAGTAGAATTCAGGAGACCTGGGGCTCCTCTCTACACCTCCCCTTTCTTATTCTTAAAATGGAGAGGCTGGATTAACTATTCTGTTAAGTCCCTTCCTGGTGCTACATTCTCTGACTCAAAACAAAGAAAGCACAGAAAAGTTAAGTGACTTCCCCAGCAAGGCAATGTTGAAACTAGATGTTCCACTCATATACCTTGACCCCAAGTCCAGTATCCTCTCTCAGATTCAACTTTTGGTCATTGATCTCCCACTGATTCTCTGTTCCAAAGAGTTTGCTTCTCTGTAGAATTAGGGGAATTGGGGGAAGCAAAATCTGTATCTCTCCCTCTAGACAGGTCATTCTGTAAGCACTTGGAAGAGGATGCTGAGCTCACTGAGTGGAACCCCTCTGACTATATAATCAGCCCAAGAGAGCCCACAGCGGACCATGATGTTGGCCACCAAGTTTACTATAAGCATGCCCAATCTTGTCTCTGCAAATATGTTGCTTCCCCTTTTCACTAAGGATCATTCTCAGCATCAACAGAAACAAAAAAGCCAACGAATAGGTGATTGGCAGATAATTACTGGTTGGTAATTCCCCCGTTCCTCTTACCTCTCCTGTTCCTCTTCTCCCAAGCCTTTTAACCCTCTAGAAATTAGAGTCAGGGTCAGTTAAGGTGTGTATGTAAGATAGACTCTACCTGTCTTGACTAAAGCTTTTGTAGAGGGTCTCTCCACCTCCTTTCCAAAGCAAATATCCTCAGGGAGGCCATTAACACTTTCACTCTAATTAGTTTCACAGATCAGGCCTCTGATGAAAATCAAGATATCCCAGGGGATTTCTACTCCTGGAACAGCTGTCAAGATGGGTCCCGCATTGGAGGACCCTTATCAAGCTTGTTATAGCAGAGTAAACCTGGTAGGAACCCAGGGAGATTTGGAGCTGTCCACTTTCATGTTTCAGGATGTGTGCCAGAAGTCAAGGTGATTTCTTAGAAGTCTATGAGCAGCTGCTATCCTTTAGCACCCAGAGTTCAGAATAAAATTCCTGGAAAAGAACTTGACAAAGGGGAGGGACATGTAAACAGTTACTGGTACCAGGTGGGGTAGAGAAGGGTGAGGTCAGTCTTGTCTGCATCAGAAACCAAATATCCCCAGACTTGAGGCTGGTCCAGACAGGGCATCCCTTTTCCCTCTTTTTTTTAACTTCCCTCCCTCTTCCTGGAAACCAGGGGTCCCATAGACTGTCTCTTCTGGAGGGGAGGAAAGGAGGGAGGAGGTGACTAACCAACATTGCCCTCCTTCCCCTCCATCAGGTGACTCCCCCTTATTCAAATGACCAGTATTGCATTGTGGGAGAACTGAATCTTTTTCTGAAGGATTAGGCAGCTCAATGAGGATCCATAAAGCGATCCAATAGGGCCAACCAGCTAACAAAGGGTTTCTTTTCTCTCTAATGGACATTCTGGCCCACTCCTCAACTTAGAGCTGTCACTGCCATCAAGCCTTGCTAGGTCCCTGCTCTGTTACCCCAACTCTCTGGGACAAGTTAAGAACAAATTCTCTAGGGCTAAGGTAATACACAGCATTCCAAGGAATTAGGGAGGAAAGAAGCACCAAGTAGAAGGTTCAAAGTTTGCATAGTGACCCTATCACATCCCTCCCTCTCTTCCCCCCAGCTCTTAATTCCTCTGGGTCTAGCCCTGTCCCATCCCAGCTGGAGAGGTAAGGGGAAGACAAAGGAAAGGGAGAGAAGACTGCACTGAGTCAGGAAGATAGACTGAGGCTTTGGAGGGGCAGCTCCAAGGCAGAAAAACACAGCCTGCTCCTTGGGATGATGCTTGAAGTTAGCCTCCTAGAACCAAGGTCAGGGAACTTAAGGACCAGGAGGAAAAGTGAAAAGAATTCAAGCATTTTGAATCAGAGCCCTCTACACAAAAGGGGATGGAGGTATTACTGTTAGCAGTGAGTGCCTTCTATCTGTCACAGAAATATTTTTGTTAGGGTTTATAGTTGGATCCAAACTCCAAGGAACTGGGGCAGAGGAAAAACTGAAGATGAGGAGGCAGAAGACAGGGATTCAAATCCTGTCTCCAATATTGACTAGTTTCATGTACCAGTGCAAACTGCTTCCCCTCTCTGAGTCTCAGCTTTCTACTCTAAGAGCTGTAACTAGGGTAGGGCAACTGGCCCTTTGTCCTGGGGCACCAGATTTGAATATTTGCATACAGACATCTGTGTGGAAAGGCCTAATCTCAGTATCTGGCTGCCAAGAAGAATATCTTAACTAGAGAGCTGCCATGTAGTATGCTTCCTCCCCCTGAAGGCTACATCCCAGGTGGCTTCCCTTCTCTTCCTCCTTCCCACTAAGTAGCTTCCCCTGACCAAGCAATGGGTGTTCCAGTTCTGCCCTCCTCATAAGGCCTTGGATCCCCAGGTCCTCTCTTTTCCCCAGTCCACTGAATTTGTCTTAAAAATATACAGGAGCTTTGTGTGACTTACTGCAGGGGCAAAAATCACTACTTATGCCTCTGTTTCCTCTCAAAACAAAAACAAAGTCAAACCAAAACAAGAGGCTTAGGCTAGATGCTCTCCAAGCTTGAAATGTTTCACCCTATGGTTCCATCCCAGGTTCTGTGGACTTCCCTGAAGCATTCTATCTCTGGGAGTCACCTCCCAAACATCACAAGTGGCCTTTCAAACTTCTCTTTTCCTTAACCGAGCAGAGCTTGAGCTGCTGCGTTGCAGCCCTGGGCCCCAAACCAGCAGAAGGCCTGCATCTCCTACTTCTGTAGAGGGCCCCAGGGCTGGGCTGGTCTCTTAGCTTTTCCTTTTCAGCCCTTCAAGATTGAGATAGCTAGGACAATGACTGGGCCCAGGGTCCAAGCCCTGTGGAGAGCAGGCCATGGACACTCCTCTGACCTTGAAGGCACCTCTGGAAGTGCCTTCATGTAGGTCTGAATCGGTTTCTCCCTTCGAGGCTAAGTTCTAGACTTGTTTTTCATTTTGTTTTATTTTCAGCCTGGCTTACCCCAGAAGGGGAGAAATACATTCAGCAGCTGCTTTCATTGATTTATAGTTTTTTCCATTAAAAAAATAATGAAATTATTTGCAAGAATGCTTTTCCCCAAAGAGAACAGGCTAAATGAAAAGAAAATAGACTGTAGCACCCATGGGACATACAAAGGCCAGCATCCCTGCTAAGTGATGCCAGTTATGCCTAATGCGTGGCCCTCCAAGTACGCTTTTCCTCATTCTCTTGCATTGGCCACTGGAGTAAGAAAGCAAGCTTTCAGTATATTTTCCTCCTAATTCATCTTGGAGTCTTGGTCACCATGTCTCAGAAGCAGACAACGTGGAGACAATGGCCTCTGATTTAAAAGTCTGTCCTTGAAGCCTTCAGATCTTTCTTTTAACACGTTTTTATTTTCAGCTCCCAGGATGGACAATCTCGCTCAAGGGGAAAATTGTAGAAATAACTGGGCACTGCCTGGAGGAGAGAAGGTAGCTGTCACACCTTGCCTCCTTCTGTAAACATCAGCCTGGCTTCTTCGAGCATGAGCTCCTCACCTTCCCCAATGAGTCTGTCATGCCACTGCCACATTCACTTTCCTAGAGATCAGCTCTGATCCCAGCTCTGCCCTGCACCACATTGTCAGTC
This sequence comes from Notamacropus eugenii, assembly GCF_028372415.1. Classification (NCBI taxonomy): domain Eukaryota; kingdom Metazoa; phylum Chordata; class Mammalia; order Diprotodontia; family Macropodidae; genus Notamacropus; species Notamacropus eugenii. The sequence goes on along the minus strand of NC_092879.1, from coordinate 71,614,795 downwards.
TGGCAGTCTGAGGCCTCTGTAAGATTTCCCTCTTCCCACTTGCCCCAAACCCTGACTTTTTGAAAAATAAGTTTTGACTGGCATTTTCTGTTTCTTACACCACAATAGTTTTCTCAAGTATCCCTCCTCCCCTCAGAGAGCCATCCCGCATGATAAATGGTATTTTTTTGGAAAGAAAAAAGTCAACACAACTGATCGACGTATTGGAAAAGTCTGAAAATATGTACCATGTGTCCCACCTTCATGATGGGGTGGTTTGGGGGGTGTCTTCTCATCTCCCCTCATTCCTGTCCTATTTAAGCTTTAATTTTTACTTTCCCCTTTAATTTTTTTTTTTTTACTGGTGGTTCTTTCCATTTGCATTGTTGTAGCTACAATGTATATTGTTTTCTAAGCTCTGCTTACTTCACTCTGCATCAGTTCATGCAGATCTTTCCACGGATCTCTGTATTCACATATCTGATCACACACATCATTTTATACAGAGCAGTAACATTCCACCACATTCATATACCACAATTTATTTTTTCATTTTCTATTAATCCAATTTTTAGTTATCACAAAAAGTGCCACTGTAAGTCTTTTAGAGTACAGGGGTATTTTCCCCCTTAATCAATGGTTTCCTTGGGGTATAAGCTCAGTAACGGAGTACCTGACTCAAAGGGTATAGATATTTTAGTCATTTCATTTACATAATTTAAAACTGTTTTCCAAAATGGCTATACCGTTTTGCAGCTTCACCAACAATGTAGTAGTGTGTCTATCCTTCTACAACTCCTCCAACATGGAGTGTTGCCATTTTGTGTTGTCTTTTTGCCAATTTTCAAGGTTTGAGAAGAACCCTTTGGGTCATCTTAATTGACGTTTTTCTTATTATTAGTGATTTGGAGCAGTTTTTTCATGTGATTATGAATGCCTTGCAGTTCTTGTGAGAACTGTTGTTCATATCTTTTGACCATTCATCTATTGGAGAGTGCCTATTACTCATATATGTAATATATATGTGGATAGACAGACAGACAGACAGATAGAGAGATAGAGAGATAGAGAGGTAGTTTATATATCTTGGATACCCAACCCTCAGCAGATAAATTTGATACCAAAAATTTTTCCCCATTCAACCCTTCCCTGACTTTCTGGTTTTTTGACTTCTGCCCTTTCTAAAGCCTCACATCATAAATTAAGAGCTGGGAAGGATCTTAAATGCCATCTAGTTTCCCCCCTCCCCATCATTTTACAAAAAAGGAAACTGAGGCCCAGGGAGGTAAAGTGACTTGTCCAAGGTCACACAGGAAGGAAGTGAAAGAGCTGAGATTTGAACCCAGGTTCTCTATCTCACAGTCTCTCATGCTTTCCACCATCCCATGCTACCCCCCTACACATACACACACACACACACACTCACCATGAAAGCTTTCCCATGCCAACCTATGGCTCCTGACCCCTTCTCTGACACCCTGCCCTACTTATATTGTGTCCCTCTTGACTGGTACTCAGTACACAGCATGGTCATAATGATAATCTTCCATGGATATATTCTATTTTCCCCCCTTTTCCTATTCCTTCTCTCTTGTCTTTTCTAATATCTTCCCTTTCAAATCATAGAATGTGATGCAGAAGGGACCTTAGGGACTATCTTTTCCAAGCTTGGCACTTTCTGCTGAGCCCGGGAGAGCAGAAGGGGCTCAGAAGGCAATCAGATGGCTGAGACCTCCGGGGTCTTGGAGAACCTTTCCTTCTCATGACTCACTTTACAGGGAAGGAGACTGAAGGCCAAAGAGAAGAGACTTTTAGAGTCATAGGATGTCAGAGCTGAAAGGCCTCTTCTTGTTCATCTAAACAAACTCTTGTCATTTTACTGAAGGGGATATGTAGGCCCAGAGATGGAAAGTGACTTGCCAAGGTGCTTCAGAGACTCTTCCATTCTTTGTTTCTGGTGGGCCATCCAGGAAGTTGCTAGCTGTACTCAGGGACTTCAGGGTCACTGGGCCTTGGGAGTGACTCAACCACCAGGGCAAGTTCTGCCAATTAGGCGGCGGGGGCCACAGGCCCAAAGCACTTCATTGCCGCCAAATTCCCCTTTGAGTCAGGTGTGCTGGCAGCCAGTTGTGCCCCTTGGCCCCCCATGTCTGGGGTTCTCCCTTCCCTTTTAACACCTGGGCCTTGTCTGAAACATGAGAGCAAACTTGCTGGAAGAATAAAGCCACTGGTCCAGGCCCTCGATATCAACAGAGAAGTGATGCCCTTCTAAGAGTACCATCTCCTGGAATATCCTTCCCTTGATGGTATGAAAGGTTCCATCCACTGCAGTCTCCCCCCAAGAAGGGCCCAGCAATGCTATTCTCAGGTCCCTGAGGATACATTTTTTACGCTTCTCCAGTTTTTCTATCCCCAGAATGTAGGGAAATAGTCCCCAGTGCTGCCCAAATCATTTGCTACTTGGCAGTGAACCAAGCGCTGGACAAGCTCAGGCACAAACATGGCATGGATGCCCTACCTCCCTTGCTCTCCTTTCCCACCTCTGCTTCAGGCACTTCATATCACTCTAGTTACCAGCTGTCCTGCAGACACATGCCCTTGGTCACAAGTAGATGAGAGCAAGGGGACCTTGCGATGTGAATACAGCCCCATGGGGAATCCCTTAAGGTGGTCCCCTTGTGTATGCACTCAGCCAGGCAGAACTGCCTCTGTTCCCGGAGCTCCGTGACACTTGGCCTCCCCATGGAGCTCCATCTGTCTGCACTCAGCACCATGTGGGCCCGGATGCCAACTTCCACCTATCAGAAGTCCAGTAGGGCGGTGCCTTCCTCTTCATCTTGCACAGTAGGGACAGGAAGCTATCTACCACTGCCCATGACTGCTCAGTCTGGGGGTTACTCTGAGCAGTTAATCACTGGTTAAGATCAGGGCTGTCATGTCTCCTATGATCCTATTTCTTACTCCATCCTCGACCTCCACATACCTTCTGGGATTAGAGGGCCTGAGCAAATACTTGACTTCTTTGTGCTCTCCAGCACAAACATTCAGAAGAGAGAGCTATCACTGAGCTGGAGTATTTGAGAAAGGCTTCCTGGAAGACATACAGCTTCAACTGGGTCTCGGAGGGACACTGAATAAATGTTGTGGGGACTTAAAAAGAAGCTAAGAGCTTCAGGGGATAAAATTATTAGGGGTCAGGAAGACCTGGGTTCAAATCCAACCTCAGATATGACTATCTGTTGGACTCTGGGCAAGTCACTTAACCTCTTCAAGTCAGCCTCAGTTCCCACAACTGTAAAATGGGAGTAATAGTGGCATCTACCTCCCAGAATTGTTGTGAGGATAATATGAGATAATATTTATAAAGTACTTCTCAAACCTAAGTGCTATAGAAATGCTGTTATAAGATTTATTGTTTTTATTATTTTTAAATGATAGGCAGGATTTAGAGACCCACCCCAGGGGAAGATGGAAAAAAATCTCTTTCAAAAAGGATCAGAATACTTCCCCCATGGAAAATTTTAAAAATGGGTTATTATTCATAATAGTAACTAGCATTTACATTGCAAAGTACTTTACAAATTTTATCTCATTTAATCTTCATAACAACTCTGGGAGGTAGATACTATAGTTATCCCCATTTTTCAGATGAGGAAACTGAAGCAAACAGAAGTTAAGTGACTTGCCCAGGGTCACATAGCTAGTGTCAGGCCATACTTGAACTCAGGTCTTCCTGACTCCAGGTCCAACGAACTAATCACTGGTCCATTTTGGGCTCCCTTAGCAGGTAGTGATTTGATTCCATCACTTTAAGTCCCCAAGGAAAAGTCTGGATGAACACTTGGGGATACTGTGGAGAAAATGTTTGTTTTGACACAGGTGGGACTAGGTGGGCTTTGGAGGACCTGTTTCACTCTGAAATTCTGTGATTCTGGGATTTGGAGGTGGCATCAAAATGGTCTCTTATGCGAGCTCTATCGATCTGAGTTCCCACCTCACTGATGAAGGAGTTAGTGACAGACAGAGGAGGGGGGAGCCTGTTCCCCGTGTGACCTGCATTACTAGAAACATGGGCACAGTGTTCATGGCAGATTTGATTCAAGGTATTGGCATGGAGTTAATTTCGTTCTTATGTTGTTATTTTTCATTCGTTTCAGTAGTGTCCCACTCTCCATGACCTTATTTGGAGTTTTCTTGGCAAAGATACTGGAGTGGTTTGCCATTCTCTTCTCCAGTTCATTTTACAGATGAGGAAACTGAGGCATACAGTTTCAATTGCCTCAAATCACACAGCCAATGTGTCCAAAGGTCAATCGTGTGGTTCATTTCCATGCAATTATTCATGCATTGGAATTGCCCAGGGTGGCACAGCTAGAAAGTGTCTGAGTCAAATTTGAACTCAGGCAGATAAGTGTTCCCTACTCCAGGTCTCAGAGCTCTAGCCACTGCAGCACCACCTAGCTACCCCTAGTTAAAGCAAAATCCAATCTCCCCTGGCCTCCAGCAGCAAAAGGAGAGAAAAGATCTCTGTGCAAAATGCCTGAGCTCAAAAGCCTCCACAACATAGAAAAGAGAATTACCACCCTGGGCAAAGCTTGAGGTAAAGTAAAATTGGGAGAGAGTGGACCTTTGTTCTGCTCACTTCCTGTGTGACCTTGAGTAAATCACTTCCCTACCATGGAGAAGTGTCCTCCTCTGTTCAGTAAGGGAGCTGGACTAGATTGTCACTAGAGTCCCTGCCACTTCTGATATTGTCCACTGCAGCATCATAGATTTGGAACTGGAAGGAGCCTTAGAAAGAAGAAAAAGAAGAAAATATTAAGCACCTACTATGTGTCAGGCACTGTGTGGCATGCTTGCCAAATATCTCATTTTAGATCCAAAAGCTTAACAAATTAATCTTCAAATTTATCTCAAAAAAGATAACAACTCTGGGAGATAGGCGCTGTTATAATCTCCATTTTTACAACTGGGGAAACCAAAGCAGACAGAGGTTGAGTGATTTGAGCAAAGTCACCTATTTAAGAGGCCAAACTGGAATTCAATCCCAGGTCCTCGAATTCCAAAGCTAGCTCTACGCCCTACCTCTTCTTTTTAATACTGTCTCTAGTTCAGCTAGTGAACTGATGCCAGGTTCCCTCCAACTCCCCTGGCTCTTCTCTGTCCCATGGTGGGAGCACCAAAGAAGCAGTGATGCTATGATGCCTTTGAGAGGGCAAATGTTCCTCTGTCTACTCAGCCCCTTCTCCCCCTTCACGATGCACCCCCTTTTTTCTCTGCCCATTGGGGACTGCCATAGTAGGGCCAATTTGTTAAGCTTCTGGCTTTCAAATGTCACTTTAAAATATTATAAGGGAGGAGTCACAGGGGCTGTTTTTGAAAAACAGCGTCCGAGGGAGGCAGCTCGTGTCTGATGCAATGTCTAAGCTAACGCTATTGCTAAGGAAAATGTTTAATAGGTAGGTTTAGGTGCTGCATGCAAATTAGCTTAAATAGAGTTTCAGAGCTGAGATATTAGAAGTGGTTTCATTGCAGAGCAAGAATATGCTGCATTTCTATGCCTGGCTCTTCTCTCTGGCTTGTTTTGTTAGAAGTGATGAAAAGACACTGGCCATGTGACCCCGGCCAAATCATTAACCTCTCAATGTTCTGGGCAAGGCTCTCCGCCACTCAGTCGTCAAGAATGTGCCGTCTGTATTCACTGAAGATGTTCCCTCTATCAGTGAGATCATAGGCCCAGTTCCTCTCTCTAACCTTGTAAAAGCTAAAGATGGAAGGAGAATGAGAAGTAAGGGGTGCTAGAGTATGCCCTGGGGTCAATTTGTGCCAATGTGTCATCCTTGAGCTCAGGGCAACGTAGAGTCCTCATGTCAACAAGCAACCTAACCAATAGGTATGAACTACCTACTATGTGCCTGGCCCTGTGTAGGCCCTGGAGAGACAAAGATGAGAAAAAGAGTCCCTGTCCTCAAGGAGCTTATAATCTCCCCTCCCATCCAGTGGAACCAACACTTAGACAGAAAAGTTGATCCAAAGGTAATTATGGTAAATACCAGAGTCATTTGGAGGCTGGGAGGGAAAGAGCATTAAGAATCTGGATGGGACCTCAGAGACCATCTCTTCGAACACCCTCATTTTATAATGATGATAATGGGAATAATAACAGCTTGCGTTTCCTAGAGCATTCTAAGGATTTACAGAGTACTTTTATTACAACCATCCTACGAGGTAGGCACTGTAAGAATTATCATCTTCCTTCTACAAATAAAGAAACTGAGTCTCAGAGAGCTTCCATTGTTCAAGATCACACTGCCAATGTGTCCACAAGTCAATTTTGTGATTGATTTTCATATAATTATCCATATGTTGGAATTATAGTAGTGTCTACTGCATATAAGGTTCTGTGTTTAGCACTGTGAATATTTCTTGTCCTCCAAGAAAATAGAATGTATTAGCCTTGTATACCCTCCAGGAGAGCAATCCATCCAGAGACCCTTGGGTGACCTCAGGTGATCACAGAAATGGTCAAAATGACCATTTGTAGGCTGCTTCTGATGTATAAATACAGACAATAAGATCGATTTATTACAGAATCACCAAGTTAGCAGAGACCTTTGAGGTCTTCCAGCCCATCCTGTCTCTGAGTAGGAATCCCTTCTTAGGCAGGAATCGCTTCAGCAGGTAGTGGTCCCCCAGCCTGGCCAAGAGAACTTTGATGTACTGTATTTTCTGAGGTGTTAAAGTCACTCACAGGATGTCCTGCAGAATATAAACCCCCTGGGCACAGGGACTGCTTTATTTTTGTTTGTTTGCTTGCTTTTTGTTCTTCCAAGCCCCAGATCCTACCACAGTGTCCGACACATAGGACATGTTTTATGTTCACTGATGGATTGATGGAAGCAGAAACAAGAGCATGGATGACCATAAAAAGGAAAGGGACATATGTGTTCAGGGGATGGTAAAGAGACTGGCCTGCTGGGGGAGCCAGCTAATGGACAGTCTATGAATGCTAGGCCAAGAAGAGGGGAGCTATTGTTATCTGTTGAGCAAGTAAAGGGCATGATTTTTTGCTAAAAGCAGTTTTGGGGGAGAATTTGACAGGAACATATAAGATGCCTTGGCTTAGAGGTATCATTTTGTGGGTATGAGTTGGATTAGATGGCTCCAGAGACATCTTCTGTCTCTGGGATTCAGTGAAGGCCTGGCATCCTCAGTGCCATCTTGTTTCCATTCAATCCCCTCTCCTACCTCAAACTCTGCCCTGGCAGTGGATTTCAGGCTTTGCTGCCCTTCTTCTGGCCTATCCCTGAGAGGAAGTGTTCTTGGATCTATTCCAATCAAGGCCTCCATTCTCCTCGGGCCTCCTTAATGATCTGACTCTTGAAAATGGGTTCTCACCAGAGTGCTCTTGGTTCGGTTGGTTACATTAACAAATCTCAAAGCCAAATGGATCTCCACTGCCCATGCCCCCTGGCTCATCCTGGCACCTTGGTGGCATGCTGTGCTCTCTGGGCCCCAGTGGTTGCCACAAATGAGAATGACTTGGGAGCCAGGGCCCAGCTGGCAATGTTATTGATGCAGCATCAGGAAAGATGGAACATCTGCTCCTCTCCCAGTTCTTGGGCATGCATGTTCAGGATGGCAGGGTCATCATGCCATGGAAAGTACATGTACTGGCTGGACAGCAGGAAGCTCCCTAGTGATCTGAGCCCAGAAATCCTGCTCCGGGGGAGGCTTGCTTGCTGAACCCTCAGCCAAGTTAAGAATGAGCTCTTAGAGAGGGTGACTGGCAGAAAGACACAGTGATCCTTAGAAATGCAGAGCTACAGATTCTCCACGGTCTTAGAAAGAAAAATGCCTTTTCCTAAGTGGGGTGAATTTGGTGGAAAAGCCAGGCTAAGGTAATTTCCTTTATGCAAAAGACCCCAAGGAGCACACCTGAAAGGAGCAGAGTGGACTGGCTTTGATGTCTCTCTAGAATACACTAACCCTAAATTTGCTATCTCAAGAGGTCATGATCTTTTTGAAGGCCTCGATCCCTTTGGGATTCTGATGAGGTTTCTCGACTCCTCAGAATCATGCTTTAAATGCATAAAATAAAATACATAGGATTACAAAGGAAGCCTACTCTATTGAAATATAGTTATTAAAGTGAAAAAACCAAATTTACAGACCCTGGTTAAAACCCCCTGCCAATCCTATCCGCCATGCCCATCCCAGTCAGTTGTGCTAACATGGGAAAGTAAGATTGCTTGTAGTAATCACTGAGATTGATCTACATGAGCCCTTAGATCACATCTGAAGGATCCCACCCCATTACCAGCCCAGGGCTGTGAAATATGATTATAACCCTATCGCTCCCTCCCTTTCTGGGTTCTCTCCCTCATCCAGCCTCCAGACTAGCTTGGGTCCTCATCACCTCTCCCACCCATGAAATGAGCCTGCTGATCAGCCTCTCTGCTTCCACTCTCTCCTCTCCAGTCTACCTTTCACACAGCTTCCAAAATGTTACAAAAAGTTCAAGTTACTTCCTTACTCAAAAACCTTCCATGGCTCCAGGATACCTCCAGGATAAAAGGCAAACTTGTCAGTTAAACGTTTAAGGTCCTTTACAGCTTGGCTCCAGGACACCTTTCCAGGTGCTACATATCATTCATTCTCCCAAAATCTATATTCTAGCTAAACTCCATGCCTTTGCATATAGGCTATTCCACAGTTTGAAATGTACTCCTCCACCTGGATCTCCCTTCCAACTCATCTCAAGCATTACCTCCTCCAAGGAGCCTTTGTGATTCCCCCTCTGCCCAAAGTACTCTATATTAGCCTTATTCATGCACACACTGTAATCTTGGGTGGTACCATGCCTCCCTCGTCAATTTCCTCATGGGCAGGAAACATACCATTGCTATCTTTGTACCCCCCAGTGTCTTGCACAGTCCCTGGCATACAATACCTGCTTAATAAGTGTTTATCAAATTAAATTGAATCATCTGGCAATTGAATGGAAGGTAGTAGGCCTTCAAGTGCTCCAGGCCTGTGAGCAACCATCCTCAGAACCACCCTCTTGAATACTGTGATTTCTAATGCTCTCCCAGGCCCTCCTTTAGATTGGATGAAGCTCCCCAAGCAGTCCATCCTTCCCATGGAGGGGAGGGAGTTGGGGGCTGCCACAACAGCACAGCCCCCTGGCCCTGGCTCTGGGCCCTGGCTTCATCTGGCCCCAGGGCAGATAGACAGTGAATGGCTGGAGGAGTGCTGTGGCCTGTTCCCCAGAAGGATGAAGGGACTCACTGGGCACCTCAGGGCTCATTCATTGCCCTGTCAGCATCACCTCCGCCTTCCCCTTTTGCTCCAGCTCAGGATTATAAATGCACAAATCAGGACCGACTATACATCTATTGGCCAAGGCTGTGGGGCTGGGGTAGAGAAGAAGGTGTGAGGGCACGCTCATTCTCAGATGCCCAAGCAACCCTTAAAGGGCTTAAGGTGAGGCCCATGGGAGAGCAGGCTGGGAGCATGTGGAAGGTCTATCGTCCAGCCCCATCACAGCTCTAAGTGGGTGACCTTGGACAAATCCTTCCTCTTTTCTGAGCCTGTTTCTCCATCTATTATAGGCCTTCTATTTGCACTGTCTCTATTGGGTAGCTAGGTGGTACAGTGGAGAGAGTACCAGTGCAGGAGTCAGGAAGAAATGAGTTCAAATCTCACTTCAGACACTTGACACTCACTAGCTGTGTGACCTTGGACAAGTCACTTAACCCCAATTGCCTCATCCTGGGTCATCTCCAGTCATCCTGAGGAATGCCAGGTCTCTGGATTCAGATGGCTCTGGAGGAGAAATGAGGCTAGTGACCTGCACAGCCTTCCCTCACTCAAAACAAAGTCAAGTGCAAGTCATGTCATTGTTTCTCTGATGGCAAGGTCTTCTTCAGCAATGAAGGACAAACACACACATCTTGTACTGGACAGTCATTTGTAGAATCTCATCTCCTTGGAGGCTAACACCAGGTTTTTGCCTTTTTTGTATTCTAAGTACTTAGAGTACCTAGCACACAGACAGTGCTTAATAAATGCTCATTGATCTACTGATTGTAACACTCATAGCTGTCACCTATAGGTACTATGCTAGTCACTAGGCACAGAGATATCAAAGTGAAACAGTCCCATTCTATTGGTGGGGATGATGGGGGGAGGGGGACAAAATGTACACAGATAAGATCATTTCAAGAGGGAGATGGGGGGGTTCATGGAGGAGGGGCATCTGGTCTAAGCCTCACATTAGATCATTTGATCCTCACAATAGCCCTATATGCCCATTTTACAGATGAGAAAATTGAAGCTCAGAATGGTGATGTGATGGGCTCATGTTCACATTTATACATGTTGGAGACAGGATTCAAATGCAGGTCTCTCCTGAGTCTTAGTCCAGTGCCCTTTTCAATATATTCCAAATGACACAATTGAATGAAATAAACAATCAACAAGCATTTATTAAACACCTATTCTATACCTGGCCCTATGCTGGACACTAGCTTTCCGGGAGGTCACATACTCATATACTTATATGCCAACAACATACAAGATGAATAGAAGCCAGAAAGAGTCCTTCAAGACCCTCCAGTACCCAGGAGGCCTTTCTTTATTGCCCTAACAGGGCCCTCCTTCCCCAAGCTACCTGGGATGTTCATTCTCATTGTTCATATTCCACATCTCCTTAGGTTTGTATATGACTTCTGTTCCATCCTAAACTCCACAATTCCAGAATGCTAATAGGAGACCAAAGGAAATCTCTTCCTAGGAAATGACTTAGCCCTGCCTCCAAGGCATGCCATGATTTTCTTCTGAGAATTCTTGAGCTGAGCATTGACTTCAGATCTTGAGGCTTCTGACATCCCTGAGGCCCAATCCCATCCTCCACAAGGAGACCAAGGGTTCCTTTTGGTGCTTGGGAAGAAGGGAATCGAGAGCCATCAGAGCTGAAGGCCACTGAGTCGAGAAGGTGCCTTATGGAATGAGAGGCTGGGCTCATTTAAAGATCTCTCCACCCTCCAAATGCCCACATACTCTGTTAGTCTTTTCTCACCATCTGCCTGCCTTCCTTGCCCCATGCTTGAGTTCTGTGCTGCTTCTACTGCCTGTATGCCTCCACGAAGAGTTTGGGCAGGGAGAAACTTAATCAACTCCTCAGTTTAGCTAAGGGTCAGTCAGGCTTGATCCTGACTCCCCTCCAATGTGTTTGCCTGAGGCTTGCTTGTGGATGGACCAACAGGGATGTGGTGGCATTTCCAGCCACCTCTGCCGTCCTTTGATGATTCATTCCATCACCTGATATTTTGCAGCTCTTGCTTTGGCATAAACTCCCTACAAGGAGGTGATGCTTGAGAAGAAGGTTGTTCTTATCAAACCCCAAATCACCTGATATCAACAACTCTCTTCCATTCCATTCAGCAAACCAAAGCACCTGCTTTGGACCAGGCACTCACTGTTTTGGATTCTGGGAATGCTAAGATAAAAATGAGGTAGCAGGTGCCCTCAGGGAGCTCACCTTCTATTGAGGAGACATGAAAAGGTAAGTAGGCCACAGATTTGGGGGCTCTTGAATGACACACTAGAGAATTTCTATTTTATCTGCTAGGAAGTCGGGAGACACTGAGAATTTTGGAGCAGGAGAATGACATGGTTCAACTTGTACCACAGGAAGATTTTTTTGGTCACTATATGGACCCTGGAACAGACAGGCAAGAAGACCAATCAGGAGATTATCATAATCAGAGCAAAAATTGTTGAAGGTTTGAACTAAGGTTTTAGCAATGTGGGAGTGGAGAGAAAGGAATGGATGTGGAAGTAGAAGGAACAAGATTTGACAATTGAATGAATATGGGGTATAAGGGGAGAGGGGCAAGTCCAATATGAACATGATGACTAGAGCAATGGTGGTAGTGTCCTTCAGAGAAGAAATTAGGCCTGGATGGATATATATTCACACATATAGATAGATATCTGGGAGTCATCTGAACAGAGATGACAATTGAACGCAGGGGAGCAGATAAGATCGCCAAGTAAAAGAGATTAGAGAAGGAAGAGGAGGGGAGAGAAGGCGAGAGGAGGGAAGGGGAGGGGAGGGGAAGGGAGAAAAGAGGAGAGAGGAGAGGGCCTAGGATGGAACTTTGCAGAACACCAGTACTTAGAGGATGTGAGATGGAGGATGCTTAGACTGAGAAGAACCAGGCAAGCAGAACAGTAACTACTCGGGTAGTAAGTGACAGAGTTAGACTATAACTCAGGGCTTGTGACTGCATCACTGACACCTCTTCCCACTAGTTTCCACCGCTGCTCTTCTCAAAGGGGTCCTTGGCCATTGTTGGCTTAATTATTGTCTAACGATGGTTCAAGTTTTTGTTGTTAAATTGAAAGAACCAGATTTGAGAACTGACCTATAATCTTCATTTCACATTTACATTTACACTTTATGTGACCTTGAGCAAGTCAATGTACCCCTCTGAGCCTCAGTTTCCTCATCTGTAAAATGTGGATAACAACAGCTAGCATTTATATAGGGCTTTAAAGTTGGCAGTATGCTTTACATTTGTCAGTCTGTTCAATCCTCATACAACCCTGCAAGATAAATGCTATTATTATCCTCATTTTACAGTTGAGGAAACTGAGGCAGTGACTTGCTCAGTCACACAGCTATTAAGTATTAGGCAGAATTTGCACTCCAGTCTTCATGGCCCCAAAGCTAATACCATATCCCTTTTGGGCACTTGGGTAGCAGACTAACACTGTCTATACCTACCTCACAGCATCCCTTGTGAGGATTAACTATAGGTGAAGGGCTTTGTAAACTTCCAATTGCTATGACAGCAGCTACCAATATGATCATCAGAAGTCCTTCCAATGATGAGGCACTGTCAGAGTGACTGGTCAGAGCTCCCAACCCCTCTAGCACTGAGGACATGGTGACCTTCAGCCAAAGAGCCATTTTCCCCCTTGTCGGCTAAGCTGACATGGCAATGCAGCCTTCAGCGCTTATTGTGACTAGCCTGCTCCCTGGGCAACAGAAGGACAGCTGGGGAGGCTCTGGCCCAAGCCAGCACATGTCTGTGCACACCTCTTACCTGCCTAACCTTCATAGCTGGCCCCCTTGGCCACCATGCCCAGGGGGAGGACCATCTGAAGAAGTTAATGAGGGGGTACACACACATCCAGGTACATGCATGTGCACACTTGTATGTACACACACATGCCCAGAAAACAGACACTTGCTGGACCAGGAATCCTAATAGTCATAGGTGAAATGTCTAATTTCATTCTTTAGTTACCAGAGGAAGAGGACAGGAGCATCTTCTTTGCATATACATACACATAAGTACGTGTGACTCATGGTATTCTGAAGGAGAAATAAAGGGGCCAAGTGTTCTTCTCACATCTGGTAGCTGTCTCTCATTTAAAACACTTTACTGTACCAAAGAGTCCTATGGTGGTTGATTGGAGAGGTCAGCGGTTAGCGCCTTGGAATTTACACGTGGCTAGGTCCTTACTCTCATCTCAATTTGGGGGAGGGGGGGCTGAAGCCAACCCAGGCTGCCGTAATATACACTCTTCCAGGATAGGTGCAGAGAGGTGTGCTGTGAGGTCTCAAAGGGTACCAGAAGTGGGGGGTATGGAAGACAGGAGGAAAGAGTCCTTGAGGGGTAGTATTTGATTGAACTTTAAAGGATGAGCCAGAATTCACCAGGAGAAGAGTAGAAGGAGGATGTTCAAGGCACAGGATGTATGGGGTCTAAGAAATGACTGGGCTGTTTGGGTGCATGTGGAAGGAAGCTGAGATAAGAGAAACTATACTTGGAAAGGATGGTTGGCATCAGGTTTCAAAGGACTGAACAGAAGAGTTTTCTCATCACTCCTATGCTCAGCCATCAGCAATGTGTCCCTATTGCCCAGCAAGGAAAATTCAGTGTTATTCACTCACCAAATATTTATTATGAATGTCTAGGAAAGAGTAGTTTGATTACAGTGTGAAGGATGAACTGGGAGTGGGGGAGAGTGGAATTATAAAAACCTAAAGAGGAGTTATTGCAATAGTTTAAGCAGTTATAAATGAAGGCCTTAACTAGATTGTGGCCAGAGGGAAGAGACAGGAGGGAATAGCTATGAGAGATGGGGAAGGGGCAGTGATATGGCTAGGACACAACTGATTGGCTGCTCAAGGGGAGAGAGGAAGAAGGCCAACACTCCAAGCACTGGAGAATGGGTGTGGAGTAGGACCACAGAGAAAGGGGAAAGGTAGAAGTGATGAGGAGGCTGGAAGGGAAAGCAAATGAGCTCAGCTTGGGATGTCTTGAGGGCATCAAGATTCCTTCAGGAAGTCAGAGATGCAAGTCTAGAGCTCTGAGGCCCATCTGAGAATCTCATCACTGGGAAACTTGATGGGCCTGTCCCTGTTGTTAGTGGGTTGAGTTCCCAGAATGCTCCCTTCACTTCTCATTTGCACTTGTGTTTGCTAGACAAATATCTGTCTGGTTTGCTGCCTGCTTACAAACAGATCTAGGTTCCTTGCCAAGATGCTAACAAGTGTTTAGCACAGTCTTTGGACAAGATAATTACTAAGATAAGGTAGGGGACTGGACCTGAGATTTTACTGAAATAGGGAACTCCCGGGAAAGAGGAAACTCCCTCTCCCAATGCAGTTGGGCCCTTTCTCTGTAATTTAGTCTTACAGGGTTGCCTAGAGCACTAAAAGATTAAGTGACTTGCCCAGGGTCACACACACACAGAGCCAACGTAAACCTCCTGCTCATGACAAGCTCTAGGCCAGAAATAGGAGCTGGGCACATAATGCAATTCTACAATGAAACCACTTCTTATGTCTTAGCTTTCAAACTCTGCTCATTTGCAGGCCAGGTTGAGGAATTTATAATAGAGGCAGCAAGGTGATACAATGGATGAGGCACTGAGCCTAGAGTCAAAAAGACCTGAATTCAAATCTGGCCTTAGACATTTAATAGCTATATGACTCTGGAGAACTCACCTAACCTTTATTGGGGGGGGGGGCGAGAAGGGCTGTAAAATGTGGATAATTACAGCATTTATTGCTCAGGGGTATCATGAGAATAAAATGGGATATTTGTAAATCACTCAGCACAGTGCCTTCCCCTTCCCTTATTCCTGAGGCAATAGGGAACCCTGAAAGATTTGTGAGAGAGGATGGAATCTCATGGTCAGATCTGTATCACCACACTGGGTCACCTCTTTGCTTAGTGCTTGCAACTGCTTTTTTAATTTTTTATCAGTGTTAACATGAAGTCATAATTCATATTTCTCAGTCCCAGGAAGCCTGTAAAAGAAGGTATTGGAACCCAGGAGCTTTGGAGCAAGATGCCAGTATGGTAGAAAGCAGCACTCTCTGTTGTGCAGCCAGAGCTTCC
Organism: Notamacropus eugenii; assembly: GCF_028372415.1. Lineage (NCBI taxonomy): Eukaryota > Metazoa > Chordata > Mammalia > Diprotodontia > Macropodidae > Notamacropus > Notamacropus eugenii. The sequence goes on along the minus strand of NC_092879.1, from coordinate 71,599,388 downwards.
TGCCACTCCTGTAAAACAAGGGCATTGGACTGGGGCAGGGGGCCGGGGAGGGGAGGACCTTCGACCTCCAGGCCACAAGGGGATTTGTTCTATAAAACTGGGACTCAGTCAAAAGACTGCACCCAAGGACCTAGAAGGCCATGTATGGCCTGCAACCGCAGGTTCCCCACTCCTGAGGTAGATCAAGGATTCCTAAGCTTTTGTGTGCTCATTTTTTGCCTCAGCCTCTCTGGCAGTCTGCTAAAGCCTATAGACCCCTGCTCAAAATCCTGTTTTTAAATGAGGAAATGAAATACATGAGATTACTAAGGGAAATGCTTATATTCAAATCTAGTTCACAAAATATTTTTTTTAAAAAAACTCAAGTTGATGAAGCCCAGGCTAAGAACCCCTACCCTAAAGGATTTCATAGGTCCCTTCCAACTCCCAATCTCTGAACCTGTGTGATTTCAGGCGTAGGCGGCTATCAGTGTAGACACACGCTTGATGGCGCACATGCACACACACACACACACACACACACACACACACACACACACACACACACACACACACCACATCCAAGCCCCATCATGAGTTCAGGGAGGAATGCTGAGCATGGTCACGCTAAGGAAGGAAGTGAACCTGGTGTGGACCCAGGTGTCCTCAGTACCCAGTCCCAGCACCGAGGTTGGTCCCTTCTAGCCCCCTGTTTGCCTGTGCTCTCTGACCCGAGAGCAGCCTAAGGGTGGTTCAGTTTATCCCGCAATGCCAAGCAGTATTACTGGGAGCAAGAGGGATGGAGCTTTTCACACAGGTTCAGAAAAATTCCCCAACTTAATGTGAACCCATATATCCTCTCGGTGGGAGAGTGGGAGGTAGGTGTCGAGACATCTCTGTCCATCAGTGGTGACTTTAACCCTTTAGCAAATGCATCTGAGGGAAAAGGGGGGACCCTGGGGCTATTCAACTCCTTTATCGTCTCAGAAATGCAGAGACTTCCAAAAAACTACCGGGAAAAAGGAGGGACTTAGGACCCTGGGAAGAAGCCTGTAGCATCACTTTCTCCCTCTCCTGTGTGAGTGTGTGTGAGTGTGTGTGCGCACTCTCTCTGGGAGAGTGTGAGTGTGCGTGTGTGTGTGTGTGTGTGTGTGTGTGTGTGTGTGTGTGTGTGTGTATGTTACCCTGCTCCTTTTCTGCCAAGGAGTAGGTTAAGAAATGCCCAACTTTTGTTCTTGTCTCTAGACAGATGTCAAAGAGGGGCTGGACAGGGCTCGAGAGGGAGGAGAAAGGACTGGAGAGTGTGGGGAGGAGCGCAGGCAGAAACAAGCGCTGAGGGGCAGGCGGAAGGGAGGAGGGACACGCGCCTGGACCGGGCACTGCCTCAGCAACCGGTGGGGCTGCTGGTGGGAGCAGCTCTCTGTCTGCCCGCACCTGTGTGCGTCGGGCCGCAGTAGCCAACTGCTGCTTGCCAGTGCCGGAGGGCAGACAGAGGGAGGACCAGACAGCTGGCCTCGGGCTGGGGGCTTGCCTGCCAGCAGGAACTTGGCCATTGGTGAGTGCTGCCACCCAGTGCCCCGCCCGACCCCGACCCCAGCCCCGGGGTATAGGAGTAGCACCCAGGGAACAAGGGGCTGCGGAACGGCATGGGAGTCCTTGCCCAGATCGGAGCCTCACAGTGGCTAGGCTCCCTTCTGAACTTAGAGTCGCCTTTTGGGGACTGCTGCCCTTTGGGGAAAAGGCCACTTCCTTAGGCTTTCTGCCTCTTCCTCCCCTTAACTCAGCGGGCTCCCTCCCCATCTCCAACCTGACTCCCACTCCCCCCCCCCCCCCCAACCCCAGCCGCAGCTCTCTTGGACGCTACTGATTTCCATTGGGTGAAGGAGGCGGGGGGAGGGAAGGAGGCGGGAAGGAGGAGGAGGGGAGAGGAGGTGGGGGCAGAGTTGGGATCCTTTCAAAACCCAAACCTCACGCTGAGCCTCTCTCTCTGTGGACACTCTGCCTCAGAGACAGGTTCTGCCTCTGGTCTCTAAGATGTCTGGAAAACTTCTCCTGATATACCTGGCCATCTACCCGGCCCTCCAAATCAGGTGAGACGATTGACTTCCATATTCAGACCCCAGCATCCTATATCATCCCACCCCATCCTACCCCTTTCATCAGGGAGAGAAATTGATAAAAGTCAATTATTCTCTCCTGTCACCTCCCGCCCCCCACTCCTGTCTCCCCTATACTGACCCTGTTTGTGTGTCCCGAGCCCTTCTCCATTTCTCATAGCACGTTAGTCCTGGAAGAGACCTTAAAAATCATTTTTCCTCTCATTTTTACCGGTGGGGAAACTGAGTCCAGCTTCCCAGTTGATGGCTCTGGCTTTCCTAATGAAGGATCTGCCTGATGTCTTGTGGGGAGAGGTTGGGGGGGGGGGGGCAAAAACGTCCTCTCAAGTCGGGGAGAGCGACGACAGGGAAGCCCTGTGGAGCCCCAAGTGGCCTGCCCCTCTTGGCCTCCCCAGCTTAAGGCAGGGGATTCGGATAAGGGGAGAGCTGGGGAAACAGGGGAGAGTTGTCCTGGGGCCAAGGTGGGGGAGTCCAAGGGTCCAGTCTCCTAGCTACCAAGGAGTCCGAAGCTAAGTTGGGGAGGGGATGAGAGGAGAGGAAGGGGAGTAGCTTCCAAACAGTGCGGTAATGTCACTGGGCGACAGCTCCTTCTCTGTGACCGCGTTGCTTTTTTCCTGCCTGCGTGGTAGGGGGCCTCACCAGCCCGCCGCCCAGCCCCGCTCCCCGCCGTGCCTGCCCCCATACCCACCAGCGCGCGCATGCCCCAGGTTTCGCTCGTCTCTTCCTCCCATCCCATCCTTAGAGACTCTCTCCCAAGCCTCTGGCTGGGAGGGCGGGCAGGCGGGGAGGGGGCGGGAATGTGCATCCTTTCTGCTTCCTCCAGCCACAAACGGTGGCGCCTAGAATTCATTTCCACATTCTCCAAGTGGGTGCAGTGGCCAAGCTGCCTTCGGATTGTCAGTCTCCGCTCAGTTCCTCCCCTGTCCCTCCGAGTTTGCAGGGGGGGTGAACAGATTGACCCTGGCAGCCCTTGCCTTGCTACCTCCCTTCAAAAAGGGGCAAAGAGAGGCTTTGGGTGCATGTGCCAAGCCAAAATCCCCAGCAGACGAGACTTAGTCTTGTCTCTTTCTATATGCTCATTTAGTTGTTCAGAGCTCCAGTCTATCTGGCTAGGACCCGCAGTACGCTCGGGTACAACCCCCCACCACCACCTCCGCACCCACAATAATGGGTGAAAAACAGGCTGGGGGGTTCACCAGGGCTTGGCACCTCCTCTCGGGGAGACTGGGCTGGGGGATTACCTGCCCTCCCACAGGGAGAGACCTGGAGGTAGCTGGCCCCCAAGTTCAGTATTGGGGGGTGAGACTTCATCTTAGAAGCCCACCACGCGACTTTGGGAGAGACCCCGACAAGTAGACAAGGGTGGTGCCTGGCTGCCCAGGGCCTGTTGCTCCCTAGCCTCTCTCCCTCCCCCTCCCCCTGCCGTTCTTAGGGTGGGGCTGGCGGGTGCAGATGCCAGCTCTATACCGAGGCCAGCCTTTTGCCTCTACGAGGCTTTGCTGTCAACAGCTCATAGAGTCCAAAGCACACGGATTTTCAAGTTTTTTTTTTTAATTTTTTTTTTTTTGTTTTTTGTTTTGGTTTTTTTTTTTTTTTTTTTTTTTTTACTATTCCTAGCCCTGCTAGTGAGCTTAATGGCTGGATCGGGGAAAGAACATGTTGTCAGCAGATCATTACCCTCAGGGCTCCAGGGAAGTGGGATTTTACTGGCTGGAGCTAATTGGCAGAATAAGGCAACTTAATGCCCATCAAATCCCATTACCAATGCAGGCAGAGACTGGTACAGGGACTCGACTGGGATGGGGATGGGAAGGCTAGGGGCTCCTCTGGTTCCAGGCTAGGCTGTGGCCCTGCATGCTGGGCTGGATGGGCCTGGTGCCCAAGAGGGCCCTCCAGAGGCTGGGCAGTTTGCTCTTCCAGGACACGGGCTGCCCACTAAGAGTTCTCCAGCTCTGGGCTTGCAACACTTCCCTCACCCTTGTCCCTCCCTCTGCAATCCCTTTGCTCAGATTGATTTTTCCCCTGTCTGGCCCTGGGCTAGGACTGTGCACTCTTCCAAGGCCCTGATCGCCATCACTTTAGATATCTCTGGAATGTCAGGCTTCAAACCCCTAGAGAGACCCTTCAAGGTAGGGTGTAGAGAGCAGGGAGGACTTTACCTCCCTTAATGCCAGTGGCATTTCCCTGGTTTGACACTAGCAATGATCCAGTCATCTCTTAGTCCCCCAATGCAGCAGATGAAGCATTGTCAAAGAGCTTCAGAGCTTTGGAGAAGGCTAAGTCCTGCTGCCCACACTGCTGTACATAACCTTAGCCCCGGGCACTCACCTGCTCCTGCACTCACCCTCTTCTCAGGAGGGTGATGTTCACACTTGGCCTCCTTTCTGCTGGGGTATTTGAGTGGGTATCACTCTCCTGGGCCAGTGATTTGAGCTGGAAGGCTTCCTCTTGGCCATCCATTGAATTCTGGCTAATCCTCATTTGGTGAGGGAGTGAGACCCTATTCTCTCCTGAACATGGTGTACCACTAGTGGGCATTCCCTCCAAGGGGGCGAAGAAGAAGGCCAGGGATAGAGCACAGACTGCTTTGAGGTCTGGGTCTGCATACCCTAGGTATCCTCATACATCTGATCTAAAAACACCCTAGGCCAATTTAGATTCCATCTCCACCATACTTCCTTCCCCCTTCCAGGGATAAGGAAACAGGTATTTTGAGCTCCATTCAATTTTCCATCTCTGAAATAGGTTGGGTTTGCAAAGTGGTTACCCCCAGCAGCCGCTAATTTCCTCCTGCCAGTCTAGGTTTACAGTTCTGCTATATGCCACCAAATGGGTAGACCTACACCAGTGACTGATATCTCCAAGATAACGTACACGAGCTGGCTAATTACTGCTTTTTACTAATAAAAGAATGGGATGACAGAGAATAGAAACCTCTAAGAGATGAGTGACATCTACTTCAAAAAAACCCTATCATTTATCAGTGAGGTCATCCTTCTAGCAATGTAGATCAAATGCCTTGCAATGCCTTGGGAGGTGGGTCTTGTGAATAGTTGTGACCCCAACCCTTCATACCCATCAATAGGTAATTGACCTATTGCTGCTGAGCCCCCTCACATTTCACCAGGCTCGTCTGCCAGGCACAAGCATGGTTTGTGGCCAAGCCAGGATCTGAACCCTTCCCAGCTGGGTAAGTTTTCCAGGCCTCCATTGTGATGGATTAGCCTTCCTCTACCCAAGCCTACTTCCAAGCCATGATGAGGTATTGGAGAAGTCCTTTAGTATCATAAAGGTGAAGATTTCAAATAAAAAACTGAAAAGTTGAGAATTGACTGTTCTTTCTAAATGAGGTTCTCCATAGTAGCAGTTCCAACCCTCTTCATCTTTCATCAAACCCCTAGGCTCCCTCTCTCTCAATCAGGGTTCTCTTCTCTTTCTTTACTGATAGGCTAGAGCAGTGGTCTCCCAAATAGAGCCATGCCTTCAAGGGTTGTGGTATGACCTCAAGGGATATATAGTTAACCACTCATGGGATGGGAAGATGGGTCACAACCCCACACTCCTGTGAAAGCCAACCACATCTATCCTGATCCTTCAACACTTCTCCCCTCTTCCCCCTCCTTTTGCTATGAAAGTTCCTACCCTCTCCCCTTCTGAGCTGGATGTCGGCCCCTCAGGATAGTTAGAATTGAATCTTTCCCCAGGTACCCACTATACCAGCTATGCAGATTCCAGGAGAAAACTCTTTTTCCAGCATCCTTGGTCCCTCTTCCCAGATTGCCTTGCTGCCACAGATACCCTATGGGGGCTCTGGATCATTGACCCACAGTGAGAAAGAGCCCTCCTTTTCATTTTGGGTAGGACAGAGTAAGTTACACAATATGAGCAGGCCTATCATGTAGGGTATGACCTGCAAAGTTTTCTTTATGTCCCCTATCCCCATCCCTCTTCCAAAATCATCATCTCTATCCTGGACTGTTGCTTCAGCCTCCCAGTCTCTCTCATTCTCTTCTAATCAATCTCCACACAGCTGCTAAAATGATCTCACAACACCCCAAGTCTGACCACTGTCACTCTCCTGCTAAAGGACCTTCTATAGCTCCCCAGTGCTACTGGGATAATATACAATGCTCTTAGTTTCAGTACCATATACATTTCCAGGATTTTTTCACATTATAATCTATGCTGCAGGAAAATTTCTGCTTTGGGAACTCAGCATTCCATACCTAGCCTTTATTCCACTGCACAGGCTCCCTCCTCACCTCTGCCACTTAGAAGTCCTGGCTCTCTTCAGGAAATTTTGTCACAGTTTCCCTTATATGCTAAACTCCCCTTTGAGAGCAAGGAATAGTATCTGTCCAGTTCCTTGTACATAGTAGGCATCTACTAAATGCTTATTAGATTCTTATCAATTACCAGTGAACTAAAACTTGTTTCACTTTGACTCTTCCTAGAGGCCTAGGAAGGCTGTGCTCACTTGGGGCTGCTGCCTACATATTTGCCTTTGCCTTTTTTTTCTTCTGACTCCCTTTCTGGATCTCTAAAGCCCTTCCAGGTGGTCCTTTATCTAGCCTCCTAGTCTTATCAGAAGGAGGCATGGTCTCCAGTGAGCCCTGGAGTCTTTTCTCCTTGGAAAGAACAAGTGAATCCCCAAGGTGTCTGCTCCTTTAGCAGCTATAACGCCAAAGCCTGACTGGTCTTGGTCCCAGCTATGGTGCAGTGGAAAGCGTCAGAGAACCTCATGGTTCAAACTGTAGAAGACAGCCAAGAAAGGAAGGTGCTACGTGCCCAGAATCACCTTCTGGTAATCTGTCTGCTTCTTTTGCCAAATGGTCTAGTGCTTGCTCTTGCTACTGTAGCAACAGCTACCAGTGAGGGCCCTAACTGAAAGCCACTTGCTAGTGTGAAAGTTATTTTGCATACAATTGCTAGAAGATGCCTTTGGAGAGCTGGGAGGGCAATCAGGAACTTGAACTGAGGGATTTGGGGATAAAGAAAGGCAGATCATTATGCCAAAGGGGATTTGGGAGAGAGATCTTAGGGACGGGCTCTTGTCTCACCCGGTGTTTCTTGATCCCTAGCACTGACAGTGCGGAGGAGTATGACTATGATTATCTTGGTGTCAACAAGACCTGGGTCCTGACTCCCAGGGCACAAGAGACTGATGCCACCCAGATCTTGAATACTCTTCTGAAGGACTATGACAGCAAACTGAGGCCTGACATTGGAAGTAAGTATCAGAGAAGAACCTGTCCTTTTTCCTTAGACCAGAGTAGAGAGAAGTCAAGGGGAGAGAAAGAGAAACTTCCCAAATGGTTGTGGAATTGGATTAGAGAATCTGAGGTGAGTGAAAGGTGGGACAGGACCTGAGTGCTGGGGTCTCTAAGCACTAGGCAAGCAGATATCACCAAGCAGTAGGCTGGGACCTATGGCAGATCTTCTAGATCCAAAGGGCAGATTCAAATCCAGGCCAAGCACATGAAGCCCATCATGATTTCCACCTCACCCCTGCCTGCTGCCCACAGCTGCTGGTGCCTTCCCTTCCCAAATCCATCCCCATTCATCCTGTGTAGTCATTTCTCAGGGTACAAACTGAGTTTCCTATTAGAATGTGTTACTTGAGGGTCGAGAGATTGCTTTGTTTTTTACCTTTGTGTCTGCAGTCTTACACATAGTAGGTGCGTACAGTCCATATGTTTTCCAACTTGAATATTTGAGGGACCAGTATGGTGACTGAAGTACACATATGCAGTCTTCCTTCTCGCCATCTCCCCTTCTGACTGTGACATTGCTGGCCTTTTACCTTCTCTTGTCTCGCTCTCCTTGCAGTCAAGCCTACCAATATCGATGTTGATATCTACGTGAACAGCATTGGGCCAGTTTCTGTCATCCAGATGGTAAGTACCAAAGGCACCAGTTGGGGACTCCCTGGCCTGGTGAACTCCTGTTTGTAAAACTCCCAAGCTTGGGAATAAATTTTAGAGTTACTTTGGTCTGCTCTTTGTATCTAGAAGTTTCTTGGAGTGTATATGTTTGGAGGAAATTTTAACTGGCTTCCACCACATAACAATACCACAAAAAGCAAAGCTAATGATTGTTAGTAGCCACCCTGTAAATAAATCTGAGGGTCTTTCCCGAGGGTGTGCTGGTAAATGTTTAACAACCTGCTGTCCAAAATCCCCCAAAAATGTATACTAAGAAACACTTTTATGCTTATTCTGAATTATTAATATTTTCTTCACTATTTTCTTAGTCTAAAAATCAACAAAACAATCAATCCAGCCCAGATTTGTACCATTTGACTATTCTGAGTTGTAAATATTCACACTGAAAATTTAGAAGTTGGCCCTTGGGAGCCTGTGGGAGCTGGTTCCAGCACACACCTACTTCATTTGCATTGCCTACCTCAAAAAGCAGAGCAAAAACTATTTTAGACCCTGTATTTAAAACAATTCAATTCAATTCAGCACTAAATTATGCCAAGTTCTGGATGAAGTACCTAAGATACAAAGAGAATAGCTATGGCTCCCAATGAGTCTTCTTCTGAAATTAACCTGGAAATGGTACCTCTGTTTACATAGAGAAATTGTCTTAGTTTCTTTGGATTTTGATCTCTTTTTATTCTTATTGTTATTTTGATTTTTCATCACCTTCATTTCTGAATATATTCCTCCCCCGTCCTACCCAGTGAGCTATCCCTTGTAACAAAGAGAGTGGGAAAAATCGGTTCAGTAAAACTAATCAACACAGTAGCAACACCTAACACCATATGCAATGTTATATATCCATAGTTTTCTACGTCTGCAAATAGAGGAGAGAGGGGGGCATATATTCTCCTTTCTAATCTAAGGTCAAGCACGGTCATTGCAATTACACAACATTCAAACCTGGTTTTGTTTTTTTGTCTTTTTTTAAAGTTTACATTGTTGTACTCATTGTGTATATTGTTTTCCCGGTTCTCCTTACTTCCCTCTGCATTATTTCTTATGTCTTCCATCAATTCTTCATATTCATTGTTTCTTATGACACCATAATATTCCATTCCATTCATGTATCACAACTGGTTTAGCCGTTGATAGTCAATGAGCACTATGCTGTTTCTAGTTCTTTGCTACCATAAAAAAGGCTGACATGAATATTTTGGTATATAGGGGATCTTTGTTTTTGTCTTTGACTTCCTCAGGGTCTGTACCTAGTAGTGGAATCTCCGGGTCAAAGGGTAGGGACATTTTAGTCACTTTCTAGGATAGTTGGACTAATTTGCAGTATATTTTTTCTTGGTCCCTCTAAGATTAGTTAGTCTCTTGTTTTGTCATCTTTGTCCATTTACTTGATGTTAGGTGAAACATCTGAGTTGTTTTGATTTGCATTTTTCTTACAATTAGTGATTTGGAACCATCTTTTATTTGATTGTTAAGATTGTTAATTATTTTGAGAAATATTTGTTCATAGCCTTTGACCACTTTTGCATTGGGCAATGGATTTGGTATATGTGTGTCTGTGCATTTGATTTATATGTATGTAATTGTATATAAACTGATATGTATGTATAATTATATATTTGTTAAGTTGTTTTACATCCTGGCTGTCAAACCCTTACCAGAGCTGCCTTAATTTTATTTGTATTAGAGTAGTGTCATGTCAAATAATGGAAATGATATATTTTATCTTGGTCACAACTTTTATCCTTTGGTTAAGAACTCATTCTCCAGCCATGGCTTTGAGATGTACTGGGTCTTGCCGTCTTTTATTTTTTTAATGATGTCAAGTCAACAAGCATTTATTAAGCACTTATTTTGTTCCAGGCACTGTACTTAGCCGTGGGCATGCAAAGAAAGGCAATTAATATTCAGGCTGTACATCCATTTTAACCTTACTGTGGTATAATTTGAGCTTATTGTGGTAAGGTGCTGGTCCAAACCTACTTTCTACCAAATTGCTTTGCAGTTTTCCCAGCAGGTTTTGTCAAATACAGAGTGTTGTTTTTCAAGTAATTTATGTTTGAGGGGTTATTGAACAGTGAATTATTAAGTGTGATTGTTTCTGGTTCTTCTTTGTGTAATTGTTAACCATAAGCAAATAGTTTGGATAATTACTGCTTTATAGTATAATTTGAGGTCCCCCTTTATTCCTACTTTTTGCCATTGTTTCCTATGAGATTCTAGACCTTTTGTTCCTCCAAATGAATTTTGCTATTATTTTGCCTAGCTTCATAAAATGTACTCTTCCGCAGTTGGATTGGTATGAGAGCAAATCTATACGTCAATTTATTACACTGGCACAACCCAACCATGAGCAATCGTTATACTTCTAATTATTCAAGTCATCATTTAAAACATGTTGTCTAATTATATTTATCTTAAATGTGTCTTGGTAGATTGACTTGTAGGTAGATTGATATTTTATGCGTTTTGTAACTATTTTGAATGGGATTTCCCTTTCTATTATCTTTTCTTATATTTTAAGAAAGTATACTCATTCCTTGCTCTGGAAATCTTACAAAATCCTTTGACCAAAAGCAAAGCCATTCTAACCTGACCAGTCAGGAGGCTATTAGTTAGGGAGAAAAAGAAGGGCCTTGGAAAGAGAGATCATGGCATATACGATCAAAGGTAGATTTAGAGCTACAAAGGCCCTTAGAAGTCATCTAGTAAAAGACACTTTTTTGACAACCAAAGAAAATGAGATCCAGAGGGGTTAAGGGATTTACCCAGTGTCACCCAGGTAGTGCCATTTGGCAGAGCCAGGATTTGAACCCAGGTCCATGGATGCCCAATCTCTCACTCTTTGCACTAATACTATCCTGGAGCCCAAGGCCAGCCAGCCCAAGGACTTTGTTCTAGGAACTCCTTGAGATTAATAATTCCTCTTTCCACTCTGCTAGATGATTCAGTGGCTAGAGTGTCAGGCCTAGAGTCAGGAAGAGTCGAGTTCAAATCTACTCGCGGACACTTACTAGCTGTGTGACCCAGGGCAAGTCACTTAACCTGTTTGCCTTAGTTTCCTCATCTGTAAAATGAGAATCATAATAGCACCTACCTCCCAGGGTTGTTGTGAGGATCAAAATGAGATTAATAATTGTAAAAGCAATTAGCACAGTGCCTGACACACAGTTAACGCAATATAAATGTTATCTGCTATTATTGCTATAGAAAGGACCCTTAGAGATCATTAGCCCAAGCCTTTTATTTTAAGCAGAACAAAACAGAAACCCAGAGAAGGGAAAGGACTTGATCTGGGGCATTAGTAGTAGACCCAGGAGCTTGAACCCAAATCTCCTTACTCCCAGGACCAGCCACCCTCCCTTAAGCTGAGATTCTGGTCCATCTGGGGTAGGGGTAGGGGTTAGGGGGAGAAGTAAATGTTAAGGAGAGAGGGACCGAGGCTATGCCAGAGTAAGGAGCAGGGCAGGAACATCACATTCTGTAGGTCCTTCCATTGTCATTTTTCCATAGCTTGAGGCCATGTGCTAATAATTTTACAGGGCCTAGTGTTCATGATTCAGTGTCAGAGCTAGTAGAGACCTTAGAGACCGAATCCAGCCTCCTTCATTTTACATGAGCTGTTGTCTAGCCTGTTTCTTCTATTCTATGCTTGTGTAATTGATGTTTTGAACCCAAGTGTAGAATTTTACATTTGTCTCTGTTACATTTCCTTATGGCTAAGCCAGTAGAGTCAAGACCTGTTGACTCAGAGTTCAGGGCTCTTTCCACCACCCAGTACCACTTCAGACCTGTCTCTCACACACAGGTCTGGTGACTGGTGTACCCAGACTAGTCAAAAAGGAAAGGTAGTACTTTCTGAGGTTCTAGGAGGACATTTTCTAATTTTCTACTTAAGAGATCCATTTAACTTCTCTAATATCTTAAGACTTTTGAGATGTGTAAAATAGAGCTCCATGGTGGGAATAACTCACAGGCACAGGCCCTCCCATTGCTATGTCCATATCCAATCTGTTCATGTCAGTGCAAGGAAGGCCCAAGTGAACATCAAGACAGAGGAGACAGGTAGGGGAAAATATGTGACAATAAGGCAGCTTGAGTATGAGCAGAAGGAGGCAAGGAATGGTAGAAGTTATCTCCTGCTTTGCACTGAGGATGTATATAAGAAGATGGGGGGTTTTATTTTAAAAAATACCAACTCACCAAGGCTGGCTCCTTCTCCCTAAGAGCTGTACTCTTATATTCCTCCAGTTACCTGAACCCTAGAGCCCCGTGAAGGTCCCCTAGACTCAAGCCTACACTTGCCATTCTCTAGGGCTAGCTCTGGCACCATTCTGTTTTCTTTGATTTGACTGATGCCAATTGTAGCATGAGCAGGAGAAGGGGGAAGGGAATATGGCAAGGGAATAAGCATTTGTATAGCACCTACTTGTGCCAGACACTTTTATCTCATCTCATCCTATAACACTCCATGAGGTAGGTGCTACTATTATTGTCCCCATTTCACAGGTGAAGAAACTGAGGCAAACAAGGATTAAGTGACTTGGCCAGGGACACACATCTAGTAAGTGTCTGGGGCCAGATCTGAACTTGGGTCTTCCTGACTCTAGGCCCAGCACTTTATTCACTCTGCCTCCTAAGTGCCTCTTGGGCAGCTAGGGGATGTGGTAAGCAGACATCATGGGGTGATGTGACTATACCTCTTCGAAATCTTGGGGGACACACAAGCCATATTCTTGTGTGTATGTGGAGGGCATGAGTCTTAAGAATTGGGAAGGGGAATAACTCACAGGCACATCTTCCTGCTCTATCATGCTACTCCTGAATCATCTCTGGGGCTACCACAGCACCTAGCATAGGTGTTTAGTCAATATTTGGTGGATGGATGAATTATTAAAAGGGATGTTTTATGAACATGAAGAAGGAAAAGTGGTGATTACACAAAGCCAGCATGGTGGCTTCATCAAGAGGAGGTCCTGTCAGACTAACCTCATTTCCTTTTTTGATAAAGTGACTAGATTGGGATCAGGAAAATGGCACAGCCATAATATACCTCAATTTTGGCATGGCATTTGATGAAGTCTCCTGTGATATCCTTGTAGACAAGAGGAAGAGAACATATTATGATGTGGAATTTAAAGCTGGGAGACTTTAATGAACATCTGGTCAAACTACTATTGTGTTTTACAGATGAGACCCAGAGGTGAAATGATTTGCTGAAAGTTATATAGGTATTAAGTAACAGAGTTAGAATTCAAGCTGAGGTCCTGTGACGCCAGAAACAATGCTTTTTCTGCTATACTGTAAGATGCAGGTTGAATGATGGTATTTGCACAACCCACTGGAGAGCTGGAACCAAAGAGCAGTGATCAGTCTTAACCTGAAGGCAGAACTTTCTGGTGGCCCTGTTCTGCTCACCATTTTTAGTCAATGAGTTGGATGACATGCTTATCTTATTTTCAGATGATGGGAAGCTGGGAGGGATTGTTAACACATTAAACAGTAGGACTGGTACCCAAATAGATCTTGACTGGCTAGAATGATGAGCCAAGTCTAATAAGATGAATTTTGCTAGGCATAAATGTAAAATCCTATATGGGCTCAAAGCATTAATTCCACAAGTATAGGATGGAAGAGATGTGACTAGATAATAATTTTTATAGAGAAGCAGAATGATACAGTGGGAAAGAACGTTGGATATGGATTTAGGAGATCTGAGTTCAAATCCTGGCTTTGCCACTTAACACCTTTGGGACCCAGAGCAATTTTCCTCATGTCTCTGGACTTAGTTACCTTATCTATAAAATGAGAGGGTTTGAACCAGATGACCTCTATGGTTCCTTCCAACACTAAGTCTGGGATCCTGCCCAGCTGCCCTCATGCCGCCACCTCCCCTCCCCCATCACATATGTCCAGAAACAGGGGTCCACCTCAAACTTCCATGTACTTGCTGAATTAGCATGTTCCATGGTAAGGGGTGGGATGGGGATAGCTATTTTATAATAATAACTAACATTTATATAGTACCTACTATGTGCCACACATTATATTAAACACTTTACAATTATTATCTCATCTGATCCTCACAACAACCATGCGAGGTAGGCACTGTTGTTTTTGATCCATATACAAAAGACCAGATGTTCTGCAGATGGTGAGCACACCATGGCAGCCCCAAACCCAAATACAGACTTAGGTTGTAGCAACAGATACAGTGTCCAGAATGACGATGGTCATAATCCTCCTGTCCTCTACCCTGAGTTTCTCACATCCAGAAAATTATGTCTGGTTCTGGGGGCCATGATTTAGGAAAGAAATGGACAAGTTGGAGCAGGTCCAGATGAGGACACAAGAATTACTTGGGCTGAAAACCATGTCACAAGATGATCAGTTGAAGGAATTGGGGTGTTCTCCCTGGAAAAGATGGGCCTGGGGGGAGTGGGGAGATTGCCGAGGGGAGGGGGAATGATATGTTTGCTGTCTTCCAGGATTCTAAGGGCTATTGTCATGTGATGTTGGCAGAGTAGGCAGAACTAGAATTGTATAGAAGCTGCAGGGAGGCAGGTTTCAGCTCCATATAAGGAAAAAAGGCCTCAGTAGAGCTTTATGAAAGCTGAATGAGCTGCCCTGGAAGGTAGTGGGTTCCCCATAACTGGAGGTCTTCAAGAAAAGGCTAGCTGGCCATCTCCCAAGCTTTTTGCTGAGGATTTTTTCACGGATATGGATTGGTCTAGATCAGAGGTGCCAAACTTACAGTCTGGGGCTGTATTCTGACTATCAGGTCTGCAGAACTCCTATGACTCAAAACCAATTTAAAATGTAATTGGAAAATGTCTAACAAAATAAATCAAAATGTAGAACAATATAGATAATGCTCATTTATAGTTTTCTAAGTCAAAGTAAAGCCCTCAGGGATCTGTTTCTATTTGACCATGACCCCACAGTTCTAGATGGCCTCAGAAGTCCCTCTGGTGGTCTCCAGTTCTGTGACTGAATGAATGAATGATCATTTCATTCTCCATACTCTTTGGGGATTAGGACATGCTAGTGCCTCCAACATGGATTCACTATTATTATCTCCTGGCTAGAGAATATCTCCAAGCCTGGTTTAGTACAAAGGTAGAGTGAGGGAGAAATTATCTATAGATTCCTGCCTCTGGCATTTTGATATCATTGGCAAATATTTGATGATGTCATAGACATTTAGAACTAGAAGGTTACTTAGAGATGATCTGGCCCAAACTCTCTCCTTTTATAAATGAGTGAGTGACTTGAGGCCCAGAGAGGGGAAGGGGACTTATACTCAAGATCACACTGCTGGTTAGTTGGTGCACTGGCATTGGAGCCCAGTTATCCTGACCCCATCCATAACAGCAGTGAAAATACCAGTATGAGGATGAGTACAGTGTTGGGGGTTGGGGAGTGGTTAAGTGAGGTGCTGGCCCTGGCTGGAAGGCTGCCGAAGCCCTTCACAATTGGAGAGCGAGTGGCCACTCAGTGATGCCAATCCTGCGGCCTCTATCCCTCCTGGCTTGGAAGAACCTTACCAGCTTCCCAGCAATGCACATTGGCTGGTGTGAATACCACCCAATCATAGGCTTTCAGATATAGGAATTAGGGCTAGAGAGCCATACAGACAACTCTCTGGCTGGACCTCCAGGTGATAAATCATGCCAAGATGGGAAACTCATTTCGCTCCCTTTAAAAAATGAAAAGAAGATGTGATTTAAAATCTCCTTCTTAGGAGCTAGGAACTGGACGCCTATCATCCATCATCCAAATTGGACTATATTAGTTAAGAGCTGTTTGAAGGAAGACGAGCTGCAAACGCAGATTGTTACACAATGCCAGAACAATTGCCACCTAAGTGGCTCATTTTTTTCACATTTGCCCTGTTAATTGCGTTTTGTCCTTGGGGTTGTTTTCTGAAGTGAGGTAAACCTCCTCCAGATAAAACTTCAAAGTTGAGATCCTCTTCAGAAAACCATCTCTGCTGCCAGATTCATGGAGGTGAGTCAGTTGAGCTGAGGGAGCAAAAAAAGTCATTTCTGCCAGTGGCCCTCATGGCCTTGCCAGATTCTCTCTCATTTTGAGGCATCAGGTAGAAGCAGGAAGAGCCTAGGCCTGTGAGCCTTTATACTGTGGCTTCAAAGCTGTGTGTGTGTCAACAAAAGGGAGAACGAGAGAGCTAGGGGAGATTTCTGTGGAGTTTGCGGCTAGCTCAACTGTTCCTCTGTATGTGCTGTGCTGCGCGCTGACTGAGGTCTTGGGCACCAGATTCACCAAAGGACTGGGCAGTGACATAAGACTGTGTCCAAAGCCCAGAGCTAGGTTCATCCTTAGTAGTGCCTTCTGAGCCCTTCCCTTATGTTAAAGGTCTTGGGAGACCCCTTCCTTAGGCTAACTTCCATCTAAAAACCACTTCAGCCCACCTACCTCTAGGAACCTCTTTTTCAAGGTTATGTCCAGTTGGTTTTAGGGGGATATGCTGCTCCTTTAAGCCCTGTTCACCCCACTAGTTTGATCATAGAATGCAACTTTGGAATAGATATCTATTCTTAATATTTTCTGGGATAGCAAATTCTAGAAATGCATAAGAATGGCTCCCTTTTCCCCAGAAAGCCTTAAGGTTCAAAAGAAACTTTGAGTGGTCATGTAGGGCTATCCTCTTGCCTCTAGGCAGGAAAGATCCTTAACTATCCCTGAAAAAAAGAAAGAATACCATGGGAAAGCAAACTGGAAAAGGCACCAGAAAACCTCACTGTGACGCTTTTTACCCATGTAAATATGGTCTAGTCCATTTACTTCTCTGAGTCTCATTTCCTCATCTGTGAAATGAGGCCAATGACACTTGTACTAACTACTTCACAGTTATTGGGAGAAAACATACTTTGTAGTTCCTGACCTGGAGCCAGGAAGACCTGAGTTCAAATTTGCCCTTAGACACTTCCTAGCTGTGTGACCCTGGGCAAGTTATTTACTCCTGTCTGTCTCTATTCAACTCATCTGTAAAATGGGAATATTAACACCTATTTCCTATGATTGTTATGAAGATCAGAAAAGAGAATGTTGGTAACATGCTTTCCAAACCTTGAAAATTGCTGTATAAATGCTAGATGTTATTATTATTTCATTATATCATGAATATGAGTTAGAATTAACTCTTCTCTTTATAATCTTTATATATCTCTCAGAGAGAGAGAGATTCTATCTTCTCTATTAGTTCTCTTGGGACAGGGGGGCGGGGTAAACGTTTCACTCTTCCATGGGTGCTTTTCTCAAGTCTCTAAGATGCTCTGAAGTGACTACTCATCCTAAACCTGGCATAGGTCATTGGGTCCCAGTGGCAGGATCCCCTTGGACCCTTCTATTCTCGAAAGACAGAGTGGCTATAGAATCCCCAAGTGAAGCAGCCTTAGGAAGGGATCTTTCTAGCTGCTCTCATGTTCAGATGATTTGCATTAGATTGCAATGGAAATGTCTCTGATATGGGTGAATCGTGTTTAATCAAGGACATGGGTGCCATTTTAAATGAGGTACCTGCACCTGGGACTTACATCCCACTGAGTCAGCAAGGTGATGCTAGAGAAGGAAGCTTTGAAATATGTGAACTTTTGTTCCATCAGGCACTGGTAGAAACTCTCTTGGCATAGACCTTTGACAGGAAGCCATTACCCCGATGAAGGAAGCAGAAGAGTTGAGTTGTGAGGACAGGGAGACAGCAGCTGCTGCCAGTAGCCACAACTAGGGCACCAACATCTTCTTTTCTCAGGCTGCTTAGAGGCTACATAGCAAATCAGCCCAAGCCTCTAAGTTGTGATATCATAGACATACTATGATCCAAAGCTGATTGGATTGCTTTAGAGGAAGTGAATATAAGACCAAGCTGTCAGAGCTCCTCTAGGCAGAGCAAAATCCACCGAAGAGCCAGACCTTAAGATTCTGCCTGTATTCTCAGCTTTGTCTATGACCGGGGTCACAGGATCATGAAAGGAATTCAGTGGCAGCAGGCTCAAGGGTCTGGCTCTCTCTCATCACTATGCATGCCTAACAGGGACCACTGAGAACATGCTTGAGGGGCATTTTGTTGGGCCTTTCTTTGTCCAGTGCTTAGTACCTGGGTGCTTAATAAATGATTGTTTACTTGAATTCACTTTTCTATCTTTTTTTAAATAATATTTTATTTTTTCCAATTACATGTAGAGAGAATTTTTAATATTATTTTTTTTCCTACAGAATTTTAAGTTCCAAATTTTCTCCCTTCTTCCCAAACCCTACCCCTCCCTAAGACAGTAAGCAATCTGATATAGGTTATATATGTGAACCGAGAGCAGTCTTTCCATCAGTTTCAAATTCATCTAATGGGGCTATCATGTAGTTTTCACTTCTTCATCTTTTTTACAAGATAACAGAGGGTGCTTTATCAAATGTTTTGACATCAAGGACCTTTAATCAGAAGGAACTAAAACATATCATTTTGATAAATCCTATCTTATTTCCCTGAATTGGAATAAGTACCATCAAGTAAAGGGAGTGAGATTGTGAACCCCTGTAAATGCCTATAGAAGTAGGGAAATAAACAAAGTTATAGAGACCTAGAGGGAACAAAAATCTAGCCAAGAGACAACCTCAGAGCTCTGTTTTCTGGGGCCCAGGAAGGCACAATCTGAACTCCACACTGGGGTTGTTTTTGAAAAGCTCAAATTTGTTTTTTTTTTCCTTTTCACTAAGACATCTCACCTATTTATGGATCCTAATACTTGAAGGAAGGGATGTCACCAGGGGCCTATTCTCCCCTGATGATTTTGGCCACGTTATTGTACAAGTAGGATTTGCCAG
Source organism: Notamacropus eugenii (assembly GCF_028372415.1). Classification (NCBI taxonomy): domain Eukaryota; kingdom Metazoa; phylum Chordata; class Mammalia; order Diprotodontia; family Macropodidae; genus Notamacropus; species Notamacropus eugenii. Next base: position 71,580,511 of record NC_092879.1, on the reverse strand, counting down.
GGGTCTCTGGCTGATGATAAGAGTGTGGTGCATTAGAAAGAGTACTGAATTTGGAATCAGGAAAACATAGGCTCAATCCTGTTCTATTACCTCCTACTTGTGGGACCCTGAACAAGTGGTTTCACCTCTCTGGGCCTCAGTTTCCTCATCTGCAAAATTAAGTGATTGGGAAGTAGATAATCTTTAAGATCCCATCCAGTTCTTAATCTACAACCCCATGTTTTGTTTGCTTTTAACCAGGTACTGCGTTCTCCAGTTGATTTTCAAGTGTTGACCCCTTCGAGCCAGAAACTTAATCATTAGTTGTCCAGCCTATGAGAAACAATCCTCCCCTCCACAGTTATACCAGTTTGGGTTTTAGTGATCTGTTTTAAACAGCAACATATGAGTATGTCTGAAACAATCAGTATTTCGTTAGCAAGCAATTATCATCCTAGGAATTGCTGACAGTCCTGGCATGTCCAGTCGCAATAAGAAGTTTATAATGCTGCATCTAGCTGCAGTAATTATTGTAGGGTGTACTCATTAAGCCAGTTCTTTAAAACAGAATTCCCAGGATTTCAGCTGCTTCCAAATAGATGTGCATTCAGGGTCCCCTTGTCAAACCCATGGGGGAAAAAATCGATCCATTCATTATCAGTTGATGTGTAATTAACTTACAATTGTTATCTTGTTAAATAGAAATTAAATCCTTGTTTGAAACACTTTATAATTTAGAATCTAAACACAGCATGAATGTAGAAAGTGCGCTGCTGGCTGACTTAACAGTTCAAGTAACTAGGGAAAAAGAGTTTTGGTTTCCAAGTTGGAGCTGACAGCAGTAGTTCAGCTCTGCCAGGCACCTTCAGGAGCACTAAGGAGTCCCTTGCTCCTGCAGGGAGAGCTCCTATACCAAGGAGGGGCAGAGGACAATGGGCTCCTTTTGTCTGTTTCTACTAGCTATTATAGTCCTAGGGTTCCATCTACCAGCACTGGGGGAGGCTTTATACAGCTCCATCCCTCTCCTCAATCTTTCTCTCCCTGCCCACATCAATTTATCTACTTCATTCACCACTGAATTATCTCTGAGTGAGAGCAGCCAAGTTTCCTCCCCTTTCAGGACTCTTCTGGCCACACAGGGAGTGGATGTTAGCATGGTGATTTTGTTATGCTCAGATTAGTTCTGGGATTTTGCAGCAGACAATGTGATTTGTCTTCTAAAAGGGATGTTGGTACACATGTGGGTGGGTTGACATTTGCATCAAAATACAATATTTGCATCATATATAATATATTTAACTCCTTAGACCTGATAATATAAATTCACATTGAAATAGTTCTCTAAGATTTGCAAAATTCTTTCCTCACAGAAACTCTGTGAATTAAACAATGCAAGTATTATTAACCCCATAATGAAGACAGCAAACTAAGGCTCAGAGAGGCTAATAATAATAGGTTATAGTTACATAGAATTTAAAAAAAATTATTGTCTTTTTCCTCTTACTATGACATCAATTTCCAAACAGATCCCTTTCCTCTCCCTTACCTCACAGTCCTTCCCTTATAAGATTTTTCAAAAGTTCAGAAAAACCTATTGATAGGTCCATAGGATCTGACAGCATATACAACATTTGATATGCATACCCCCCCCTTCATCTGTCCTCAAGGCCAGCATGAAGAATTCAATATCATTTTAATGTTCTTTCAGTTTACGTTGTCAATGTATTGTATGTTGTTTTCTTGGTTCTACTTCATTCTACATTAGTTATTTTAAGTCCTCCTATGTTTCTCTGAATTATTTATATTCATCATTTCTTATGGTACCACAAATTGTTTAGTCATTTTCCAATCTGTAGATATTTACTGCATTTCCCATTATTTGCTCACATACACAGTTGTTATGATTAATATGATGTAAATAGAACCATTATTTGTTTCTGACCTCCTTTGGGTATATTACTGGCATTAGGATATCTGTGTAAAAGGGTATGGACATTTTAGTCATTTCCTTAACACAATTTGAAATTGCTTTCCAGAATGGTTCGACCAATCCACAGTTCCATCAACAATATATTATTTTGCCTCTCTTTTCACAACCCTTCCAACACTGGCCCTTCCTCTCTTTTGTCATATTTGTTGATTTTCTGGGTGTGCAATGAAACATCAAGATTGTTCTGATTTGCATTTCTATTAGCAATTTGGAATAATTTTTCATACGGCTGTCACAAGTTTGCAAGTCTTTTGCTAACTGTTTATTTATATCTTTTGACCATTTATCCATTTAAGGAGTAGCTCTTGGGCTTATGTATTTATGTTAATTCTTTAATTATCTTATATATCAGACCTTTATCAGAGATCTTTGATGCAAAGATCTTCCTTAATCAAAAGCTGCATTGATTTTGTTTGCATAAAAGTGTTGCACTGTTCAGTAGTAGAAATTGTCTAGTTAATTTTTTATCATCTCTTTTATTTTTTGTCTGGGAATTCTCCCTCTAGCCATAGTTATGAAAGAAAGTCACTTCCATCCATTTGCCTTAGTTTTTGAAAAATGATGTGGATATAATAATATAATATAAGTAATATAAATGTTGTGTACATTTGGAACAATATGGTGTATAATATATAGGGCATAGGATGCAGACCAGAACCTATTTTTTTGCCAGACTACTTTCTAATTTTCCCAACTGTTCATGTCGAAAAGGGAAGTTGATGGTGTTGGGGTTGTAGAACTTGAGGTTCCATACAATTTGATTGTTTCTGATTATTTCTCATCTAGTCTCCACTCAAAGCATTTTCAAAGCATTACTGGGACTGGAGTCAGATGAATATGAAATGAATTAACAGATGCAAAGCACTTTCAGAACTTTAGCTCTAGAAATGTTACTGCTATTTTCAGTATTATCTTTGTTGCTATTGTTGGCCAAGACCAATGAGTTCTCAGCATTACCACTTTATAATTTTTACAGTTTGTGATCTAGAAATGCTATACCATCTTCATTCCTACTGTTTTTCCTCATTCTTTTCTTTGAAATTCTAGACCTTTTTTGCCCTTTGGATGAATTTTGATGTTCTTTTGTCAAGATTTATGAATACAAAACTTCGTAAAAAGCTTTCAGTTCACTCATAATTCACCTTTATAATAACCCCATGAAACAGGTGGCATTATTATTATCCCCATTTTATGGAGGAGAAAGTTGAGGCCCATAAAGAATAAGGGACTTTCCCAGGCTTACACTGTAGTCAGTAAGTGCCAGAGGCCAGATTTGAATTTACATCTTGCTTATTCCAAGGCTCAGCCCTCCATCTACTACTGGATTAATAAGTATGAGAATCTGGGCTGGAACTCAGATCTTCTTGGCCAACTCCCAGACTCCAGGGATCTAACTGGAGACCTTGGTTCTCAGGAAACTTTTCTAACCCTGAAACACACAAGGAAACCAGGGTTCTAGTTCATTGTGTCACCAATGACCTTGGATAAGTCACCTGTCCCACTCTGGGCCTGCATGGCTTGGGGGGCAAGGTGGGGAAGGGTCTAGTTCTCTCAAAGGGCCAGTCTAGTCTCTTGGAATCTTGGACATTTAGTCCTCAAACCACTTCCTGGGCTTGGGGTGCCTGCTGTTTGTTTTATCTTTCCTCGTTATTGGTGGAATAAATCATCCCCTTCTCCACTTCCTCCAGTTAAGCTTCCTTATCAAGATCTTTATAGGCCATTTATGGGGGTAGAAAACATCCCTGTAATCTAAGGTTTGTCTATGCATGCATGCGTGCACACATTCAGAGGACAGCTGCCCTAGGTAAAAAAAAAATTTTAAATCCCCTTTTTAAATGAAAGCTAAATAAACCAGGAGTTTCTTTTGTGGCTGCAAGTACTTCACCTCACAATCTAGTTCTGGCGAATGAAAGCCAGAGGTTAATTAGCAAATATGCTCCCCAGTCAAAAGCTGAAAGGGAAAATCTTGGTGCATTCAATTATGGGGGTGGTTTTTAATTATTTGGAACTGGGTAGGGTTTTCCCCCTTACTGCTGGAACGGACTATGGTAAGAGGGAAGCAACCTGGCTCATGTTTCATCAGTATCTGACATGGACCTGGGAACCAGGGCACCTGGGGAAGGGGGTCAAGGCAACACCAAGCAAGAGATGCCAAGCAAGTACCACTTAGACATATCTATGCAAATGGGGCATCCCAGCCCAAGGGGAATTGTATCTTTCCTTTCAGTAATGACTGAGATCTGAATCAATTTGGGGGCTGAAGGACAGAGGCTACCACCTGTAGTGAAAATGGAATCTCTCAGCCTACAGAGCCCTAGGCAATAAGTGGAATTTCCTTTGGATGTAGAGGCCCTGACTATTCAGACCCTGTGCTATTCCCCTGCTATGCCACTTATTTGATGTGTAATGTTGGACAAGTCACTTCTATATCACATCTAGGATCATAGATGCTTGCATATTTCAAGCTATATGGGACCTTACAGGATATCCAGTCCATCCCCTCTTTTCTCCCTCTGTAGGTCTCAGCTTCCTCATCAGACTTAAACTTCTGAATTCAGCATACCCCAGTTCAAGTTCTGGCCCCGCCATTTACCATCTGTGTGACTTTGGACAAGTCATTTTCTATCTCTGTGCCTCCATTTTATCACCTAGAAAACAAAGGAACTGGGCTACGTGAGCTCTGTCTTTTAGTTATGAGGGTTCTTTATGTGATTAGGGGGTTGAACTCAATGATCCCTCAGGTTCTTGCCCACTCTAAAGCCTGGGGATTCTATAAGCAAGGGTCTCCCCTCTATGACTGGTCTATACCCATGGATATTGAGGAAATGAACCCCTATGGTATTCTTCTTCAGGGTGAGAAGGCAGAAAGGAGAACCTTGTCCCTTATCCCGTTCCAGGGTGGCCTGTTTGTGTGTCTAAAGACAACACTGTCACAACTCTTCAAAAGTCACAGGGGAGAAACAGCTGGATAGCCTTAGTTCCATATTGTCAGGTTACACTCTAGGAGGACCCTGAGTGATGTTTTGGACAATTGGTCTCCCTATCTCCCATCCTTTCTTTCCTCAAGTCATCCTCCACAGAGGTGCCAAGTTGATAATCCTAAGGCACATTGTGAGCATGCCACTTCCTTGTTCAAGTCTTCAGTGACTCCCTACAGTCTCTAGAAAAAAATGGAAAGTGCTTATTTGACACCCCAAGCCCTTCATGATCTGGCTCCTGCCTATCCTTCTAGGATTCCTCCCTTGGCACCTTGGGTCCAAACCTGGAAAGGTTACTCTCCTCTCACCCATCTCTTAGAATCCCTAGGTTCTTTCAAAGCTTAAATTAGGTAGTCCCTTCTTATACAAGGCCATTCGTAATCTACCCCAGTTGCCAGTGACCCATCCCTAATTACTTTGTGACGTTTCCCATTTGTTTCTATGTATACATGTTGTTTCCTCCAATCTAATGTAAACTCCTTGAGGGTAGGGATTATTTCAGGTATTTTTGTCTCCATATCTCCAGAGCCTACTTAATAAATGATTAATGATTAAATGAATGCTTGCCCCAGGGTACCTTCTTCTCCAGATCCCCACCAATATTGACTTTGCTCACTTTCCCTCTTCTGTTTTTTTTTTTTAATAATAAGCATACCTAACATTTATACAGTATTAACTATGTGCCAGTACACAGGGCTAAGCAATTTGCAATTATTATCTCATTTAATCCTCATAATAACCTGTGAGTTAGGTATTATTATCCCCTTTTTACAAATGAGGAAACTGAGGCAAATGGGGATTAAGCAACTTGCACAGGGCCCCACAGCTGGTAAGTGTCTGAGGCTGGATTTGAACTCAGGTCTTCCTGACTCCAGGCCTATCTGTGCCTCTCCACTGTGCCACCTACTTTAATAGAGAGATTACTAAATCTAATAATAGTAATTACTAAATTACTAAAATACTAAAAGTATTTTAATATGCACTCATGGATACCTGAAGAGATTCATAAATTCCATAACAGGCCCAGGAATAAGTCCTAGGAAAAGCCTGGCATGGAGAGAAGATCATTAAGTCAGATTTGGAAGTTTGGAGCCCCACCTCCCTTCCAACCATGGCCAAATCCCTTCAACTGTAAAATGAGTCCCAGAGTCCCAGGTACAATATATTGATAAGAGCATCAAAAGAGAAAACCAACAATGCATACAAACTAATAGCCAAGGCAGAAATAAAAAAAAAACATGATCTCCGATGTTGATATAAAAATGGGCCAAGTATGGGCAATAGAGATGCTGAACTAGAAATCTTAATGCAAGGAAGTGAATTCACCATCACAGATATCATTGTAACTTGGTGGGCCATGTGATATGTGACTAGAATATGACAGCTGAATGGTACACCTTTTCCTGAAGGAACCAAACAAATAAAAGGGGTGGCAAAGTAATATTATATGTTAAGAAGACATATGAAGAGACCCAGGAATCCAATGGAAAGCATTTGGGTGAAGATTAATGGAGGGAAAAAGAAAAGTGATAGTGTAGGAGTATGCTACAGTCCACTTGTATAGAAGGAGGAAATAGATGAAGCATTTAGAAACTACCACAAACCTAGTACAGAGGCATGATGCAGTACTTATTGAGTTGTTCAGTTATTTGAAGACCTGCTTTAGCTTTCTCTCTACTAAAAGCAGAGCAGCTGCTACATTTTGACTCACATTTTATTCTTCCAAAGATGAAGGAAGTGATGGGGGGATGTTATTTTGGAACAAGGTGGAACTGATTATTGAATTTGAAAAAATGGGAATCTTTGGATAAAGTGACCCCTGAACCTTGGGATTTATGATAAAAATGGTGGAGGAAGACAGGCATGATATGATGTGTACCCTTAGACTTGAGGAAGAGAAATCTCAAAGGTTTTGGATTTCTTGTTACCAAAATAGGGTTAGACAGCCCTTTGATCCTGTCCTTGGTATTCATTATTGACCTTGGCTCACTCTGAGCATTAGTGCTCCTGACACCATTCTCATAAAATGGTGTCAATTTTTTTACACATCCTCCATTACTTGGCTATGCTTCCATCTTCTGTATATGTCTTTAAAATCAACATTGGTCAGTGAGGTCCTTGTGTATGTGTATACCAGTCTGTTAGACATCTCCCCCTTTATATCATGATTATAATTGTTTATCTTCATGGCATAAGAATTTCATCCTTGAGAATTAGCTCCCTGTTGATCAATTTTTCCTGTAATGTTTTAGGTCAAGAGTAAGATTCCTTCTAACTGAGAGCTCATACCTTCAGGTTCGAATATATTGTTCTGTGAACCTGACCTGGCCATCTGATGTATCTCCTCAACCAAAACCACTTTTGGTAAATTCTGCCCTGATAATCTCTGTTCTTTCTGTGGATATCTCTTCTGAAAGACCCCAATATGACTGAATTCATCGACTAGGACTTCCCAGATCCACATGGGAAGGAGAATGGATTAGGAAGTGTCTGCTTACAGCAGACATTCTTCACCTTTGCTTTGGGTGTCCAGGGTTTATAGTGTTTTGGCTAGCACATCAAACTGAGAGCCCTGAAATTCTATTTCCTAGAGCTTCCACATTTCTCCTTGGTGAGAGAAGACCATCTAGGGCTATGTTCTCACAGTCAGTGGACCAGGAAGGAGGTAGCTAGGAGTAGGACAAGATTCAGTGGGCAATGACCCAGGGGTGGTCTTTCACCAGATGTCAAGGTTCTAAGGCACATAAGACTCATTGTTTCCCTAACTCCCAAGGGATTACTGGCTGGGAATCCTTATGGCATACAGGTATTGGCAAAGGTCATTCAGGTTCCAAAGAAGGAAAAGGGGCTGTGGAGCCATAAATAGCAACTCTGTCTGCTTCCCCCCCCCCCAAAAAAATTAACTTTTTCAAACAAATTAATTTGGGTGGAAGGAGAAACCCCAAGGCCACTGCTATGAAACCTGCTGTGAGTGAGGCAAGGGAAGAGCTCCCCTGACAAAGAAGGGTGTGCCTTAGTGGGATACTATTTTGAAGAATTTCGGTGTCACTAGCCATGGGACCCTGGGCAAGTCAATGAACCTTTCTGTGTCTCAGTTTACTTACCTGAAAATGGGAGTAATGCCTTCCAGGGTTATCATGAGGATTAAATGAATTAACATATGAAAAATCCTTTGCAAACTTGAAGAGCTATCTCAATTCTAACTATTACTATTATTTTTATTTTTACTATTCATGGTAACTAAGGGCTAAAGCTCAGTTGTTTCTATGCTACTGAAGGATTGGAAGGACTGTCAGCATCCCATAAATGTCAGTGCCCTAGGTAGCTCCCCCCTAGTTATAGCTCTTAGGTGCAGGCTGGAGATTCTCAGGGATTGTCTTTTGTGTCTTGGAGGGAGGCTGATCCTTTAGTCACCTTTGCAGTGTATCACTGCTCTCCCTTGGGCAGTCAGTCTGGGGAAGCCTATGCATTCCTCACAATTGTGTTTTTAAATGCAGAAAATGAAATCTATAGGATTACAAAGGAAATCAATTCTATTGAAATATATTTATCAAAATAGTATAAACAGATAGATAGGTTGATAGATAAATAAATAAATGAATTCACAAGCCTCAAGTTAGAGACCCTGATCTCCCCCCATAAATTCGATGGGGAATGGGGGCAGTCATTACTTAGGAGGGACAGACACATGGACAGGGTAGGGTAGAGGCTCAACAGGTATCTCTTCTACCATGTACATTACATTGTCAGCCACTATCCTCTTTCCCTTCCCTAAGTGCCCCCTCACCACCACAACTAAGGGAATTTCTTGATTCTTTAAATCAAAGACTCTTGGCTATGCTCCCTTTGTTGCCTACAGAAATTATGAAAGCTAATATATACTTAGGCACCGAGGACCTAAGAGATATTGGAGTGTGCCCATGGGAAATCAAGCAGCAGAAGCAGGAGAAAGGTATTTGAAGAGATCATCTGGTCCAGTGTCTCACCTTCAGCTGGACCCAGCATCAAAACAGCATCATTTAGGGTCTTGGCTGTTTCCATTGGACTTGGGGCTCTGAGAGCCATGGGACTTCTACAGGGGAGGGAGGGCATAGAATCTATCCATTGCAAGCAGATGTTCAAGGCCTTTCTAGGCTAAGCACATGAGAGATAGTGAAGGCAATGAAGATTATCAGCAGGGCCAGTGCCCAGGGGCCAGTCAATGTTTGGTGCATCTAATGACCTTGCAACATTTTGGAAGGTCAAAAAACGATGCCTCTTATAGGGCACACTACAGGGGCAATGGGATATATAGATAAGATCTCTTAAGCCATGAAGAATATGGATTAGAGACATTTCAACTTGTTGTAAGAAAAACCTCCAAATAACAGCTAGCACTATGGGGCTTTAAGGTTTACAAAACACTTTCCATATATTATCTCATCCGACCCTCACACAACCCTGGGAAGTAAGTTCTATTATTATTCCCATGTTATGGAAGGAGAAACGGAGGCAAGGTTAAGTGACTTGCCCAGGGTCACACAAAGGACTGAAGCAAGATTCAATCTCAGATCTTCCTTGGACTCCAGAGCCCTTCCCTTTTGCACCATAAGAGATAGTGGGAAAAGTGCTAGGTGGTTCCAGGCAGGACCTCACCAATCACCAAGGACTCCCCTGTCTCCACCCAGAGTGGAATCATCTTTAGGTGGGCAAGGTAGCTGATGTGGAGGTAGAACAGAGTCAGAAGACCTGGGTTCAAATTCCAACTTTTCCACTTACTACCTATGTGGTCTTGGGAAAGCTAGCTATCATCCCTGGGCCTCTGTTTCCTCTTCTATAAAATGAAGGGGGTTAGACTGGATGACTTCTGAGTACCCTCCCACTTCTAGGTCTCTGATACTCTGATCCCATTTATTAGATCTCTCATACTTGCAATGGGGCTCCCTCAGGAGGGAGGGAGAGTTCCCTCCCTAGTACTGGGGAAAGGGAGCAGCACATTAGGTAAAGGCAGGATAGCTTGTTGGGGATGGCATAGAGGAGACTACTGCAGTAGTAGATGGTCTTTAAAATCCCATTTAGCCCTAAAAGTCCTGAATGTGGATGGATAGAGTTAGTCCCTTTCAGTTCTGACTGAAATTGCATGATCCTGAGATGGGGCAGGCAAGGGGGTTGGGAGTGGCTAGCTAGGCAGACATGGTCACCAGACAACAAGCTGAGCCTTGAAACAGGTAGTTGGAGCCCTTCATGATGCCCCATTTCCTTCAACACTACAAAGATCCACTCCCTCTCCCAATGCGTGGGCCCCTCACTGACTTAGAAGACTATTTTCAAGAGTTACTGTGATTATGGGAGAAATGACCTCCTGGTCAATGTCCTGATGCTGAGTTTCTCAATAATTACCTAGACTGGGCCTCAGATGATGGGCAAATACTCCATCACTGGGTCTGGACTTGAAGCCTTTTTTGTTTCTGAAAAGCTAGAGGAGGCAGTTTCTGAGAGCTCCTGGTCACCTACAGACCCTGCTGAGGTATCAGAGAAGGACTTCAGAGGAGCAGAAAGGAGAATGCTTGAAATAGATTACCTACCCCCAAGACGCTGAAAACCTAGACAGGTCACATGCTTGAGACAAACTTGGCAAAGACAGAACAGCGCAATCGAGAGGCACTTTCTGGAACAACATGATTGTTCTCCTACACACTATTCTGCAGTGCCCTACGATAGACAAGACATTTGACTGACATACCCACTGGTCATGAGCCCAGAGTTCTATCCCCAGTTCTGTCCCTGACTAGCTATGTGACCTTATCATCTCCCTTTCACTTTTTCTACTCTTTCAATCAATATTTATGAAGCACCTACTGTGTCCCAGGCACTGTGCTAAAGCTCTGGGGATACAAAAAGAGGCAAAAGACAGTTCTTGCCTTCAGGGCACTTATGATCTAAAGTTAGGGGGTTGAACTAGATGATCTTCAGGGACTTTTTCAGCTCAGGCTTTATAGATTTGTAACCTGCAATGTCCTTTTTCATGTGGCTGGTCACTATGGAAAATTCTTGTCTCAAAATGGTTCAAAGAAGTCCACACAAGACTGTTATCTGAATTAAGCTGATCAAATCTCCCATCTCATAACCTCCTCCAGCTTTAATTCTACTCAGCTTTTTGTTGGAGAACAATGGTTTTGCACACCATAGGTGATCTCGGAGAGAAACAGATCTATACAGGTAAATGCTTAAGTGGTTTTTAATGCTGATGATGGAGAAGGGAGTGGTAGTACAATAAATGTACAATGGAGCCTTTTGAAATGGAATTTTCCGAATAACATGAAATGTGATTATGTATGTAAAGCCCTTTGCAAACCTTAAAGTGCTACATAAATGCTAGTTATTGTTATTATTAACATAATAATGCTTGTTCTTGCGGACATGGGGTAAGAAAGAACAGATTCATTACATAATATAGGCATACCCCCCAATCAATGCCATTCCACGCTAATGTCATGAATACATTATAACCAAACCCCACCAGGAAGTCCCTGTAACATCATTCAGCTGGTTGCCTATTTAGCACACTGTTCCTACAGCCCCCCTGCAATGTTATTTTACCTAATGCCATGTTTCCTTGGAGCCAATTAAGAATATTAAGTGGGGTATACTTATAGGTAACTCAGACAAATTCAAGTGGAATGCATTGAATCAACAGAATGAACCTGTGTGCATATTAAAAACCAAATTCCATCATCATTATAGCCAACATGATCATGAATGTAAAGCGTTTTGCAAAGATGGATGGATGGATATAAATATGCAGATAGACATAAAAGACCAATGGATAGATGGACAGATAGATGATAGGTGGATGCATAGATGACAGATAGATATGCAGGTAGATAGATGGATGGATAGACAGACATAAATCATTGAATCATAGATCATTGAATAAATAGATGGGCAGATAGATGATATATGGGTAGATGGATAGATATGTAGGTAGGTAGGCAGATATAGAGATGATGGATTGATGGATGGATGAATATATAGATAGATAAAGCATTTCTTAAATTCTTTCTCTGTTCCAAGTCTTTTCTAAGGGAGTTTACATTCTAATCAGGGAAGACAAAGAGCTATAAAGAGGAGGGGAGAGGGTACCAGCATGGGAGTAGTGCAACTGGTTTCGAGGGAAAGCACGTCAGAGAGCAAGCAGGAAATGACGTGACTTAGCACTCCTCCAGAAAAGGTCCCAGGCAGCAATTCAGCCACGAGTGAGAATCTCCCAGGGCGAACAAAGCAGCTGATGTCAAGGTGGAACCAACCAGGGACTGAGCAGGAAGTAAAGTGCTATATACGTTAGTTGCTTTTAGTATTATTTAACTTTTTCATGTGTCAAAAATCAAGCAATATTCCTTAAAACATGCAGCAGTAGAGAGAACTCTGAACCACAATTCTGATTCTGAATACCAAGTGGGGCGTAAAGCAGGGAGATGTATGCTTGCCACCACCATCCAAGAGGATGTCCAACAAAATGTCCAAATGGAAGAGGGATTGTCTATAGATGCTGAGGTCTTGCAGATGTTTCTGTTTGCAAATGACATCGTATTGATTGTATCCAAGTCCCAAGACACTGCAGAGCTTCCAAAGCGAGATCTGTAATTACTCAAAAAGATTCAGCCAAGAAAAGCCAAGGAGATGAAAAATCTCTGTTGTCCCGGCTATGATTTGCAGTTGTATCAACAACCCATCCAACTGCTCTAGCTCGAGCTCTATCTTTGTTTCTAGTTCTTTGTCTTTAGTTTTATCAATGGAAGTTCATCAGTTTTGTAATTTTCCAGAGTCCCAGAATGTTAAAGTTAGAAAGGACCTCGGCATTTTATCCAAAAAAAAAAAAAATCCCACAACAACACATTCCAAATGGAGCCCAGCTGTCCTTTCTTTAGAAAGAAACTTTTCTTACCTGACATAGTGAAATCTTGATTGGTCCTGCCTCATGTCTTTCCTCTCTCAGAATATTTTTTGAAACTGACAAATGAGAAGGTAAAGGGAGAAACAGGTACCTGAGAGAGCCAGGAGATCTGAGTGCTTAGACATATCTTCAAGGTCATCTATACTACTCCTGGCTCTCATTTTAGACAGAGGCAGATTGAAGCCAGAGAGTCTATACTTTGCTTAAGTTGATATGAAAATAAATTTATGTAATATCAGAGAGACAGCATGGCAAAGTGGATAGAGGGCTTGTGTTGGAGTCAGGAAGACCTGGGTTCAAGTACTGCCTTTGACATATGCAAGCTGAGTGATCCTGTGTAAGTCATTTTACCTTTTATTGCCACAAGCAGCTAAGATGGTAAGTTACAGACAAGTTGCTCATCTATACTGGTTATTGGAATTTCCACACAGGGAGTTCTCACAAAGAGGAAATCAGAAGTCCAGACCATACCTTTTTTTTTGAATAAAAAGATGCTTTGAGCACATATCAGTTGGTGCAAAGTAAACTAAAGCCACCCCAAATTATTTGGTAGAAGTCTCCATGCAATTCAGATTTCATCCCATTAAGTGACAAAGGGAATACCTAGGCAATCAGGAGAATGCAAACCAGATGGAATGGTAATTGGGAGTTTGCTGGAAAAATAGGGAACGATGCAAGATCAAGTGAAGAAGGGAAGCACCATCTTCCGATTCATCCACTCTTCTGATTACCATTGCCTGGAGGCTCCATCACTGAAACAAAGCAAAGAGAGCTTGTCCAAGCCCAGGGAGCCAAGCTAAGTGGAGAGATCCATTTTGCCTTTCCAAACTGCTTAGCCAGTGTCCATTCCTATGTCTGTCACTGTCTTTCTTTAAGTCAGACAGCACAGGGCAGTAGATTAGAAATGAATTTCAATGGTGGCTCTCTTGGACCCTTACTATGGGCTAGCTGCTGAAATGCTGGGCACTAGGGAATCATAAACAAAAAACAGATCCAAATATTGCTGAAGTGGTTGGAAGAGGATCAATTTTGCCTATCTGTGTAATAGTAATCATAAAAAGCACCTCCCCATAATTTTGGGAGGTGAGTGGTGCAGTTCTCATTTTCCCTATTTTTCAGATGAGCAAACTGAGATTCAAAAAAGCTAAGTGATATGTCCACAGTCACAGGAAGTGTTGGAGGAGAAATTCATTCCCAAGTCTCTTCTGACTCCCAAGCTCAGCCCTCTTTCTGCCACACTGTAAGACTGTGATCATTGACTTTCCACCTATTCTGTACAGGAGTATTCCATCTGTGTGCCTGCATGGCACCTTAGCAAGCCTTTTTCAATGAAGAGACCTCATCTCTCTCTCCCATCAGGTCTAGAATGTATTCTCTCAAAGCACAGCTCAGAGGCTATCTCCTACAGAAGACCTCTCCTGATTCCTCTCCTCTCCATCCTTCTTAGCACTTTCTCCTTCTTAAAATTATTTTATATTACTTTTATCTGTTTCACATCTAGCTATGAATACATTCTATCTTCCTAGTTAATGAAAGGTCCTTGAAGGCAGGGCCTGTTTAACTTTTGCCTCTGTGTTGCCAGCACCAAGCAGAGTGTCTGGCACACAGTAAACGCTTCATAAATGCTCATTGGGTTGAGTGGACTCTTCTCCTAAGGTCTGTCAGACCTCAGGAGGGTGGGGCATGGAATGTCGTTCCCTATTTAGGAGTTGAGAAAATCAATTTCGCCATCCTTATCCCCTCTTCTCTCTCCATCCTCAGCCCCATCCCCATTGTCCCTTTCTGTGACTTTGAGACACAAAGACTATTTGTCTTTTTTCCTTGCCCAATTATGGAGTTTTAGGAGAAGTTGGCAGATGGAAGTTTGGCACGAGCAGGAGCTTGGAACAAGCAAGACTAGGGGGAGGGGAGGGAAGTTTTTGAGAATGTCAGGCATGCCAAGTGCTGAAGGACAAGCAGAGTTCATATGTGGCAGTTTGAAGAATGCAATTACCACCTTCTCACACCATCAATCCATCAATCAACAAGGTGGCTGGGGTGCCCACTCAGCATGCCACGCCAAGCAGTGTTAAAGGAGCAGGGCTGAGAAGGGAGGTCACCCTGGGCTTGTCTAGCCATCTCCACCCCCACTCATTCAAGCCGCGCCTAGGGCAGCTGGTGAGCAGTGGTAACCCAAGGCCAGAGAGCATCCAAATGCCACACAGGGAACACCCTGAAGGGCAGCCTTTTTCTGCCTCAGAGACTTAGAAATGACTCTTGCCCTTCCTCACTAATGACAACTAGCCACTCCCTTACTGGAGAGGATTTGGGAGCTTGTAGGGGCCTTAGAGATCACATGTACTTCATAGACAGCCAAAGGGGCCCGCAATGAAACAAACCAAAAAGGTTAAGAACCCCACTCCTAGAATCACAGAAACTCCTCCTAAAATCATAGAACCCCCTCTTGGAATTGCAAAACCCCCTCCTAGAATCACAGAACCACCACCTCCCAAAAAATTACAGAAGGTTTCAATGACCAGCAGATTGTATTGTCTAACTCCTTATTTTGCCAGATGGGAACACTGAGTCCTGAGGAAGGGAAATGACTTACCCTAGAGCTATCCCAGAGCTAATTAGTGGCAGAGGGAGCACTGAAGCCCTGGTTAGCTGTCAGGCAAGAGTGTCCTTATTTTGCCATGGCAGAAGCAGGGAGCTTGGACTCTAAAGAGTCAGAACCTTTGCAAGAAACTGATCTCCATGAGAGAAGGTGTGGGATCTGAGTACACATGGTACACCCTGTTGTTTCCTAATGTGGCTACTCAAAAGCATAGCAACCCAAGCAGCCAGGGGTCACAAGGACACTGGGATCTGTAAGGCCTTCCAATGGGATAGAAGCATTAACTTGAGAGCAGGAGGTCTTTCCCAGGCATTCAGAGAGTTTCTAAGCCTGCCCTCCAAAGGCAAGGCTAAACAGGAGGTTAATGCTTTGCCTGCTAGAATGGACAAGTAACAAGGTTGCTTGATAGACTGGGCGAGAATAGATAGCATTCAAACACAGGCCTTGGTAAAGCTTATCAGGTGGATTGGCATTTTTCTTCAGAACTGAGAGAGCCAGGAAAGCCTTAAATTCTTGGACTGTCACCTTTGCCTGAAAAGGAGCTGTGAACATTTGGATTCCAAAGTTTCTTTTCCTATGTACTGAGTTACCAGGAGTGAGCTTCGCTGGGGATGGGGGGTGGGTGGAGAAGCACAGGAACTTGTCTGTGTCAGAATATAAATGTAGGAGACACAGTCCAGAGTAGTGGATACAGTGTGGGGCTTGATGTCCACAAGGCCTGGACGATCAAATCTTGCCTCAGATACTATATGACCCTAAGCAATTCACTTCATCTATGACTTAGTTTTCTTATCTGTAAAATGGGGATAGTGATAGCTACAGTATCTGCTTGACCAGGTTGTTGCAAAGATCAAAGGGAATGATATACAATGAGCACCCTGCAAGCCTTTACGTTTCTTGGCTGTGATGAGAACGAGGGTTATGCTGGTTAGTGATATAGCCACTCCCTTCTGGTCTTACTGTGCACCCTTAGCCACAGGATACCTCTTCTTCAGCCCCAAAACTTTGTTCCAGGGTGCTGATATGGTGAAGGAGATGCTTCTACCCTGCACCATCCACTAGCCTGATGCTTTGCCCCAGTATTCTAGAGGTGGAAGGTACAATGACTTCCAGAACTCTCCAAGGTGGCATGATGGTACTGGTGATAGGACAGTCCCTCGGTAGCACATACTGCCCTCTGCACCTTGACAACCCCTACCACCAACTTGCCACAGGTGCTGTTTGGGCTAGTTTGTGACTTTGCTTTTCTCAATTATCAAGTGAATAGTACATCAGTGCTAGAAGGACCCTTAGAGATGATGTAGTCTAAGCCTTTCGTTTTCCAGAGGAGGGGACAGGCCCAGAGAGAAGTTACTTGGCCAAGGTCACACAGCTAGTTGACAATAGAGCCAAGGAGGGAAGTCCAAGTTTTCTGACTCACAGTTTTGTGCCTATACCACTGCCCCATACTGCCTTTACTCAGAAACCATTGCAGATGAAACCCCCACCCTTCCCTCAAAAAAGCAAAACCAATGTCTTTCCTCTCAAGTGCCCTCATGGCCCAAGGAGAAAGGAAGCTGCCAAGCGACTGGTCCAAGCAGGTCCCATTCTAATGCAGGGTTGACTTGGACTCTCATGAAAGGCCTTGTAGAGGTCCTCTTCACCCCCTCAAGTCTTTGCTGACTTTCTAAGGCTACTTACACTCTGGCTTCTTCTTTGCTTGGCAACGTATAGTGACAGAAATAACACACCCTGACAACAGGAGGGGGACAGAGCAGAAACATAACAGCAGGCCCTGTCCTGCAGGGCCTCGCCAGCTCTAGCCCCAAGGTGTCCAGAGCTCTCCTCCTCCATTCTGCCACTCCACCTGCCTTCTGAGCATCCTATGGCCACAGCTTTGCTGTTTTAATAACAACCTCGTCAGCGAGTGCAGACAGATGGGTCTGCCGGCCACCAGTTGCTTGCAGTCTGGCTGATGTCATGTCTAAACTCAAGGACTCTCTGAATTCCCTGGCCACCACTGCTGCTAAGCAGAAGCTAAAAGCTTCAGAACTAGGTCATTGGGCTTCTATGCAAAAGGCAAGAGCTCAATGACTTCCTGACTCTGGCAAGAAAGGACATGGAGAGCTAAGGACTGAACCTGGGCCCAGAATGCAAGGAGGAAATGACCCTTCTGCCGAAGGCTTGTAGAAGGGGTAAAAGGGGTAGGCTCTTAGGAAACACCATTTCTGACTTCCCACTGCATTTAGGAATCTCCTTGAGAGTTTCCCCTAACAGATAGGGATTCAAGCTGTTACTTGAATACCACAGGGCATGGGTACCTCACTATCTCATGAGTAACAACTCATTCCCACCTTGGACAGCTTCTCATGAATACTTTCTTCCTAAAATCAAGCCCAAGGCAGCTTCCCCAGAGAGTCAACCTACTGGTCCTCGTTCTGCCCTCTGAAGCCATGGAGAGAAGTCTAATCCTTCTTCTGCAATAGAGCCCTTCACATACTTGAAATTAACTTTCTCATCCTTCAAAGGCTCATCTTTGCCAGACTACACAGCCCTACTTCCTCCAACTATTTCTCCTATGCCCTGGCTCTCAGAGCCTTTACCTTCCCAATGACTTTTCTTTGAACATTCTCTAGCTTGTCAGTGCCCTTCTTGATGTGTGATGGCCAGAACTGGAGCCCATAAAGTTCTTTGAGTCTGGGGGCTGAAAGTGACATGTTCCATGAAGCCCTGAGATGCAGTGATTCTTCATGCGAGGTCTGCCTTCATTTGATCCTGCATCACGTACAAAGGTACATCTGAGCAGATGTGTTACAGAGCATGTATAAGCAATCTCGCCCTGCCCATGAAATGAGGCATGGGGACAGAAACTGGTGTCATGAACTCCTACCTTCTTCCAGATTGCTGAAAGAACTCAAAACATTCTGTGGGGCTGCATTGTTGTTTTGCCTTAATCTCATCTCCTCTACTGGCCCCAATTATATTCATGAGAAAGCCTGGCTTCTCATCTCCCCCTATACATAGAAGGTAGAAAAGAAACATGAAGCCTTGAAGGGACTGTGTCTACTTTGGATTTTAAAAGGCCTAGCTCCATGAATGCATGTTAGCATCAACTTTAAATATAATCCCTTAGATATGTGAGTCAATTATTAATACATTTCTAATATGGGGAAAATACAATTTTGGTTTTAAAACCCTCCACAGGCCAAAACATTGTGAATAATCGGACAGTATTCATTGGAACATGTGGACCCTAGCAACATGATGAGGAGATAGAAATGGGGACTCATTCAGGTGCTTGGAAAGTGAGTGACAACACATGCTGGTCCTCTTTTCAGTGCCTATAGCTTCCTTAATGGTGAGGGGGTGAGATCTCCTTTGGATGTATGATCTTAATTTCTCAAGATCTCTGCAACTATCTCAGGTAGAAATCTGGGTATCACTGGGCTTCCCAAAACATGTTCCCTATTCCTAAAAAATTTTCTGATCACTTCAGTTACTGGTGACCAGCTCAAAGTCTGGACCCTAATTCTGAGTTATGGTCTCAGGCCAGAGCCACTGGAGTTGGTGCTTTTGAATACTCATATTTGAGGAGTGCTGGAACTGGCAAGTCTCCAAGTGATCTTCTGTCCAATTACTTCCTAGAGTTATAGATTGGGGAAATTGGTAAGTCTCTCCTTCTCTGAGCTTCAAATCCATTCAATGAGTTGGTAGCAGAAGAGGGTCTGAGACTCAGGACTCCACACTCCCAGGCCAGCATCTGTTGTTGTTCTGATCCTGGACTACCCACCACTAACAGTGTCCTAGGAGCATCTGGTCCGCTCCTAATCCAAACTCTCCCCCATTGGCTTTTCTTCCTTTCTGCAAGAAAGCTCTTGAGTACAAACTAATAAATGTGCTTGTTGAATAGGTGAGATAACAGGAAATGAGCTTAGCCATTCAATTTTAATAGGTTTCAATTCGACTGCTGTGTTTCAAATTGTACTTTGAGCTTGTATCTTCAAGGCATCAAAACAACTGATGGAAAAATAACCTCTTCAGGAAAACACCTGATTGTTTATCTACGTGATGCCAAATGGCTCTGACAGAATCTATGATTCTCAGTCAGGCACTTGTGCTGTCTTTACAACTTATTGCATGAACATGATAAGGTTAGGTTTCAACCAGTCCCGCTCCCCAACTTTCCATATGACCATGAGCTTCAGACTATGTAGCAAGCTTTCAGGAATGATGCTACTTCTGCTTTCTTGCCTTATGCAAGATGAGACCCATCACATGGCTACATGAGATTCCCAATATGTCAGTTCTCCAGAAATGGGACCTACTTGGAAGAGAGTCCTCTCAGTGAGGTTGAGTGAGGCTGCTCAGATGTCATGAATGGAGACTTGCAAGATACTATAGAGAATTAGCTCAGTGGTATGAGATATGCCAATGGCCATCCCATGATGATGATATAGAAATTCCTGAAACGACAGAAATGTGATCTGCCTTCAGTCATGGGAAATGGTAGTGATAAGACACTCCATACACAACAGATCTCAGTCTAGGAAGAAGACCACATCATATGCAAAAACAAAGCAAAAACCGTATTCACATCTGACCCATTTGACACTTGTAAAGACTTAACTCTCAACCTGGGAGTTCCCTTACTAGACCCAACTCATTGAAGAGGGAAAAAGGGGAATTATTTTGAACAAGGGTTTGAATCAAATGGTGAGTAATTGATGAGACAGCCTGTGGAAAAACTGAATCAAGCAATCTTGGTCATGAGTGTGGCATAATTGCAGCAAATGATGGGGCAATTCCTGGACCTCTGAAAGACTGAGCGGAGTGCAAAGGCCCTAGGAGGAATCTGAAAAGACTTTAGTATTTGTAGCATCTTTTGTCTCTTTTAGGACAACTGACTTTTAAAATTTTTTTTTTAAAAGTATATATTTCATCAATGCCTTTTGTCTTTATATCAATCTTTTTTAGGAAAACAAAGACAAATCCCCAAACCTCCCCAAATTGCATTGACTCGTTCCTTAGAACAAAGAAAAGCTTAGCGAATATGCTGGGTGCAGTGACCACATCTGAAATGTGTACACTATTATACCCTTGCTATTCCATCACGAGTAGGGACATGTTCTGTTATCTATTGTCTAGGGTCATCATGGGATTTTCAGGTACTTAGTTTGCATTTAGTCTTATTTTCATTTACATTTTTGAGGTCAGTCAGTCAATGAGCATGCATTAATAAATAAAAGCTAAATATTGGCTAAGCTATTGACCAGGTTAAAACCCTGGGATACAAAGAAAGGAGACAGTCCTTGCTCCCAAGGAGCTCACAGTCTATTGGTTCAGCTTATTTTCACTCTTTCTAAGTTAATTTAAATATTCACATATTTTTTGTGAATTCATTCAATTTATAATTTCTTTCTGCACAATAACATTCCATTATATTTAACACAATATAATAGTTTCTTTGACCATTTCTGAAATGATGAGTACCTGTTTTGTTTCCGGTTTTGTGTTTTTTTAATGAAGAATGTTGTTAGGAATATCTTGACCTTTGTTTGTCATTGACTTTCTTAGGGGTCAAGGCCCAATAGTGAGCTTGCATGGGCCCTTTTCTCACATATTTCCAAATTGATATACAGAACCATTGTAGCAGTTCACAGCTCTCCCATTTGGGTACCTGTCATCTCACGACCCTTCCAATATTGACTATTCCCATTTTGGGGTATAATCTTTGCCAATTTACATGATGTGAGGTAAAATATTGGAGTTGTTTAAATGTATACTTCTCTTATTATTAGTGATTCAGAGCATGTTTTCAAAAGGTCAGTTATAGTTTGCATCTCTTCTTCTGAAAAGTGTTCATATTTTTGCCCACTTATCTATTGAGGGAATTATTCTTGGTAATATATACTTGGGTCCATTTTCTGTATATCTTAGATTTTGGATATTTATTGATGATATCTGATGCCAAAACTTTTACTCATTTTACCCACTTATCTTCATTGACCTTATTCATGCAAAAGCTTTTTAGATTTTTAATACAATTGAAACTGATTGTTTTATTTTTATGTTCTCATAACTCTCTTCTTTGGTTAAGATTTATCTCCCTGACTATACCTGTAAAAGGTATTGAATCTAAATCTGTTATAATTTTTTCTTAAGATGTGACCTTTTATATCCAAGTTATTTACCCATTTTGAGCTTGTTGTAGCATATGATGTAAGATGTTGACCTAGACCCAATTTGTGACAAACTTTTTTCCAGTTATGGCCAGTGTTCTTGTGAAAAAGGAATTCCTTCTCCAGTGTTTCTAGATTTATCAAACACTAGACTTTCAGTTACTTTTGTTTGTTGTTTATCTAATTTATTTCACTGACCAACTTTTCTGTTATTTTAGCCGACACCACACAGTTTTGACGGCTACTATTCTTTGATGTAGTTTGAGATCTAGTAATGCTATGTCCCTTTCATTTGCACTCTCTCATTATTTTCCTTGAGATTCTGAGCCTTTTTCTCCTCTTTCAAGTAAATTTTGTTGCAGCTTTGTGTAGTTCTATAAACTGCACAGTTAGTAATTCAATTGGTATGGCACTAATTCTCTAAATTAATTTAGGAAGTATCATAATTTTTATCGTATTGGCATGGCCCAATCATGAGAATTGGCTATCTAATTATTTGCCACCCTTTATTTCTGTAAGTAGAATGTTAAGGTTGCATTTGTATAAATCTCACTTGCATCTTAGTAGATTAAGTCCTATATATTTTATGGATATTGTCATTATTTTGAATGGAATTTCTTGTACAATTGTTTCTTGCTGGTCTTTCTTATTACTGAAAAGAAATGCTGACAATTTCTGTGGATGTATTTGGTATCCTGCTACTTTATTGCAACTATTAATCATCTAAATTAGTTTCTTTGTTGATTCTCCAAGGTTTTCTAAGTACATCATCATGTCTTCAGCAACTAGAAATAAGTTTGCTTATTGTTTTCTGATTTTTTGTGCCTTTAATTTTGTTTTCTTATTTTTTCTGTGTTTCTGCATTTCTAGAACTACGTCAAAACCTGAGTCAAATAGCTTTACAAGTGAATGCTAATAACCATTTAAAGATCAGTTATTATTTATACTATCATTATTATTCTTAAAATATATAGAGATGATATTTTATGGGAAAAAATACGATTCTGCTATCCAAACCAGGAAAGGACCAAACAGCAGGCTCACTAATGACAAAATTCTGAATAAAATCATTGCAAAAGAAAACACAACAATATAGCCAGAGAATAATTCACTCTGACCGAATTGGATTCATACCAATGATGCAAAAATGGCTCAATATTAGGAAACAATTAGCATAATTAGCCATATGAATAACTCAAAATCTAATTATTTTCTAATTTTTTAATAATTTTAATAATTTTTAATAATTTCTAATCATTTTAATGGATGCAGGGGAAAGCCATTGACAAATATAGTACCAATTTCTGTGAAGAACCCTAAAAACATAAGCATGGGAAGGCATCTTTTCAACATGACCATATATAAGTGTGTGTGTGTGTGTGTGTGTGTGTGTGTGTGTGTGTGTGTATTTAAAATCAAGAGTTAGCCACAAGGTAGAAGGTACATTCCATCATTGCTCTTTGGAAGTCCTGATAAGTCACAGCTTTGGGCAGGTTTTGAGGTCTTTCAAAATTGTTTCCCCCTCACCTTATTGTGGTGGTCTTGCTAAAGTTGTTGAGATCATAGGCTGAACCCAGG
Organism: Notamacropus eugenii; assembly: GCF_028372415.1. NCBI lineage: Eukaryota > Metazoa > Chordata > Mammalia > Diprotodontia > Macropodidae > Notamacropus > Notamacropus eugenii. The sequence continues at coordinate 71,557,299 of NC_092879.1, read as the reverse complement.
AGACAGATTATAAAGGGATGGGAGGAGGGTCCCCAAGCACAAGTTGGAAATAAGGGTGGCTCCAGGAAGCCCTTGCAATTGAGTCTCCTCTCCCCTTTTCTCTCACACCTTCCAGCTGCCTACTTCCTCCATGGAGCACATTCTTTCCGTTTTCTTCTTCAAGTAATTACTGATCTCACTGCATTGAAAGAACTTTCCTTGTTTATTGGGATGATGAAGGGAGACCCTTTGCCCTAAGTTACCTCTCTTCACCATCTTCCCAGGATTCCCACAACCATCCATTAGACATCTACTATATGCCAGGCATCATTTTAGATTCTAGAGATATAGAAACAAAATGAATTAAAATCATATTGGTGTTTGGATCTAAATCATATTGGATTTAGAACAAACAGCCTTTGAGGTCTTATTTTACAATTGAAAAAACTGAGACTAGAGAGGTTAAATGAATTGTCTAAAGTCACTGTCATTCTCTAGAAAGTCACACACTCTCTAGATATGTGAGCTTTGTGTTGGAGTAGGATTTGAACTCAGTTCTTCCTGACTTCAAGTCCAGTATTCTATCCACTATCCCAAGCTGCTCAGGGACTTCACAGTCTACTAAAGGAACCTGTGTTCAGGTGCATGAAACTGAGACCCAGAGATGGGGAGATACTTGTTCAAAGTCGCACAGGTAGAACTAGGGTTTGAACTCAGGTCTTCTGACTTCAGATATAGCAAGATTTCCACTGCCCCAAGGGTGGCCACCTCAATTTTTTTTTCAGCAAAAACTTAGTTCTGGGTTGAGTCTAATATGAGAATAATGCAGATCACTGCCATTTTTCGTTTATCATAGTGTCTCTGAGAGATTATTCTCTCCCCAGCTCATGGGATTGTCCAAGACTCAGACTCTTCTTTCCTAGGTTCTTGGCACATACTGCCCTCCTGGCTCTTTCCTTGTTTATGTAATAAACAAGAGGGGAAAATGGAGTTCATGATATCAGGTGCAGATTTGTCTCATAAAATACAGCAGTCATTTAGGTTTAAAAATTGCAATAGGAGGAGCTTTCCTCAACATGGTGAAGAATAGATTTAAAACCACAAGCTAATATCTTATACGATGGAGAAATTTGAAATGAAAAGCATTCCCATTAAATAATAGGGATATTCACCCTTGCATCTACTGTTTACAAGAATTTAAAAATCATGTATGTTATATATATGGGGGGCAGAGAATGAGAGAAAGAGAAAAGGAGAGAGGTGGAGAGAGAAGAGAGGGGAAGAGAGAAAAGGAAGGAGGGAGGAAGAAGGAGAGAGGGGGAAAGATAAATGGAGGAGGGAGAGAGGAGAGAGGGAGAGAGAGAGACTACTATATATGGAATATTATTCTCTACCTGCATGATTTGTATGTTGAGTATGTCAGAAATGCTGGAGATGAAATTGGTCACCGGGCTCAATTAGCATTTCATACATATGCAAGACAAGATGCATTCTATGTGGCAGGGAGACAGTAAATGCAGCCCAGAGTCCACTCACTAATAGGGAAATACCACTTCATGCCACTGGCTTTCCATGCCTCCTCCTTCCTCTGCTCTTTCCCAAGACCCCCTTCTCCTCCAGTCTTGCCAAGGACTACTTAAAAAGCAGCCTACTCATGCTCCTCTTCACTCCTAGCCAAGCCAGACTCCTCTAGTATCTAAAGATCATATGTATAGAGATAAAGGAGATAAAGACAAAGACTAAGAGAGAAGGTGAGGCCCTCTTTCAATCTCCCTCTCTGTCACTCCTATTCCTCCCCATCCCATACACCCACAGACAAATGAACAAGAAATAGGATCATAGAATTTCAAGCTGAAAAGGCCTAACCTCCTGATTGTACAAGAGAAGAAATTTGAGGCTCAGAAGTTTAATCATTTGCCCAGGTTCACAGAGGTAGTAAGGAGCAGAGGAAGGATTGGCATTCAGTGCTCCTTTTAGACTCCAGTGTCTTCAGTGATGGAATGAGGTGGATGGGAAAACCCTTAAGAGAGGGGTAGCTGAGCAAATGGTGTGGCATAGCCACTAAGAAAGCTCAGGCAGTCTCAGGCTACCTGAAGAAAGCTGAAAGTCTAGTGATGGGTATGGGGCACCACCATTTGGGAAGGCTATTGGAGCATATACAGAGGAGGGTGATACCTTTGTCTCTTTCCTCCAGACTGTCTCAATTGGTGATCTCTTTGGCTACCATAGATTTAATTATTGTTTTTATGCTGATGATTCCCACGTCTACTTATGCAGCCCTGCCTTCCCTCCTGACCGTCATTTCCATCTTGCCAAGTGCCTATTGGACATCTCCAACTGGATGTTCTCTAAGCATCTCATGTGGAATATGTCCAAAACAGAACTCATTATGAGGATCTGGAAGACCTGGCAGTGTTCAGCATGAGGGCAGTGTAGCTGTCTTCAAGTATTTGAAGGACAATCATGCAGAGGAGCCATTAGCTGTATTCAACTTGGCCTTAGAGGGTAGAATGAACAGGAGCAGATGAATGTTGTCGAGAGGCAGGTTTAGACTTGATGAAAGGGGAAGGGGACCTCCTTCACATGACAGCTGCTCCCAAATGGAGTAAGTTGCTTTGGAAGGTAGTGGGTCTCCTTACTATGGACATCTTCAAGTCAAGGCTAGGTAGCTTCTTCTCAGAGATGTTGTAAAGGAGATTCCTGAAAGGGGGTATAGGGTGTTGTAGGTCCTCTTGGGTTTCTTCTGGCTCTCAACTCTGGTGATTCTGATCCTAAAGTCTTTGAGAATGTAAAGACATCTGGAGCGAGCTGAACCCCTGAATTCCTCTCTTACATGAGTTATGAACTGCTTCAAAGTGAGGTCCTCCAAGGCCAAGGGCTCAGACAGGAGATGGCACATTACATATCCTGGCCAAGCCTTGTGCCCCCTGATTAGGCCCTTGAGGTCAAGGGTAGACTGATCCTGGAGCTTCCTGCTATACTCAATCTTGGATTGAGGGATAGAACCCAGGTTTCCTGGAAACATCTGGTACTAGGTTTGGAGTCAGGAAAACCTATGCTTACATCCTACCTCAGACACTGATTAGACTGTGACCCTGGTAAAGTCACTTTACCTCTCTATGCTTCAGTTTCCTTACTTGTAAAATGAGGGAATTGACTTCTGAGATCTCTTCCATCTCCAAATCTAGGCTACTATGATCTTCTGTCTACCAATCTGTGCTGTCTGAAGCCAACTCCCTCCTTTTATAGAGGAAGAAACTGAGGCATAGAGAGACGAAGTGTCTTGTCTTAAGTCACAAAAGTGAGTAAATAACAGAGAAGAGACTAGAATCATAGGATTGTAGGCTGTGTCACTAAACAAGACCACAGAGTTTATCCCGAGAAGTTGAAATGACCTTCCTGAGGTGCCAGGCTTAGGAACCAAGCCTCCTGGGCTCCTGTTCAGGACTCTCTACTAGACCACTCTGCCTCCTGGGGTCCCTATGGTGAGGTGTACCCATCTTTCTTCAATGGTCTTCTCGCCTTGTCCCACCTGCTCTGCTGTGCAGGGGAATCAAATGAGCCTTTCCTTCCTTTGTGCTAGGAATACACCATCGACATCTTCTTTGCTCAGAGCTGGTATGACCGCCGCCTCCGCTTCAACAGCACCCTGAAAGCCCTAACTCTAAACAGCAACATGGTAAGCCGCATCTGGATTCCTGATACCTTTTTCCGGAACTCCAAGAGAGCTGACTCACACTGGATCACCACCCCCAATCAATTGCTGCGCATCTGGAATGATGGGAAGGTTCTCTACACCCTTAGGTACGTGGAGTATTGGAGGATTTGGGGACTGGGACTTGCCAGCAGACAACAGTTCAGAGTACTTGGTTTGCCTGCTTGACCTGGCTGACCCCTTTTTATCAATGTGCAGGGAAACCCGGCTTTGGCATTCTTTCCTAGAGGGTGTGGGGCCAAGGAGCTGGCCAACCTGGGGTCATAACCCCAAGGGTAGACTCTAGCTCTGGTGATGGTCGGAGAGGGCCCCAGAAGTATGGAGTGAGGGAAATAATAGGATCTGGGGTCAGAAGGAATGTTAGAGACATCTAGTTCAATCATCTCCCATTATAGGGGAGGAAATGGATGCCTAGACAAGGGAAACGAATCACTTGCCTACACTTACCCAGGTGACCTTACACAGGTAGTAAGTGGTCAAACCTGGATATGGAGCCTGTTCCTCTGCCTCCTAAGCCATCATGTGGCTGATAAGGGGCACTGGGGATTGCTGAGGCTAGAAGCCTCTGAGTCCATGTTACTGTGGTGCTGGCTAACGGGAGGGATGAGGCCTTGGCCTCACAAGGCATCTCTGTCTCCAGGCTGACCATAGAGGCTGAATGTCTCCTCCAGCTTCAGAACTTCCCAATGGATACCCATTCCTGTCCTCTCATCTTCTCCAGCTGTAAGTATCTGCTGTGGAGGAGCCCAGATCCTCTCTCACCTAGCTTGGCTCCCCTTCCCTCTTACTGATTCCTGGGTTACTGGGGCTGAGAGCTTTCCCATTGGTTAGAATTCCCATTGAGTCATTCTGTTAGCACCAACCTCCTCCCCATGTGCCCAGCACAGTATGGGAGTTCTTCCCAAGCCCTTTGGCATTTTATCACATAAACTGAAGCAGACTTCAATGGAGGAAGAGCAGCAATGCCCCTCCCCCCAAGTGATCCTATCTGTCTCAGCTACTAGGGGCACGTGCCTCTACAGACCCAGTTACCAAAGTAGTGGTGGTAAGGCGGTGGCCGTGAGGTGGGGGAGGGGGGATACCAGAGGTGAGATATGCTCACTTGCAAGGCCAGAGATCCCATGATGATGATGACAGGGTATTTCTTATGCCTTCACTGATTTTCTAATGAATCCTGTTTCACATCCAGCAATCAATCTCTGTATTTGATACCCATCACTTTAGGCCTATCAGACTCAAACTTCAGAGATAGATGGTAGAGAGAACTGAACAGCTAGAGACAGGCAACAAATATTGCTTGGGTACCTACTCAGTTGTTAGGCCCTGTGGAGCTTCTTAGATGAGAAAGATATGCTATCTGCACTTGGGGAATGGGTGTTTAGCTGAGAAGATATTAATGCATAGGAAAAATTGAATAAACACAAAATGAGAGAGGGGAGGGGGGAACATCAGACAGAGCTGGATATGACCTTAGAGGTCATCTAGTCCAACTCTCCCATTTTACAGAGGGGGAAGCAAATGCCTACAGAAGTTCAGCTACTTGTCCAAGGTCCCATAGGTGGTAAGTGGCACTGTCAATATTCAAACCCAGGTCCTTGGCCTCCACATTAGGCACTCTCACATACTAAAAGAGGTACTGGGGAGCAGTGTATGCTGAGTGCCCAGGGAATGGTACAGCTAGTGAATATGGGAGGAGCTAGAGGGAGGGTAAGAACACTGGAGTCTGGCTGAGGGGGGCTTCATGGATGGGCTGAAACTTCTCCATTTGGTTGAAAAGGATGGCTTGAAAAATGACCAGCCCAGTGAGGTTTCCAGATGCCCAGTTTAGAAGTGGTAGTGGGGGAGTTGGGAATAGGCTACTATGTCTTTTTCCAAATTGGCTGTTACCCAGTGATAAGGGTACCTGTAGTATTCACTTCCATGAAAAGCCTGGGTCTGGGCTTGGGACCAATCCAATCTGTTTAGAGGGAGAGGAGAGGAGAAATGGCAGTACTCCAACACTGAGCCCTTGGGGATTGATCAGGATCACAGCTTTCACAGCAGGTTGGCCTTTTGTGAGGTCAGGACCTAGGAAAGGAATAGCCAAACTTGGCTGCATCCTGAAGCTGTGGTAGTGATCCTACACACACACACACACACACACACACACACACACACACACACACACACACACACACACAGTCCAGAGTTCCTCTGGGGTGTTTGGTTTGAAAGTTACCAAAAGGAAAGCATAGTGAGTCTGAGAGTGACCAAGAGAGCCCACCAGCAGTGGGATAAGAGAGGGTAAATCCCAATGACAGACAGAAGTCCTGGGCTACCTATTGAATTTTGAAGGATAACTTGAATTTTACTGGGCTCAGCTGTTCCACTTCATGCTTGGTAAAATGATCTTAAAAATCCCACTTCCAAGTTGGGGGGTGGGGGAGTAGTGCCCTAATTTTAAGCCAAAAGAGTTGTGGAATCATGCAAAAGGCAATGATGTGGAGTTAGAGGCCCTCACTTCAAGTCCTAACTCAACCCCAGGGTCAGAGGGCAAGTAAGTGGCAGTCACTTAGCCATGTGGGCTTTGGTTTCCTTTTCTATAAAATGGGGTCTGGGCTCCTTGCACGTACCATAAAATGCTCTAGAAGCAGAGGCAAGCACCATGACTTATTCTCAAGACAATGCCAGAAAATCTCTAGGATGTTTGGAAAATGGAGGGTCTCTCCTGGGCCACGTCCAGTGTCTCAAATATACATGACAGCTCTAACTTGGGTCACTAGACCACAGAGGGCCAGACAACTTAGCAGTCTCCATTCAAGAAAGCCTCTCAGGGGTATGGCCTTAGCCTCTCTCTGGGCTCTCCCATTTTCCAGATGGTTATCCTGCTGAAGAGATTGTTTACCGTTGGAGGCGCTACTCGATTGAAGTATCTGACCAGCGTTCCTGGAGGCTCTACCAGTTTGACTTTACAGGACTGAGGAACACATCTGAAGTCCTCCGGACTGGTGCTGGTAAGGCCATTTTGTAGATTAAAGTACAGTTGATAGTGGAGAGAAACAAGGGCAAGTCAGGGCTAAAAGAGAGCCAAGAGAGGTCACAGCTGGAGAGCGGGGGACAGGGGAGCCCCAAAAGTGAATTGAAAGGCCTCATAGTAAAAAACACTTTGATTAAATGAGCATGGGGGTGGAGAAGGGCAGTATGGGGCACAGTATGACCTTGAAACAGGACACTGAGGACAGAGCAGATTGTCTTCTATCAGTATCTCTACATAGATGACTCCCAAGTCTTTAGTAGATATCCAACTCTAATTTCCCTCTTGAACTTCCATCCTATATTACCAACTAATTGCCTACTGGTCATCTCTACCCAAAATAGGCACATCCTTCAAGCATCTTAAACTCAGCATTGAATTCATTATCTTTTCCTGTAAACTCATCCCTCCCCCCAAATTTCCTTTTTCTGTTAAGGGCTCCACCATCTTCCCAGTCACCTAGGTATGCAACTTGGGAGTCATACTTGATGCTTTCTTCCCCTTCAATCTCCATATTCAATCAGTTGCCACGTCTTATCAATCCTACCTGCACATCGGCTTCCATATCTATTCCCTTTTCTATACTCACACAGGCTCTAGTTCAGTCCTAATCACCTTCTCGATTTCATAATTAGAATAGTTTCCTAATTAGTCTCCCTATCTCCCATCTATTCTCTCTTCAATACATCCTGCATATAGTTGTCAAATTGATACCCCCAAAACATATCTGACCATGTCACTCCACTATTCAAGAGTCATTAGTGACTCTCTATTGCCTCTTGGAGAAAATTAAAAATCTCATATCTTGAGATTTAACATCCTCCACAATTTTACTCCTACCCCACTTTTCCAGACTTATTTCAAATTACTCCCCTTCATTCATTTTCCACTCTAGGCCAACTGGCCAGCTACTTGTTTCCCATACATAACATTCTATTTCCTGCCTCTGTGTGTTTGCACAAGTAGTCCCCCATGTCTCAAATGCATGTCTCTTCAGCTCTCACTGGCATAATTCCTAGTTTTCTTTTAGATCATAGCTCAGGTGCTCATTAGCACTCTCTACCTCTTGGAATAACTTTGTTATATGTTCTATATTAACTCAATTATGAACACGAGGTGCCCTTCTAGTAAAATAGAAACTACTCAAGGGCAGGTCCTATTTCCTTTATGTTTTTGTACCCTCTGAGCCAGCACAATGCTTCACACATAGTAGATATTCGATAAATATTTGTTGAACTGAATTGAATTCAAAGTGACTCAGAGTCATAAGAGAAAAACATTCCTAGCCCTCAAGAAGCTTTCATTCTACTGAGGATGAAAATAATAACAACCTCACTCTTTTATTAGTGAATATCAAATGTTATCTCTTCTGAGCTTCTTGGCAGCCCCAGGAAGGAGAAAGGGCAATGTTCATATAGATTAGGGAAGCAATAGTTGGAAAAGCTTTGCCCAAGTCACTGGGGTTTGCCCTCTAGCAAGTGGCTGAGTTAGAATAAGCAGACAGGTTCTCCACTCAGTCTAGTGATAGAGGATAAGGTTGCCCTAGAATCATCTGAAAGTGATGTTAAATAGTGAGATTGCTGATTCATATAGAAGCCCCACAAGGTCAGTTGGAGCAGACCTAATCCCTCAACTCGACTATATATTTCACCAGAACCAAAGGTTTCAGCAAGACCCAGCTTGAGCATGTTTTTCTCTGACCTTGACTCTCAAACCACCTAATTAACTCCTAGACAGATCGATTAACAGGTGCGATTGTGTGAATGCGAGTCCCAGTCAAAGAAGTGGCCAGGTCAGCTCCTTGGGAAGGCTTCTGTCTTAGAAAATATGGAGCCCTGGGCTTTTTCAGACATGGGATGAGCTGGGACTACTAGCAAAGGATCTGTGCAGTGGGCAGTGACCAGGGTCACAGACACCTGCCCATTGAACTTCCTCAACTCTGATGAAATCTCCATTGGACTGGGTAAAGTTGAATGCTCTACAGCCAAAAAAAGGAAACCCATTCCCCCTTTTCTTCAACACAGTGCAGGAAAGGAGAATCCTGGGTTCCTAGGTCTGTACTCCCAGGTGGGAGTACTCTTATTATGGGGCTTGAAGTTAAGATCATGAGTGAACCCTGGTATCTCTGTGGGTTGATCCCCAAGGCCGAACTCCAAGTCTGATTCTACTAAGACAAATAGTGTTTTCAGGGGCAGATGGATGGTTTAAGAAAAGCCAGTGTAAATAACATGGGTGATGATGCACGGTGATGGGAGTGGGGAGGAACAGTAAAAAAAAGCCACCACGACTGGACCATGGAGTGTGTGGTAAGGACTAGAGTGTAATAAGTCTGGAAAGATAGAATGGGAAAAAGTTAAGAACTTTAAATGCCAAACAAATGAGATTCTATTTGATCCTAGAGGTAACAGTGAGCCACTGCAGTTTATTGAGCAGGGGAGAGATAATCTGACCACATTAGGAAGATTACTCTGGAAGCCATGTAAAGGATGGATTGAAGGGGGATCAGGAGAGACTTGAGGCAGAGAGACAAAGTAGGAGGCTCTTATAATATGACATGAATTAGGGTGACGGCAATGTGAATGGAGAGAAGGGGTTGTCAAAGAGAGATATAATGATGGAAACAAAAATTAACTGATTAGATAGTGGGGTAAGTTAGTATGAGGAGTCAAGAATGACAATAAGATTGTAACTTAGGTGACTGGAAGGATGGTGGGCTCTAGATAAAGGAAATGACTTACCCTAGGTTACAGAGTAGCAGAATAGGTTTAGAAATCCAGGTATTCTAACTCCGAGTCTAATGCTCCTTACACTGCACCACTCTGGGGGAAAACACTGGCCAAAGAAGGCAAAGATACGAGGAAATCTACCATGAGCAGCAGCCAAGTCTATGTTCAGTGTCTGCTAAAAGTCTTAAGGTTGCTTTCTTATTCCAAATTGTAGCCAACGAGCTATGGACCCCAAGCTTTCAGTCAGAACCTTAGTCTGGTAATAAAGCTTAATATGCTACACATCAGCTCCCAGGAAGCCAGACCAGTAAGGTTTCCTGCTGTAAAAGTCACCATTTATGACTTATTCATAGCCACTTGGCCTTTCTGGCCACCCAGGAAGCATTGAGTATAAGTACTGAGTTGGCTTCCTTCCCCAGTGGCCAAAGAAGGATTTCCATCTCTCACCTTTTCTTAGCAAAGGGAAAAAAAAAATTCCTCTCTGGCCCCAGAAGAAACTAAGTATAAATAGAAAAGATCGATGGGGTAATAAATCTATCTGTAGCAAGAAAATATTAACTTGGCAAAGAAACAGTCCTAAATCGATGAGTCACTACCTGTGAGAAGATTGCAGTTAAGTTGGGATATGTTAAATTGCATGAACCTCTCACTGAGAGATGAGAACCTGTGAAATGAGAGCAGCTAAGTTGGTCTTGGAGCATGGAAGAACTACCTCAGAGGCTGCAAATGGAAAGGGAGTATTGGAAACCTGGAGTCCCAAGGACCTCAAACCATAGGCACTGCAAACCAGACTGTCCATAACCCAGAGAGAAGACAACCAGAAGAGCTCAGCTGGTACCCCTGAGCCACGATCCTCAGACATCGCTTTTTATCCCAAAGCAAGTTGGGCTACCAGGGCATGTGGTCAAAAGAACAGTCTTAACCTTGGTTCTGGGAAAATTTGAGGAGTCTTTCTATGCCCATCCTGGCAACAGTTGGAAGATAGTGATGCCTGATGAAAAGTCCTAGAATCATAGAATTTTAGTGTTGGAAAGGACCCCAATAGCCACCCCTGAAGTTGAATGAATTTGGTTATTTTCTCTCCTTCATAGAAGATTGATAGTACACAGACAATTGGAAATCCTTTGAGAGGAACAAATCCAGACTCTGAGGCAGAATACTGCCTTCTCTAGAACAGCCCCTAGAACATGCCCTTTCCCTTCTCTGGGCCTCAACACCCTTCTCTGTAAAATTGAGGAAGTGGGAATAGAGGATCTTAGGGGTTGCCTCCAGCTCTGAAATTCCAGGGATCTGTGAAATTATGAATCTAGATTCTGTGGAATCAATAGTAACTGAAGTCAAGGATCAAGCTGGATTCAGAACTGCAACTAGAAAACCAGCCATCTGGGACAAATCTTGGAAAAGTGGATTCTGATGGCCAAATTTGGCCACAGGTACAATTTTCCTGGAAGAGCAGGTGTCCCTTACTACTACTGAACTGCAACTTCACCAATTTGTCCTTCAAGAGGGCTCACCTTCCCCTTCAAACCACTGCACGAAGATAGTGGTCTCCAGATAACTTCAGAAAGCAAAGAAGCATAGCCCCTCTAGATGTTGGTACCAGGGACAAAGCTGCAACTTCCATACTCTGGTTCTGGCTCTGGTTATATTGAATTGAAACCTGCATATTCAAATGAACTGGATCCAGGCATCTCTAAACAGTGAGCAGACTTAAGTGACAGATTGAATCTTCTACCTTTCATTCTGCTGTTCTGATGTTACGCAAATATGGCCTTGGAGTTTGCAGCTCCATTTCTCAACTCAGAATCTAGAACCAGCCTATTATACCATCCGCTTTGCCTGAAGACCAGCTGGCTAGGGTGTCTTAAGCATATGCTCAAACATCAGTAAACAGAGAATTCTGCCAACAGAGGCGGGGAGAGACAGAGAAAGAGGAAGAGAAAGAAGAAGAAAGAAGAGGAGGAGGAGAAATCAGAGGACAAAGCAACTGGAACTAAACTATGAACAATGAGATATTTGGAATAGTCTTGAAGACAAGCAACAGACCAAGACTGAGATAGAACTTAGTCCTACTAGAGAGACAGATTCAGGTCTTTCTAGCAAGGAAACCTTGGGTGCAAAGGAGGGCTCAGATTTGAAGGAGACAATGTAGGGAATGGGAGGGGAGGTTACAGAAAAGACACAGGACTTGGAGCTAGACCTAGGTGTGTGATCCAGATAATATATCTATATATATATAATATAGGCTGTGTGACATTGGTCAACCTCCCTCCCCTTTCTGATCCCAAGAAAAGATGATGATGGTGGTGGTCTTGAGCTCCTTTTCCTTTTTACCCTACTATGAATCTGAATCCTCTGCTGGAAATTTTTCATTCAGCTAAGAATAGAACAAGTTTGCCATTGAGAGGGAAGAGGCCTAGGAGATGCCCATTCCCCAAAGATGGACAGGACTAAAGTTGGGATCTGTATTCTAGCACTTTAACAAACTCTTTGTGTCTTCCAGGAGATTACATGGTCATGACTGTTTCTTTTGACCTAAGCCGGCGGATGGGCTACTTTGCCATTCAGACCTATATCCCTTGCATACTGACTGTGGTACTCTCCTGGGTTTCCTTTTGGATCAAGAGAGACTCCACCCCTGCTAGGACATCCTTGGGTAAGTTGAATTCGCTTGAGCATCCAGTGCAGCATAGGCACATGACTACAGCCTAACTTCTTCATGGGGGAAAAGATAGTTATCTAATTGGGGTGTTGTTGGGGAATGAAAAGAGAGACTTAGGAGTCTAGAGAACTGAGTTCTAGACCCAGCTCTGCCACTTATTGTGTGATCTTAACTACCATCAGACCCAGTTTCCCCATTTGTAAAATGAAATAGCTGGACTAGATGCTAAGGGCCTTTCCAGCTAGAACATTTAAGGATTCCATTATTCACTCGTGGAAATACCACTTGAACCATTATACATAGGGTACAGTCTACCACGAAGGGCTAGGGCTGAAAAGCTCAGGGTGGGAGTGGTAGGGAAATAGTACAGGGAAAAAGCAGCATCCATTGTGATATTTTCTTGACATTAGTTAATTGTTTTGTGTGGCAGTTTGAAATCCAAATTCTGGGTATTTAGGGGGTATTTCTGCATTTCCACTCTTCATCCTATGACCATTCGTCATTTACATAATTAAAAATTATTTGAACTGTTGTTAGCTCAGATGATTACAACATGGTGTTGCTGAAGTCAAAGATGATATTGACGAATCCTCACGTAAGCCAGTTGGCTATAAACTCATCCGTATTTCAGACAGTTTGCATTAGCAAATGCATGCATTATACGAAGGTCTTTTGTTTAAACTATTTCTTTTCATTCTGGGTATTATCATGGAACAATAGTTCCATGGGCTATGGAGCAGTTGTTAGATAAGAGAAGTGAGTGTGGATTGGGCACTAAGCAGGAGGTGAATATGACAGAATGAGCATGAGAGAGAATGAGTGTCCAGGCACCAATCCCTGGAGCTAATTCCCTGGAATAGACCTTTGCTAATCAAAGTCTTTGAGTATGGACCCTTGGATTGATTACGTTTTTAAAGTGAGTGAGTCAGTCTTTGAATCGTGGGTTCATGGGGGGGGGTGTGTTTTGGGGCCAGGAAGAGATGAACTTCCTGTGCAGCCATGGGGCCTAAGGTTGACCCAGAAAGTGGTGCAAAGATTTGGGAAACAGTGACAAGAGAGCCCTTCCAGATGTTGAACGTCTGAATGGCCCAATTCTGAGCCTCCTCTAGTTTCTGCTGAAAAAGAAGGAGTGTGCAGGGAAGGAGCTCATAGGCCAGAGCCTCAAGCCAGAATGAGTCAGGGCAGATGGCAAAGTGGGTGGGGCTGTCACAACAGGAGGAATGAAAAAAGTGTGATCTCCAGATGCCAATCAATTAACAAGCAGTTATTAAGCACCTACTATGTACAAGGAACTGGGTTAGACTCTGGGGTTACAAATACAATGAATACTACAATCCCAGTTCTCAGAGATCTTATGTTCTAGTGTGTCTCACAATTCTTCCAAGCCACTCTCTCTGTCTGTCTCTCTCTCTCTTTCTCCCTTCCCCACACACATACGCATATGCACATACGTACACGTATGCACACACATGCACAATACAAGGACTCAGTCTAGACTTGTAACTAAGCGATAGAATATATACCTCTCCTCCCCACCCAGACCCGTTTTCTGGGATGAATGACCAGGCTTGGCAGCTTCAGGACTGGTTTGGAAGAGCATGCCATGTAGACCTGTGACATATGCATGGTATTTCCGGCCCTCACAAAGATTCTTTCTTCCACCCCAATACCAGGCCTTCCCTCTTGGTTGGTGTAGCAATAAAAGGTGTATACTCCCCTTGCTGCTGCCATCGTCCCCTGCCTCCAGGGGCAATGGAAATTGCCTGCAATCATCACACTTGGCTAATGGACTGCTCCACATTTTCTCTAAGAATCTACTCTGCTTCCTTCCTCCCCCCAATGCCATGATAATCATCTGAAAGCCTGGGGCTGGTGGGTAGGGGTGACAGAATAATTCTCCTACAGGTGCCATTTGAGAGCAGGAACTTGAGCAGAGGCCCAAGGGGTCAAGGGCAGAGGGGTGCTGGGTAAGAGAGCAGAGGTTGAGGTATCTTGGTGGAAATGAGGCACCATGTGGCCTTCTTCAGAGGGTCCCATCAAAAACCCATGTCCTTATGGGGCATCTGAGGATGAGAAGGCTCTGAGCCCATTTCCTCTTTGGGAGCACCAACCTTCCCATCCATCCCCAGCTCCCAACAAGGCTCAAGGCCTCCAAACTCCTGGCCAAGGCCACTTAGATCTCCCCTTTCCAGTCAACCAGCTGGGAAGTTCCAGGGATTGAAAGAAGGACATCAACATGAGCTGGGACTGGGGTCATGGCAGGCCGGAGAGCTGGAAGATGAAGCCCAAGGACAGAACAGTGAGACCATTTCATAGAAACAAAGCAAGGAGAGGGAGGGAACATGGAAACCAGGAAGGGCATGGATAGGGAAGCAGGTCAAGAGGAGTGAGGCCAACATGGTAGAGGGAGTACCTGCTTCTCTCTGCCTCAGCAGTCTCTGAGCCTCTCTGAGGATCCTGGGCAAGGTTGTTCCATCTCTAGGTCTGAGAAAGAGCGGGAAGAAAGGACTCAGGAGATTTTTAAGAGGTGCAGGAGAAAGAATGCTGCACATGGGATCAGGGGGCGCCTTAGTTGGAATCCTGGGTCTACTGCTGACTGCCTTAAGACCTTGGTTGAATCACTTCATATTTGCATCCTCGTTTAACTCATCCATAATTATATAATATTAATAATAATGATTATTTCTCTGGCCCTTTTAAGGCTCACAAAGCATTTTAATATGCTATTACGTTGGCTCCTTGCAACACTCCCATTAGGTGCTATTGCTATCCCCATTTCAAGACGAATAAAGTGAGGCTCAGAAAAGTTGTGCATCTGGCCTGAAGGTACACAGGAGAGCTCCTACTGGAAGCATTCATTTAGTGCCAGGAGCAGCATGTTCTTTATAGCTCACCCTGCCCCGTCTACTCCATGCCCTTTCCTCTCTCTCCAATTCAGTCATGCAGTAACTTCCCTAGGGGTCCAGGTGGGATAGGAAACTTGCACCCTGCTTCCCAGACTCTCTGCCAGTCACCTTCCCCCCCCCCCACACACACACACACTAGTATTTTCCACGTGTGTCTCTCGGCACTCTAGCATGCATTGCCCAGTTTAGTCTGACAAAGTCAAGAATCAGAGAATCATAGACTTGGAGTTGGGAGAGAACCACTCATCCCAGCTGCCCTCACTTTACATCTGGGGAAAGCAAGGCCCAGAGACATGAAGCAGCTTCCTCACCGTCAGATGCTGTGAGAATCAGAAAGGAGATTCAAAGCTAGTCTCTTATGACCCCCAAGGCTGCCACCCCATGTCTCCAAATAGACAGGTTCTGCTTGGTGCCAGAGGGCAGATTGAATGACCATTTGTCAGGGATGCTATGGAGAGGATACCTGCCAGGGTACCAAACTGGACTAATTTATCACTGAAGTCCCTTCTAACTCTGGGACTCTGTGTTAAACCTTAAAGCACTGAGTACACACCAGTTATTGGGGTTACTGTCCCCAACCCTTTAGGTGAATGAATGAATACCAGGAGACAGAGTACAACTGGATACAAGAAAGGCCTTTGTGCCAAGGTTGGGTAACCAGGAGGAATCTGGCACACAAGCAGTATGAGTTGGGACCAGACAACTTCTAGGATTCTGTAACCTCTGAAAAGCAACCCCCTTTCTACTGCTGAAGGTCATTTCTGGTCAGTTCACTGCATTATCATACCAGTAGTCACTGCTGATCTGGTGATTCCCTGGAGACAAGATGTGCCAAATCCAGAGGATCTGTGACCTCTGTGAAAAGGAGAGGGTCCAGAGAACACATTTCTGTGAGGACCTTTCCACAGGGGGCTTCCACATCCACACTGCACTCTCACACATCCCCTGCCCCAGGAGCTGGGGGGTAGAACCATGGATGCCCCTGATCTTAGCATCAGTGAGATGGCAAAGAGTTCTGCATTCCCTCCAAACACTTGGCACTGGTGTTCTCCCAGATGAATGATGTTGGTTTGAGTGATTGTAGTAGAAAAAGTGCTAGTTATGGAGACAGAATATTGGGTTCAAATCTCACCCTTGATACTTAGTAATAAGGTGAACTTAAATAAGTGATTTTGCTTCCTTGGGTCTCATCTGTAAAATGGAGATACTACTACCTACCTACCTCACAGTAAACCTGAAAGTGCTCTAGAAATATGACCTGTTCTTAGTTACACTGGCTTTTTCCATGGCTTGAATTGAGTAATGATAGCATGGGGGTGGGAAACTGCATCCACTGAAGTGTGCCCATGGTATGGCATCAAGTGAATGAGACCTGCAAAAAAAAAATCAGCTTTAAAATACAAGATGGGAGAGGCATAGCTAGACTTCAGCTTATCTGAAAAAGACCTGGGGGTTTTAGTAGACCACAAGCTCACTATAAGTCAATGTGGTAACATGGCAGTCAAAAAGATGAATGTCATTTTAGATTGCACTAAGGGAGGTAGAGCTTCCAAGACAAAGGAGACAAGAGAAGCCATTATCTTATTAAGTTCAATGGATTTTCTTGTAAAATATCAAGGTCCCCCTTACTGTACGTTTTCAAGATCCACTTGGGGTGATTACTGAGTCCAAGTTTTACAGAACAAATACTTTTATTAAGGGAAATTGTTCTGTGAAGTTTAAATTCAGTCAAAGGGCCACACTTGAGGACCTAGAGGGCCACAGGTAGCCTTGAGGCTGCAGGTTCCCCACCCCTGACCTAGAAGTTTCTGAGGTCTCTTACATCTCTACCATTCTAGATTTTGTGACTCAGTTAATTCATTCGTACTCTTAGAGCAATGGAGGAACATAGACTGTTAGGGAAGGATGAACCTCCCTGGCAGGTGGCAACCCAGCCTTCCTTGTATAGGGATATACTCTGCCCTCATTGGAAACCCCCATCCTGCCTTCTAGGACCAAGCAGAACCTGCCTATTTGGAGAGACAGGGCAGAGGATTGTATGAAAGTGCTCCAACCTTGGGGTCAGAGGAGACACCTCTATTGTTTACTGTGTGAACATGGACAAGACATTCCAGTTTCCCCATCTATAAAATGAAATGACAAAACTGGATGTTCTCTAAGGTCTTCTGATTCGATACTCTTATTTTAAGGAGAAGGAAAGTAAGGTCCAGATTTCCTTAAGGCCACACTGGTGGGGTCAGTAGCAGAGACCGAATTCAAACCCATGTCTCCAGACTCCCAGTGCTCTAGTCTATCCACCATGTCATTCTTTCCCTCTCCCTATGGAAGCACAAAGTCATCCCCTGACCTCTGTTGACCTGGGAGCACTAAAGGATTACATAACCACCTTCTTTAAGGACTGTCCCACCCCTGAACTTGGCATTGGATGGGGTAGGGGCAGGCCAGGCCTCTTCCCCATTGAAGAGCTTGCTTTTCATTTGCTCAGTAAGCCCTGTTGGGGGGCATGCCCCTTCCCATAAACAGCCACTGACATTATCCCTCCTGGTCTTTCAGGGATCACCACTGTGCTCACCATGACCACCCTGAGCACCATTTCCCGAAAACACCTCCCTCGTGTCTCCTACGTAACTGCCATGGACCTCTTTGTCTCTGTGTGCTTCATCTTTGTCTTTGCCGCCTTGATAGAGTATGCCACACTCAACTACTTAGTGGGGAACAGGAGGCTGCTGGCAGGTGGCAGCAACCGAAGATCCAGGCAGGTAAGTCGGATGCCAGAGGACAAGAGGAGAGGGCATCACTGTCAGGGTCATTAAAGGAAGAGGAAAGGTTGAGTGAGAGAGTTGGGTATTCCCCACCTATCTCAGGAGTCTGGGGCACTCTAAGGGAGTTCCCCCAAATACCTCTGCCCACCCCATGACTATCCCCTTGGATAATGCCCACAGCCTGAAAAGAGGAGAAGAAGAAGGAGGTAGAAGTCCCATCTTCTGGTTGGCAATACTGGAGGGAGGCAGATAAGTGCCTGAATTCAATGCCTCTGGAATGGATGGTAGGTTAGAGAGGGGAGAAGTAGAGAGCTGCCCCAACATAGAAAGGGCTACACGCCTTGTGACATGGTGGGTTCATCCTCACTGAGTCCTGGAAGCAGAGGCTACTTTTAAGGTTATGTTTTAGTGGGAATTCCCTTTTGAGTTGAAAAATCTGCCTCCTGAGGTCCTCTCAACTCTGCCATTCTGGGAGAAGGAGGGGGTGGGCTATTAAGCTTCTGGTTCTGCACCTCAGTTTCCCCAGTGTTTCAGCTCCTCCTGGGAACTAATTCAACAAAACAGGACTTTGGACCCAAGTGTTTCTCCTCTTCTCAAATATTGATCTCTTAACTCCTGAAGAATCCTGGCTCTTGCTTTTAGGCCTTGCCAGGGTCCTCTACAGGAAAGCCCTTTCCAGCCCTGCTTGTCTGTTTTGAAGGCAAACTGAATAGAGAGACATTAAATCATTTGCCCAAAGTTTGGTAAAAATCACTTTTTCTAGCTCCCAGGGAAATTCGGCTCCAACAAATCCCATCCTATCAAATAGCCCTGTATAACACAAACCTTTCCAAGCCCTAAGTAATGATCTCTTAATTCTGAGCAATTCTAAATGCATTGCCATCAGAATGGGAGTGACTGTTTAGAGTACCTATTGATGGGAGCTGGCCTGTACTGGGCCCTGGAGAGAACGTGGATTCTATGGTTGTATATCTATTGCTCCAGCCCAAGAACAGAAGAAAAGAATTTCTGTTGTGTTGACTCAGAGATATAGCCAATAGCAGCCTCAGAGAACACAGAGATGGGGCACCTAGATCAACCCTTTTCTCACCCCTTTTCCTGGAGGTCTTCTCCCCACCCACCCCCATTTGACGTATAGAGAATATGAAACCCAGAGAGAGGGAAGGGATTCACCCAAGGTCACACAGCTAATCACACAGCAAGGGGGCTAGGGAAGTCCTAGGCTTAACTTAATATTAACTGATCCCTCCTTTCCTCTGTCATCTTCTTGGTTTCAGCGTCCTGTCAGCACCATGGCCAGCGCTGGTGCCATTGCCAGTGCCAGGGCCAGCCCCAGGGCCAGTCCCATTGCCAGTGCCAGTCTTGGTGCCACTCTTGGTGCCAATCTCAGTGCCAACCCTGGACCCAGTCTTTGTGTCAGTACTGGTGCCAGTCTTGGTGCCAGTGCCACTTTTGGTGCTGGTCCTGGTGCCACTTTTGGTGCTGGTCCTGGCGCCACTTTTGGTGCTGGTCCTGGCGCCACTTTTGGTGCTGGTCCTGGCGCCACTTTTGGTGCTGGTCCTGGAGCCGTTTTTGGTGCTGGTCCTGGAGCCGTTTTTGGTGCTGGTCCTGGCACCTCTTTCGGTGCTGGTCCTGGCACCTCCGTCGGTGCTGGTCCTGGCACCTCTTTTGGTGCTGGTCCTAGCCCCACTTTTGGTGCCAGTACTGGTGCTAGCGTCAGTGGCATGCCTGCCTTCACTGCCATCACCATCACCAGCAGCATGCCCTGGGTCCCAGATAGAGTAGAGGAAGAAGAGGACGACGATGAGGAGGAAGAGGAAGAGCAGGAGGAGACCACTTGCTGCCCAGGGAAGGAGTGCCAGCAGTTCTTCTGCTGCATTGAAGATTGCCAGAGAGGCACCTGGAGGGAAGGCCGTGTCCGCATCCACATCTCCCGCCTGGATACCTACTCTCGCGTCTTCTTCCCCACTGCTTTCCTGCTGTTCAACATTGTGTATTGGATCGCCTATCTGTACCTCTAAATGCCCTGTTTCCATGGGGAGAGGCCACCGATGATGATCTGGAGGGGCCCCCCCAATCATGGCTAAGGGGAAAAAGAAGCAGCTGGAAATGTTGTTGTCTTGTATCTTTTTTGCTGTTCCCCAGCTAACTCTTCCTGGATCTTGCTTTTGCTAGATCTTGACTCTGCCTCCTTGTCCCCTGGGGTGACCCAGACACCTCCTAAGAAGGCTCCTTGTCTCCCTGTTTGCAGTTGAGTGAGTCCCATGTGCCCTCTTCCCTCTTTCTTATATCTTGATCTTGGTTGATAGAACCTTGGACAACTCCCAGTTATCTCATCCAATTTGGAATGAGGATCTGGATTTGAATTCTAGCTCTTGTATTTACTATCTCTGTGACCCTGGGCAAGTCATTTCACCTCTCTGCCTCAATTTCCTCTTCTATAAAATTAGGGAATGGGATTAGATAACCTTTGATCTTTGGATCTGTAAAATGAGTGCCTTGGTCTAGGCCACTGCACCATAGATTTTGAGATAGAAGAAACATCAAAGACCATCTAGTCCAATTCCCTCATTCTAGAGAGGAGAAAATGAAGGCCCAAAGAGGAGAATGGTTTGCCTAATGTTACACAAGTAGTGAATGGCAGAGATTCAGACCTTGGTCCTTCAGCTTCAAATCCATCACTGTCCCCACTGCCCCATGATATCCCTGAGTGAGCCCCAGAGTCCCCTCTTGCTCAAACAGTCTAGCTTCTGGAGCTTGCAAGTGACCATAAGAAAAGAGGAGCCCAGAGAAGGGCCTCCAGAGAATCCAGAAGAAAGGAAGCCAGGAGAAGCTGCATTCACAGCTGCTTTGAGGTGATAGCATTGTTTCTTTCTAAGTCCAAAAGGCAAGAAGGTGCAGGTTCATTGACATGCTACTGAGGCAAGTCGCTGGGCACTTTGCTCTTGCACTGCCTGGGGTCCACTAAGAGTTAAGTTGATGGGTTCCACTCTCACCTATGACATTCCAAAATAACCATTTGTTCCGTGAGCTGTATTTGTAACATAATCCATACACTGTAGCCTTGGGGATCTGAGGTGCACAGAGCCCAGTTCCCCACAATTCATCCCAGAATTAGGTAGTAGGGCCCTCCTATCCCACCAAAATTGGCCAATTGGTCCCAGCAGCTGGCTTAGCCATTAAGGCACAAGCCCCCCCTCCTTCTCCAAAAGCTCAATTCCTGGCTCAGTCTCAAAGGACTAGGTAGCCCCAACCCTACACCCTTTTAGGTAAATGGTTTTCCAGTTAGATAGCGGTCTATCTGACCAAGTTGAGGGGAGGGTATCTGGCACATACATGGTTAAAAGTAAAATTAGGGACCTCGCACATCATCTTTCCCAATTCCAAGACTTTCTAGACAATGAAACTAAAGATCAGAGAGGTTCTGTGAATTGCTCAAGGCCACACAGCTGGTTTGTAGCAGATCTGGGTCAGTTCACATACTGCTGATGCCGTGGTTATCCCTATTACCAATCCTTCTCTCCCCTCTCCTAACTGCCCTCCCAAGTCTCAGAGGCAGGAAGGCCTCTGTGAGTGTGAGCCTCCCCACAATCCCTTGCAGAAGAAAAGGGTCAGTGTCGGGGCCCGAATTGGACAACTCCCACTCCTGTATTCTCAGTATTCTCTCTGCCCCACCCACTAGCCCAGGTCAGCAATTAATACAGTTTGGTCAGTGGAGACTGGTGCTGATGTTTCCTCAATTTCTCCTTCTAGTTCAACTTCTAGGTAGCTTCTAGTTCTCTCCCTTGGGCACCCTCAGCACCCTACCACCATAGAAATTGGGATATAAAAGCTTTCTCAGGCCCTGGATATGATATAGACGTATAGTTTGAAATCACTTAGACCATTTAAGTTGCATCCCCTAAATACATCCCTGGTCTACAGCCAAGCACAGCACATAATCTGGCCTGCAGCACCACACACCACTCAGCTTTCTCTCCAGGGGCAGAATCACATGAACACCTCCGATCCTTTCCATCCATGGAGTTCAACTTGTTTTCCCAGGTGCCTCTACCTATATGATCTCCTTTGAGCCTCTCTCCCTCTCTGAGAGAGGCAAAGCAAGAATCATTCTCCCATTTTCTAGACAAGGAGACTGAGGTTAGATGAGAGGAAGCCACATAGTTGAGCCAATGGCTTATGAAGCCAATGGCATTGTGAGTCATGCAGGCATCTGCCATCATTTGCAATGCCTTAGGATGATGTAGATGCCACAGGGGCCTGCTGTCACCCTTCTAAGACAAGCAACAGAGCCAGGCATCTGGAAAGTTCATCAGTCCAGTCAGCAGTCACTTCAGTTCCTGGGTTGGGGGTGTGGCATTCGCCAGCTGCCCCAAACCACTAATCTGACTACTGTGGCACAATGATTCCCATTGACCAGGGCACAACCCAAGTCCAACCCTTGCATGGTGCCTCTACCAAGGCAGGGACACTGATTAACAAACAAGACCTCATCAAGTCTTACAAAAGTCCAAATTGAAGCTATGTGTCCAGTAGAGCCACCCAAATAACCTCCTCTGGCTCTGGGTCCCCCTAGCAGTGACCTTGGATGATCCCTAATGCTTATGAGCTGTGAAAGCAATGTATTGGTGTATTTATGTTGTTGTAATGGGGTGGGGGGTGGGGGGTGGGCAAAGAGACCAGTCTGCTTTCTTCAATTAAATGTCAGGGCAAAATATTAAATCTGTTATTGAAGTATGCACTAAAGGTGTCTCTTGTGTGTTTGCTTCTCTGATGTAGGGGACATGTTTGTGTTTGAAATCTGAGAAAAATAGCCTGGGTCACTCTTAGCCTAATCTAGGTGCCTCAGGATCCTAGCCAGGTTCTCTCTACCCATCCTTGGAAGGCATGTTCCCAGAGGCCTGCACTCTAAAGTGGAAGAGCCAAGAGCTCCCCACACACAACAGGCTTCTCCCTGTCCCTCAACAGTTTCCCAGGTCTTTTGGCTTTGCCCAACATTCTGAAGGCTCCCTTCTTCCCCCCACACTTCCCCCTCTGATTGATTGGGCATTTAAGATGTGGTGTTCAGGCAGGATCCCCACAGAGCCAGCACACATTGTCAGAGTCTGGAAAAGGGAGGTGATGGAACAAGACACAAGACAAGGTGGGGGGGCAGAGTACGTAGGGAGAATAAAGTACATAAAAGAATAAAACAAGGCATCTAGAATGCTTCAAACTTTGCTGAGCTTGGCTCAGTCCACTCTATTCCCTGCCAAAAGAAAAGAGCCACTTAGGAACATAATCCAGATGGTGTTATGGGAAATTCCATGTGGAAAACCATTGGGCCTGGGTCTGATGCTTTATAACGCCACCTCAGTTATCCAGAGGCCATGCATCTGCCAGTCTTGTCTAGCTAGAACTTTGCCAAGAACCCAGAAAGAAGTGAAAAAGACCTCTCATGAGCTAGGAGAGAAAATGGAAAATCCATACACTGGAGTTCATACACTTTATTCAGAGGGGGAGATACCTTCAGCCTTTCCCTCAGAAGCAAATTACTTTTATTGTTGCACATAGTTCTAATAAACAGCTTTGTTAGCTGGTAACCCCTTCGTAGCAGAATAAAAACATTGTATTAGAAGGGGAAGAAGGCTATTGCACTGAAAATGAACAGAAAAAGAAAGTCTGACAGCGGAAACAGGAAAACTATAAAGAGCCCTCACAAGAACTCACTAAATCCAATGCTCTAGGAACATATTGCAGAGGAGAAAATGGCTCCCCATCCTTCACTAGGCTCTAATGACATCACCCAGAACGATGCTCACAATGAACACTCCATCTCACAAAGAAAAGCTTCACTTAGGTTCACTGTCCTCTGTTTAAAACCTGTGACCAGACACTTTCACAAGATTTCAATTCCCAGTGGTCAAAATGTTAAAAAATAATAATAAAAAGCCAACAGAGAACAATTTCCTTATGCAGAGTCCTAAGACATATAGTAGGAAATTCAAGTGTATGATCCTTCCCCATTGATAGCCAGTAAATGAATAGTCACCATCTAAAGAAACGCTGCATGGATTCAAACAGGATCTGTGACTCCATCAGCAAGAATCTCTCAGTCCTGGGCTCAAAAGATGCTTGTATTCTCACAAGGGAGCATACTCCCAGCTGAGAGATCCATCAAGATAGAGAGGAGTTAACAGCCTCTAAGTAATCAAAAATCCTTTCTCTTAGGTCCCTCATCCCCCATGGCAGTCAGATCTGAACCCTGGAAAGTGTGTTCATCATAGATAAGAACTTCTCTTTGGACTGAGGGATCCACCTCCTGGAAGGATGGAAGAGTGGGGTGGGGAGAGGGTTCTCTGAAACATGGCCTTTAAGACAAAGGTTCATGTGGAAAGGGGACTCTATTGCACTCAACTTGACCTAGGTGGTATTTATGCTGCCAAGTATTTTCTCTACCCTGGGGTCAAGTGCCAAGCATATTCCCAGCCTCAGTTGATCTGTGCAGGTCCTAAAAAGTTACAATGGCTCCCGGCATAGGCCGATTTTAACAACAGTAAGAAACTTCTGGTATGGGAACACTCTCCAGCAACACAGATCAGATTGCAGTCTGTCTTTGACTTGGCCTATAAATCCTTGGGAGTCCTAGAGACACTCTCAAAGGCCAATAAATCCTGGGCAGGTAGGCAATTCAGGCAACACTTGATATCCATTTTAATAAGAATCAGGGAGAGGCAGGTGCATTTGATCCTCAGAGAATTCCCAGACCTTGTTTTATTGATTTTGCCTCCTTCCCCACAAGCTTTTCATGGGGCCAGACTTGCTCCTGGGGAATCAAACTGATTGGTTTTTGGATCAGCAGTGCTGATGAGCAATGAATTTGCTGATGGCTTGTGAAGTGGTCAGAGCTAAATAATAGAAAGGAGGAAGAATTCTTTCCCCTCTCAGAGCCTCAGTTTCCTCCTCTGCAAAATGAGGTGGATGGACTAGATTCCTTCCAGCTCTAAATCTTCCATGTAAAATAAGAGAGATCTGGCTCCTTCTGTCAAGGCATTCAGAAAGGGGGCACCAGCAATAAGCTACATGATATCACAGGTTTAGAACTGAAAGGGACATTGGAGATCAATGAGTCTAACCTCATTAGTTTGCAGGTGAAGACAGTAAGGCCCTGAGAAATGATGTCACTTTCTCAAAGTTACAAGGACAGGAAGGCATAGAGCTGAGATTTGAACCCAGTTACCCTGACTTTAAGACCAGTTTTCTTTCCACTGCCTGATGATTTCTCAGATCATGGAAAGATCAGTGTGAGTGGAAAGAGTGGGAGAGGATTACTGGAGGCTGAGAGCCTGAGCTGACCCCTGAACAAAGGAAAATGGAAAGTATCACATGAGTCCAGATTTTGAGATGGAAGGGACCTTAGAAACTGTCTCACTTGCCTTCTCAGTGGGGGTGGGGGGGAGGACCTGGAGGGAGAAAGAGAATTTGAAACTCAAACATATTTTTAAAATGAATACTAAAAATAAATATTTGTGAAAAAGGAACCATATATTCCCAATTCCTCTACTGTACAGATGAATGTTAGGGCCTAGGGAGGGGTAAGAGAATCTGTTAACAGTGCAGCTTAGAAGCAGTCAAGCCTGATTTATACTTGGGTCCTTTGATTCCAAACCCAGCTCTAATATAGATAATCTAAAAAAATGGGAAGGAATTCCAGGTTGGGGGGGGGGGCTAATCATCAGGAGCAAATTCACAGAGTTAAGAGAGTACTTGCTATATTTGGGGACCCGTGCAGTTACAGCAGAAAATGGTTCAACCCATAAGACCCAACACAACGCAAGTAGTCTCAATGGTCAGAAGTCTGTGAGAAAGCTGGATATGTAAGAAGGGTGCCCACTGTAAAGAAATGAATTGATGCTTTTCTCTGGTTCACATAACTGAAAGGAGAGCCAGTGTGAAAAAGTGGGAAGAGCCCTGACTTTCAGGTCAGGAGACCTGAGCTCAAAGCTCGTGTTCATTTCAGAACCACGGACAAGTCACTGCTCAGAAACTGTTTCCTCCTGCTTACAATGCGGAGATAAAAAGTGCACTGCCTACCTCCTAGGGTAGGGCCTGGCAAATCAACCAGTCAACAAGCATTTATTGAACACTTATTCTGCGCTAGGCACCATGCCAAATGATAAGGATGCAGTGAAAAAATAAAATCAATGCCAGCCCTCAGAGAGCTTATATTCTAATGGGAGAGACAACACCTAAATGAATAGGTACATACAATATACATACAGAGGAGATGGACAGGAACCTTAGAGCAAAAGGGGGGGAACCAGGAAAGGCAAGGAGGGAGAGCATTCTAGGTATGAGGGACAACCAGTACAAAGGCATAGAGATAAGAGATAGAGTGCATCTGAAGAACTGAAAGAAGAACAGGACGGGGGAGGGGAGCAGAATTTATGAAGATTGGAAAGTCAAGTTAACAAGCGTTTATTAAGTACCAGGCACATTATTAAGTTCTGGGGCTACAAAGAAAGGCAAAAACAATACGTGTCCTTAAAAGAAATTGCATTCTAATGGGGGAGACGACAAACAACTAGGTACAAACAAGCTACATATACAAGATAATTTGGAGGAAATCTCAGAGAAAAGACACTAGCATAAGTGGGACCAGGAAAGATTTCTTACAAAAAGATTATATTTTAGTTGGGACTGGAAGTAAGCCAGGAGGCAGAGATAAGAAGGAAGAGCATTCCAGTAAAAATGCATAAAGTCAGGAGATGGATTATCATATGCAAGAAATAGCGAGGATGCCAGTGTCACTGGATCTTAGTGTACAAGGAGGGTAATAAGGTACAAGAAGACTGGAAAGGAAGGAAGGGCCCAAGTTATGAAGGGTTTTAAAAAGTAGGAAAGGACTAGGTTGTGAAAAGCTTTAAATGCCAAAAAAAGACTTTATATTTGACCCTGGAGGCAATAAGGAGACACTGAAGTTTGTTGAATAGGGGAGTGATATGGCCAGACTTCATTTTAGGAAAGTCGCTTTGACCACTTTGTGGAGATGGCTGGAGTGAGAAGAAATTTTAGAAAAGGAGATCAATTAGAAGGCTATTTCAATAGTCTCAGAAAACCTGAACTAAAATCATTGTTATGTGGGTGAGGAGAAGATGTATGTGAAATTTATTGTAGAGAAAGAAATTATAATAGTTGGCAACTGACTGACTATGTCGGATAAATGAAAGAAAGACATCAAGAATGATGTTGAGTTTGTGAAACTTGATGCCTGGAAGGATGGTGATGCCCTGGATTTCTGTCATAGTTAATTTCAGGAGAGATGGGTTTTGGGGGGAAAGATAATGAAGTCTGTTTGGGGCATGTTGAATTGAAGGTGCCCATGAGACATACCTTGAGGTGTCTTTTGAAGGATCAAAATGAAATTGATGGTGCAAGGCCATAATTCAGAAGAGAAACTAGGGCTGAATAAATATCTATGCTAGTCATTTGTGCAGTAAAGATCATCGAACTCTTGGGAATCCATAAGATCATCAAGAGAGTATAGAGAGATAAGATAAGGGAGCATATGCCAGAGCCTTGAGGGACATTCACAGTTAGCAGGAAGGACATGGATGAATATCCAGGAAAAGAGATTGATAAGGAGAGATCAGGCAGATAGGACAACCAAGTGAAAGTAGTGTCATGAAAATCCAGAGAAGAGAAACTAAAAGGAGGAGATGGTCAATAGTGCCAAATGCTGCAGCAAGGATGAAGAGGATGAGAACAGAGAAGAGGCCATTAGTTTTAGCACTTACGAGATCATTGTTAATTTTGGGGTGAATGATTTCAGTTGAATGATCAAGTTAGAGAAAAGAAAATGGGAAAAAAGTGATGCCTATGGTAAATGACTTTCTCAAAGGAGTTTGACTGAGAAAAGGAAAAGAGATATAGAATGGTAGGTAGTGAGGATGGTTGGATCAAGTAATCAGTTGTGATTAGCTAGCATAAATTTGTAGTTGACTGTAAGCATGGTTTTGTGATTTCCTCCAGTTCTGCTCAGCAGCACATGCATAGGAATGAAGAAGGCAGATGGTAGGAGTAATCAAAGCTTGGGAGTTGGCAAAGTATGATCTCCAGTAGGACAAGGAATGAGTTTCATTGTAGAAATGATTCATCAGGAAGTCAAGTCTGAGAAGGAAGGAAAGTAGCCAGAGTTTGGATGATGGTGTGGGATGATACTGAAGGATGGAGGAATTAAAGATCACCATGGGGATTTCTTTTCTTTTTCACCATGAAGATAAAGTTGACCAAAGAGTGGTATAGTATAGGGAAAGACAGAAAGATGAAAGATTGTGGTCAGATAAAGGAAATTCTAACTTCTTGAGTACGGAATTGGAACACTTGTGGATAATGACAATATCTTTTTATCTCATCATCTTTGTGTGTGACTGAGGTGGAGTGGAGTAGGTAATGGGAGCTGAGTAGATTAAGAACTTGGGAGTTAGGATATTTCAGAAAACATCAAAATGCATGTTGAAATCCCCTAAGATAAATGAAAGGAGTTAGGCTGAAGAGGAAAACTGAGAGCCTGGCACTGAACTCATTGACAAAGTAGGTAGAATCTCCTTCAGGTTCTGGACCAGGTGACAAACTGAATAAGCCTCAAAGGAAGAGAGGTTTCTGAGTGATGGCGGTAGAGGGGGAGACTGGAAGTGGTGATGGGAGCAAGGAGTTTTCAGACTCCCCCACCACAAGTCAAGGGGAATAAGTAAAAGTGCAATGAGTAATGGAAAGGCTGATCAGAGGTACAACTGGACAGTGGAGTGAGGGAGAATGGTTGAGGTAGATGGGAATGAGGGATCATAAAGCTAAAGGTGGAGAGGTAGGTATATTATTTGGTGACTAGGAGGGAGGTTAATATCATAGGGATGGGGAGAATATTCTAGGCAGAGTAACAATGAGGTCTGATGATAGGTGACTAAAAGGTTCACAGTTAGCGTCTAGGTGTCAATATAACCTTCAACTGCCAACCTTGTTATGTTGCAATCTTGCAGGGGCTATTGTCCTTTTCAGGTAGTATTAACACCTAGAATGAATGACATTAACTAACCTAATAATGTTTAAGGGAGTCTCATGTCCATCCTGTGAAAAAGGTATGGCAAGTATTCCTATTTTGCAGATGAGGAAACTGAGGTTCAGAGAGACAAAGTGACATTTATTGTTACATAACAAGAAAATGTTAATGGAAGTTTTTTTTTTAATCCAGGCTTTCCTGACCCCAAGTCCAACAACATTACCTTCCCCAATAGATCTATGGGAAGCCTCTGATCTAGTCAGATAGGTCAACTTGCTACCCTCTAAATGAGCCTTGAAAACTGCAAACTTTCCACCTTTCTATTTCTCCCTCTTCCTATCAAAATTGAACCCTCACTTTGAACTCAACTCAATTCCAAGTATGGCTTCTGTCCCCGTGTCTCCTCCTAGAACTGGAGGTCCAAAAGGGCAGGATTGTACTTCATCATCTCTATACTCAGCTTTCTCAGCACTCGGCACCCTGCCCTGGTGCCCAGGTATTCTCTGACTGCAAGTCAATTTCCATATTCCACCCCCGAGAATCTTGAGAAATATGGCTATCATGGCTATGGGCTCCAAGGAGCCTTGTTGTTGAAACCCTTTGGCCCCAGGCCTTGACTTTGTCTTGGAGACACCCTGGAGAAGGTTCCAAACCTTCAGACAAAGATCTACCCTCTTGGTACTTCCTAGAATCAGAGAACGTTAAGACATGGAAAGGATGTTCCCTCTTAGACATGACCTCGTTGTTAATGAGCCTCCTCCGGTGGACGAGCAACTTTTTTACACACCTTCTACGAGTAGCATGAACTTGGGATCTGACATATTGCAATGGGCTCTGAATTTGTCTCTCTATACCCAGACTCTTTACTTTACAATTCATTTTCCACACAGCTGGAGAAAAGATAATCCTAAAACACAGATCTAACTATGTCTTACTCACACACACACACACACACACACACACACACATACACACACACACACACACATGATCAAAATGCCTTCATGGCTGCCCATTACCTCAGGAGAAAATGCAAAACTGTCAGTCTGAGAATTAAGCCTTCCACAATCAGGTTCCCACCCACTTTTCTAGTCTTATTCCATATTTCTCCCTTTTTCTCATTCTCTATTCCAGGAAAATGGATGTGGTGACTATTTGCTATATACAGCATTCCTCCTTCTGCCCCTGAGTAGGTGGTCCCCTGAATCTGAAATGCTTCCCTTCGTTCCCTCCTCCCTGTTGTTGTTCAGCCATGTCAGTTGTGTCCAACTCTTTGTGACCCCATTTGGAGTTTTCTTAGCAAAGATGCTAGAGTGGTTTGTCATTTCCTTTTCTAGCTCATCATACAGATGAGGAAACTGAGGCAAATAAGGTTAAGTGATTTGCCCAGGGTCATACAGCTAGTAAGTATTTGAGGCTAGATTTGAACTCAAGAAGATTAGTCTTCCTGACTTCAGGTCTGGTACTCTATCCACCATGCCACCTGGCTATATTTCCACCCCAATTTCCTCTAAAGCACAGCCCAGATGCCTTTCCCACATGAGGCCTTTCCTGATTTCCAACCTTTTCCCTTATCTGCAGGAATTAACACCCTCTCCTTCTTGAAATGGCCTTGTATATAGATTTTACATTAACTTGTCTAAATACCTAATATAGTTCTCCCCACTCCCACCCCAAATGTAAACCCCTTAGAGGGAGTTCATTTTTTTAATCCCTAGTACCTAGGACAGGGCCTGGTACTTAGTAGGTGCTTAATAACTGCTTGTTGAATGGAATTAAACTTTAGCTTTGGCAACAATATTTCTTGAGCAGTCATATGCAAAGACTCATGTCTGAAGATTAAAGTATGCATTTCTTAAGCATACAGGATGAAAATCTACACTGGGCAAATGACCCTAAGACAAACATGCTAATCATTGATCATCCAAATGGGAATTCTCTCCCTAAGCTAACTTGTGTACATGAAGCAGGTTGCTTTCCCAGCCTCTACCAGCAGCTCAAATATCAGTCAGTCAGAGGGGCACATGAACAGAAGGGGCTTGGCCAAGGTTAAAGTGCATGAGAAAGAATACACTCACATCCATATATGCAGCAAAAGGGATTCTGAGATTTAGAAAAGTGAGAGACCTCTGAGAAAAAGAGAGGGAGACAAAATTGTTCCCAGAGCTTCCCTCTGTATTGGGGGGGAGGGGAGAAGAGAAGTGAGAGAAGTGAGAGAAGAGAGAGCCAGAGAGACAGACGGAGACAGAGACAAAGACAGAGACGCAGAGGGCACATTCTCCCCCTAAAAAAACAACACCCCCTGCCTCTACTCATCAATATAGCTGCGTGTTTCATACTTCAGGATACAGAGATATTGTTGATATGAGTATCAATACGTTCTTGTGGTAGAAACATACAAAAGTGGTCTTTGTTCAGTCAGACATCTTTCTATTCCAGTCTGACCTTGCAAACACGCGCTCCTTCTCTGTATAAAGCACTTCGAAATCTGCACAAAAGATCATTGTAAAGCACATTGGTACCTTCTTCATGAACCAGAAGAATTTACTGGGGGTGTAGAGGAGAATACTTGCGGAGGACATGCTGTAGACTGCGGGTAGACAAGTTTGGGTCTCAGAATTATAGACTGACCTTGTAGAGTTTGCCTAGGGTTTAGTCCTGTGTTTTGAGTCTGGATAAAGTTCGGTTATAGAACTGTCAATTTCTGTAGAATATCTTCATACAAACCAAGGAGTAAAATAATCAGACCTATGGTCAACCAGGTGGAGGTTACTCCTTTTGAAGGAGAAAGGCAATGAAGTCTCCAGAGAAGTCCTGCCTCCCCCCACCTCAAGAGCCCATCCCTCTACTTCATCCTCCTGTTTCACCAGGGACTGATCCAGGAGGTTGATAAGTCTGTCATTATGCAGGAAAAGTATTTCATGAATCCATCAGCTTGTTGAGATAGACAAGCTCCAATTCTTTTAGCAATGAGGAAATTGAGGCAGTGAGAAGCTAAATTGCTTGTTGACATAGTAGAGACAGATTTTGTGGCCCTTAAGTTCAGTGGTCTTTCCATAATACCATGCTATCTGCCTTGCCGGGTTCTCCTAGTGTCCAACTTGGCCTACCTGACAATTCTCTTGTCTTGTCCAAAGGGCTTGACCCCTGATGGCCCATTCTAGTGATATGGAGTGAAACCCCTGGCCAGAACCACCAACCAGAAGGTTTGAGCACAGCAAAATTATTAGGATGAAGCCATGTGGAGGGAGGGGTGAGTAGCACTAGGCAAATAACTGTAAAGAGCTATGGGGCAGGCACTTTATAGTGCAGACTGGAAGGTAAAAGGTGGAGTTGAGAATTTAAGGCAAGTTCTCTGTTCAAAGGAATAAGGTCAGTTACCTTTAAGATGGAGAGAAGTACACTGTGTTTATGTTTGTCTTAGGTTAAGCCAAGAGCAAGTAGGGGCTAAACTGCTAACTTCTTCTGTGGAAGGGAGACACAGCCCAGACTAGATAAAGGGCAGGGGGAGGGCCACACTGCTCAAATACCTTTCCCGGGTACACTGAGTGGTGTGCATATAAATGTTTAGTAACAGGCTCTCATTGAGGGGAAGGTATACACATGACACTTTTAAATTGAACCTGCATTTTTAACATTTTCTCCATTGCTTTCTTAAATCCGGACAAGCAACAAAACAATTAATCAAGCTCTGACTTGCAGCATTTGCTGATTTCCACGATGCAAATGCTCACGCTGAAAATGTAACAATTGGCTCCCAGTAACCAGCTAGCTACACTGTATAGCTGAACATGCCTGGAGTCAGAAAGACTCAAATATGGCTTCAGGCCCTCCCTAGCTGTGTGACCCTGGCCAAGTCACTTAAGCCTGTTTACTTCAGTTTCCTCATCTGTAAAATGAGCTGGAGAAGGAAATGGCAAACCCTCCATTATCTTTGCCAAGAAAATCCCAAATGGGATCATGAAGAGTCTGACATGACTGAAAAATACCAAAGATTCATTATGTCTGTGAATTTGGCACTGATCTCCAAACTTGACATACTGTCTCCCACTTTGTATTTATTCAGACTATACCCATCTTCCTTTCTTATCCTGCCTGTCAAAATCTTTCTCTTCCTTCAAGGTTTAGCTCAAAAGGTCTCCCCTGCTTCCCCCTAGCTGAAAGTACTCACTCCCTCTTCAAATTTCCCTGTAGAGAGCACTTTCTCTGGATCTCTTTACCCAGTCACATACTTTACTTGGTATCCTATGTATCTGTATACATGTCACATTCAGGGAAGCTAGGCAGCACAGTGTATAGAGTGCCAGGCCTGGAGTTAGAAAGGTCTGAGTGCAGATCCAGACACTTACTAACTGTGTGACCCTGGGCAAGTCACTTAATTCTGCTTGCCTCAATTTCCTCATCTGTATAATGAGCTGGAAAAGGAAATGGCGAACCACCCTAGTATCTTTGCTAAGAAAACCCCAACTGGGGTCAAGGAGAGTCAGACACAACTGGCCAATACGCCAACATCAAAAGCCAGTTTGAGCTGACTCTAGCATCCAGCATTTTGGATGTATTACCAAGAAGGTATGGACAGGAAACCCACAGGAATGGTAAACAGGCATCTGTATTGTTGCAGAGAGCTCTGCATCAGTGAAATCACAGATACTTCAAAGAGCTAGACCACAGGGCCATCAGAGTAACAAAGTACATTTCCCTAATCAGGGATTCATTCAGGCCAGTAAACTTCTCTTTCAAAATAGGACTGCAGAGAATGGCTGACCCAAACCTAGCAGGTGAATGAAATGGAATCTTGCCAAGCTGGAAAGAACACATAATGTAAGGAATTCAGAGAAGCATGGGAAGATTTGAGTCAACTGAGCAGGCCCAGGAGAAAAGTAGCCCTAGAGACCACAGCAATGTAAGAGAAAGGCCAGTACTTTGTAACTATAATGTTTGATCCTTGCTCTGGAGAGGAGAAGAAAAAATGCACTACGGGTGCAAAATGCTGCATATGCTAACAAACACTTTATCTGTTTGTTTTGCTGCAAGGAAAGTCTCATCTGGGGGGGTGGCACAGGAGGGTTATCATTACAAATGAAAGGTGTAAAAACAAAAGATACCAATGACATTTAAATGTTTTAGGTATTAAAAAGAAAATTGAAAAGGTGTGTGTCCCTTGAGTCATTGGAGGTCAGCAGCAGAGGCAACACAGCGGGGCACACTGGGCAAAGTGCCTGATGGGATTTGGATTCCTGTCCCAGCATTCACTCTGGGGTGGAGAGGCCTTCAGGTAAATCATTTCAACCTTCAGGCTTCAAATTCCTCATGCATAAAAGGGGAACTCCTTGCCCCTAACATAGGGTCGTCATGAGAATCTACCAAGAGATGGTATGACAAGCCTTTTGCAAGACCTAGGGTTTTTTTATCAATGTCATTCATTATTTTAGGTGGAGCAGCTAGGTGGTGCAGAAGTCAAGAGCACCAGTGCAGAAGTCAAGAGGACCTGAGTTCAAATCTCACCTCAGACACTTGACACTTGGGCAAGTCACTTAACCCCAATTGCCTCATCCTGGGTCATCTCCAGTCATCCTGATGAATATCTGGTCACTGGATTCAGATGGCTCTGGAGGAGAAGTGAGGCTGGTGGCCTGCACAGCCCTCCCTCACTCAAAACAAAGTCAAGTGCAAGTCATGTCATTATTTCTCTGATGGCATGGTCTTCTTCCACAAAGAAGGATGAACACACATTATTTTAGGTGCTCAAGAAATGTGCATATGGGTAGAGTGAGCAGAGAGAGGCAACTTTGAATGGAGCTTGGTACATGTTTGAGAGGGGCTCCAGGCAGGACAGGGAAGAGACACTGGGAGCCTCAAGTGGGCAGATGGGAGACTCGGTTCACTTTGGAGTTTTGAGTGGGTCCCTGGCAAAAAAAGTCACAACCTCACTCACCCAACCTCCCTGGCACCCTGCCTGGGCCAGACATCCGGTGACTTGTGGGATCATGAGCTTAGACAAACTACGCACAGCATAGAGCAGGGCCTCTTCACAGGATGGATGAAATGGCTGCCAATCCACTTGCTCACATCCAATTTTTACATGCCCTGCTAACAATGTCCCTGACAACCATGCTATTAAGGTTCAGAATAGGAGCCAATCAGTCAAGGAAGCAGGCCTGGAGTTCCAAGGGTGCATATTGCAGCAGGTTAATTGTGAGTCTCCTGGGGCCTTCTTGTTGCTCCTGCCATGCAAATGGAGGGAAAGAGGCAACAAGCTCCATGCCCACGGTGCAAGTCACACTCCAGGAAAGCAGAGTTGCTTTCCTCCCATCAGCCTCTCAGGCAGCCAGCCAGCCTGCCTGCCCGCCTGCCCACCCGCCTGCCTACCTCCTTCCTCATCACATCTCTCCCCCTGGTTCTGTGGCTCATTACATTCAGCCTATCATCAACTTTCCTGCTGAAACCTGTGATTAGGGGCTTCAAAGTCCCCTCCCTCAGGCAGCCTGGCAGATGGCCTCTACCCAACCTTGTCCTGGCCCTCCTCCTGGTGTGAGCCCATTCTCTCCAGCAGGCCAACGTAGTATTATTCTCTCCAGCTCCTCTTTGATAAGAAACAACTTTGGAATAGACACATAAAGGCCTGCAAGCATGGTTTGGATTTTTAGGCTGCCCCCCATGTGGTTTTTACAACAACACAGTCTGCTGATGTACACCCACCCTCCTACCCCCACCCATGGAAATGACTGACATCTCCAACTGAATTAACTGGTTGTTTTGGCATCTACGAGACACAGACTGGAGGCTTGGCAGTGGGGAGACAAAAACATGCATTGGGCCTGGCCGGCTGGCTGGCTTTCTCACGTCCCAACTCACTGTTTTGGCAGGCTCGAGACACAGGGCCAGTTAGCTGAAGAAACTCTGTCCACATTCCTCTCCACATCATTGACTCTCAGTGCCAAAGTCTGAAGCATCAATGTGGGAGGGAGCTTTAATAGTCCTTCTGTGGCATTAGAATGTGGCTTGCTGAGAAGTTGGACACAAAGTTTCCCCAGGTAGCATTAACTCAGTTATAAGAAAAGTCAGGGGAGCCTCTACTTTGGGGTCTACTGGATGCTGTCTGTGCCAACAACCTTCCTTCTCCTCTGTGTAGATAGCCACAAATAACAGAGGTGAAAGTAGGATGACGTGATTGGAGTCTTGTCTCAGTTGTCACCATATGGAAGGGCATGCTTCCTTTCTGATTATACTTCTTCCCCACCTAAGTTTGGAGATCTGCTATCTCAATACCTCCTCCTAGTCCTCCACTAGTCCTCACTTCTATGGAGATTGGGGGAAGAGTTTGTCACTTTGTCAGAAGTCGAAGAATGGAAGGGGAACAACTCTCTCCTGTCCCTATGCTCAGATTAAGCTGGCTATCCCAAAGGCCGCAATGACGCAACTGATTTTGCCTTAGGGGCCAGAGTTCCTTGTTAAAACTCTAACAGATAATAACACAATCGTGTCCAAGTTTCTCCAAGGCTGGCAGACTTCACACTGGAAGGATTCAAGTTACGACAGGCTAAGTGCCTCAGTGGTGTCTTTCAGTCCAAGATCCAAAGTGTTTTTACAGACCATGATATCTCTAGGGAAATGGGGGGAGGGGAGGGTGGAAGGAGGGGAATCATGGGAGCAGATTGCACTATCAGGAGAGAGGAAGTTTATCAGTAAACTAGAAACCAGGTGTGAATTCTAGTTCTTTCTACCTGTAGCTTCAACTATGGCCATACCACCCTGAACACACAGGATCGTCTGATCTCTTAAACTAAAGAGGGTAAGGTCTGATTATTACTTGTATGAGCCAGAAATCACCAGGGAATACCAGGTGCTGTATGCTTTAAATTTGGGTAGCTTGATGGCTCAATGGATAGAGTGCTGGGCTTGGAGTCAGGAAGACCTGAGTTCAAATCCATCCACAGAAACTTGCTAGCTGTGTGACCCTGGGTAAGTCACTTAACTTTGTTTGCCTTAATCCACTGGAGAAGAAAATGGCAAATCATTCAAGTATCCTTGCCAAGAAAACTCCATGAACAGTGTTGACATGATATGGCTCACAAGGTCACAGAAGAATAAAAAATGACTGAACAACAACTTTCTGCATACCTCTCCCACCCCTTCTAGGTCCCCTTTATGTGCTCCCCCATTAGTATATAATCTTCCTGAGGGCAGGGGCTATCTTCTTCACTTGTATCTCCGGTACCTAGATAATAAGCCCTTAATGCTCTATTTTCTATCCATTTACTTTCTGAGTCATAACGAATAAGTAGCAGGTTTCCTTCTGTGAACTGTGTGAAGTTTGGATTCAGTCAAAGGGCCACACTCGAGGAACTAGAGAACCATATATGGCCTTGAGGCTGCAGGTTCCCCACACCTGCTCTAAGATTAAAAGTAATCAATTCTAGTGAGGGGCTTCCTTCATCCTGGGAGTCCCCAACATCAATGAAATCACACAGGTCTGGTCCCTCTCACTATCTCAAATGGTCCCATCCCAAAGCCTAATAACACTAATGAGTCCTGGAATTTCAGAGCTCCAAGGGTCCCTTACATTTTAGGGAAAAGTTCCCTGACACAACCTCACTGTGAAATAGGGAGAACAAGGAGAATTATGCTTAACGCACAGCTGAAGAAACTGAGGAAAGGGAATAAGTATTTATATAGCACATACTATGTGCCAAGCACTGTGCTAAGTACTTTTCCAAATATTTTCTTATTTGATTCTCACAAAAACCCTGTAAGGTAGGTGCTATTATTATCACTCATTTTACAGATAAGGAAACTGAAGCAAACAGAGAGGTTAAGTGGCTTCTCCAGGGTCAGTAAGTGTCTAAGGTCAAGTTTCAATTCAATTCTTTCTAACTCTATCCACTGAGTCATCTAGCTGCTTGACTCCCAAGTCTTCAGTTAGTATGAGAAGTAGGATTTGAACTCACGTCTCCCACCTCCAAGTTCAGAAATCTTGCATTGGGCAACTAAGGGGCTAATTGAAAATAGACCCTGACACTTTCCACTGTTGTGCTTCTTTGTATTTTTTCTTTTAGCCACCAAACTTTTTAACTCTCCTGAAGTAGCCCTGGCATTGCCCTGAGGTGACTCAGCATTGCAAAGAAAGCCAAAGGACTGAATGTGGACTACAGAGAAGAAATGCTTAAGGAACTCCAAGATGAGATTGCCAAAACAGAAAATGGTGGAGCCGATGGCAGCAGGTTAATTTGCACCTCCACAAGCCCCTGCCATGGATTCCCAGAAGCCCTGGGTGGTCTCCTTTCAGCAGCCTTCTCAGTAGAGAGCTGCTGTGAAGCCTCATGCTCTGCTTCATTACTCTCAGGATACTTAACAGCCTTCACTCTGAGCTTATCAAGAATGATTGGGAGCTCGCTTCCTGTTGAGTAAATGGACACAGAGTGGTTCTGAGCTATGTCACTCATCCTGACTTGCAGGGCCAAGGCAGCCATTCCACTAGACTCTGATTTCATCCTCCTCTAGCCAATCTGTGGACTATCAGGAGGGGCACATGACAAGTCTTCATCGTCATCATCATCACCACTACCATCATTATTATCAATATAACCCTTTAAGGTTTGTAAAAATATCTCATTTGATCATCACAACAATCTTGTGAGGTAGAGGCTATTATTATGCCCATTTTACAGATGAGGAAACTGAGGCAGACTTGTCCAGGATCACACAGCTAGTAGTGCCTGAGACTAGGTTTGAACTCAGGTCTTCCTGACTTGAGCACTTAATGCATAGGCAATTAAGCCACCTAGGTACCTATATCTACTGCATAAGAGTGTCTTTTTGTATCTCCCTCCCCCACCCCCATGCTTCCCATGAAATCTTGCTCATACAAAAGTCTCAGTGTTTGGGGATGGCTGTCTTACTTTTCTTTGCATTCTCAGCATTCAGCACAGTTCCTGGTACATAGAAGGTGTTTAATAAATATTTGCCTACTGGTTGATATTTGAAGTGAGTATAAATAACTATTGTTTCTCTTCTGGCCAGAAACTCTGAGGGTCTTCCCCTCCCAGACTGATTCTTTTGTGAAGACAAACTAGGCCATCTTTTGCCTTAATTCTTACCTAGCCTTTAATTCCTGAATAGGCCTTGTCTCAAACAAACTGAGACCTGGGAAAACCAAAGCCTCCCACTGCACCTGGGGCCACCACCAGTCATCTTGACCTATGTCTTGCCCCTGGATTTCTATGACTCTGGAGAAGAGAGTGAGGCTGATGACTGCCCAGCTCAGGCCTCCATTAAATCCAATTCACTTGCAAGTCAAGACACTACCCCATGATGTCATTGGTCTTATTCAAAAATGAAGGACCAAGGAACTGAGCCAAGATGGTGGAGCAAAAGCATGGACTTGCTATAGCTCTTCCCCCAAGCCCAACCAAATAACTGTAAAAATGACTCTAAGCAAACCTAGAGCTGCAGAACTCATAGAATAATGGACTGGGGCAAATCTCTGGTCCTAGACAGCCTGGAAGGTCGACAGAAGCGTCTGTCACCCTGGTCTGAGAGCAAAGGGTAAAGCAGCATGAGCAGCCCCAGAATAAATGCGGTCTGAGCAGGCCTTGAGAGGACTGAATCTTGGGCATCTGAAGTAGTTTCCAGTCTTCACGAGCCCAAAATGCCAAGGACAAATTAGAACGTCAGTGGAAAAAACCTTGGGACCTGTGTGAGAGAGTAGAGTGGTCAGGCCCCAGCCCTAGGGAGGCAGAGGGGGGTGGAGGATCCTGAGGAGAAAGAGCCCGAGGCAGCATCAGCAGGGACTGGGGTAGCAACAGCAGCTGTTTCTGGAGCTCTAGGCCCACAGATTGGGGAGGGGATCTAGTGGCTGACAGTACACCCCCCCCCCCACACTGGAAGCAGAGAACTACCTTAACAAAGAGCTCAAAAGTCAAATAAATAGCTGGGGGGAAAATGAGCAAAAACCGGGGGAAAAAATCAGACTGTGGAATCTTACTTTGGTGACAAGGGAGATATATACAATTTACAAATATACAAACATAAGACAATAAAGTCAAAGCTTTTGCATCTAAAGCCTCCAAGAAAAATATGCAATAGTCTCAGGCCATGGAAGAGCTCAAAAAGGATTTTGAAAATCAAGTTCGAGAAGTAGAAGAAAAATTGGGAAAATAAACGAAAATGATGCAAGAAAATCATGGAAAATGAGTCAACTGCTTGCTAAAAGAGACCCAAAAAATGCTGAAGAAAATAATACTTTAAAAAATAGATCAACCCAAATAGCAAAAGAGATCCAAAAAGCCAATGAGGAGAAGAATGCCCTAAAAGGCAGAATCAGACAGATGAAAAAGGAGTTTCCAAACACTCACTGGAGAAAATAATTCCTTAAAGATTAGAATGGAGCAGATGGAAGCTAATAACTATGAAAAATCAAGAAATTGTAAAACAAAATCAAAGGAATGAAAAAATAGCAGACAATTTGAAATATCTCATTGGAAAAACAATTCACCCAGAAAATAGATCCAGGGGAGACAATTTAAAAATTATGGGACCACCTGAAAGCCATCATCAGATAAAGAGCCTAGACATCATATTTCATGAAATTGTCAAGGAAAACTGCCCTGATATTCTAGAACCAGAGGGAAAAAATGGATATTGAAAGAATTCAGCAATCACCTTCTGAAAGAGATCTGAAAAGAGAATTTTGTAGGAAGATTGTAGGCAAATTTCAGAGTTCTCAGGTCAAGGAGAAAATATTGCAAGCAGCTAGAAAGAAACAATTCGAGTATTGTGGAAATACAATCAGGATAACACAAGTTCTAGCAGCTTCTACATTAAGGGATTGAAGGGCTTGGAATATGATATTCCAGAAGTCAAAGCAACTAGGATTAAAACCAAGAAGCACCTACCCAGCAAAACTGAGTATAATACTTCAGGGGAAAATGGTTATTCGATGAAATAGAGGACTTCCAAGCATTCTTGATGAAAAGACCAGAGCCGAAAAGAAAATTTGACTTTCAAACACAAGAATCAAGAGAAGCATGAAAAGGTAAACAGGAAAGAGAAGTCATAAGGGACTTACTAAAGTTGAACTGTTCATATTCCTACATGGAAAGATAATATTTGTAACTCTTGAGACTTTTCTCAGTATCTGGGTAGTTGGAGGGATTACACACACACAGATATATATAGATATAGATATATGGATATAGATGTAGAGAGAGAGAGAGAGAGAGAGAGAGAGAGAGAGAGAGAGAGAGAGAGAGAGAGAGAGAGAGAGAAACAGAGAGAGACAGAGAGCACAGGATGAGTTGAATAAGAAGGGATCATACCTAAAAAAATAAAATTAAGGAGTGAGAGAGGAGCATATTGGGAGGTGAAAGGGAGAAATGGAATGGGGCAAATTATCTGTCACAGAAGAGTCAAGAAAAAGCTTTTTCAATGGAGAGGAAAAGGGGGAAGGTGAGAGGGAAAAAGTGAAGTTTACTCTCATCACATTTGGCTCAAGAAAGGAATAATATGCTCACTCAATTTGGTATGAAAATCTATCTTACACTACAGGAAATTAGGGGAAATGGGGATAAGCAGGGTAGGGGGGTTGATGGAAGGGAGGACAAATGGGAGGAGGGAGCAATTAGAAGTAACCACTTTTGAGGAGGGACAAGGTCAAAACAGAGAATAGAAGAAATGGGGGCCAGGATAGGATGGAGGGAAATATAGTTAGTTTTATACAACATGACTATTACGGAAGTCATTTGCAAAACTACACATACATAGCCTATATTGAATTGCTTGCCTTCTCAGTGGGGTTGGGTGTGGAGGGAGGAAGGAAGAGAAGTTGGAACTGAAAATTTTAGGAACAAATGTTGAGAACTGGTTTTGCATACAACTGGGAAATAAGAAATACAGGTAATGGGGTATAAGAATTTATCTTGCCCTACAGGACAAGAGAGAAGATGAGGATAAGGGAAAAGTGAGGGTTGTTAGAAGGGAGGGTACATTGGTGGAAGGGGCAATCAGAATGCACAGCAGTTTTGGAAGGAGGGGAGAGATGGGTAGAAAATTTGGAACTCAAATTTTGTGGAAATGAATGTTGAAAACTTAAAATTAATTAATTAATTAAAAATTAAAAAAAAAAAAGAAAGTCTATCTCATATTACCAAAAATGGGGGTGGGGGGTGGGGATAAGTGGGCAGGTTGTCGGGGATGATAGAAGGGAGGGCAAATGGGAGGAGGGGGTAATTAGAAGTAAACACTTTTGAGGAGGGACATGATCAAAAGAGAGAATAGAATTAATGGGGGGCAGGATAGGATGGAGGGAAATAGAGTTAGTCTTTTACAACATGACTGTTATGGAAGTGTTTTGCATAACTACACATGTATAACCTATATCAAATTGTTTGCCTTCTCAGTGGGATGGGTGGGAAGGGAGGAAGGGAGAAAAGTTGTAACTCAATGTTTTAAAAATGAATGTTAAAAAACTGTTTTCACATGCAACTGGAAAATAAGATATACAGACAATGGGGTATAGAAATCTATCTTGCCCTACGAGAAAACAGAGGGGATGGGGATAAGAGAAGGGTGTGATAGACAGAAAGGAGGGCAGATTGGGGAAATAGGTAATCAGGATACATGCTGTCTTGGGGTGGGTGGAGGGAAGAGATGGGGAGAAAATTTGGAACTCAAAATCTTGTTGAGTGAATGTTGAAATCTAAAAACAACTAAGTAATTTTAAAAAGGATGAAGGACTAACAACAACCTGATGTTTTGGTGTTCACAATGACAAACAAGTGTGTCCAAAGAAGAATGACAAGAACATGGATGTGTTCAGAGCTCTGGTATAAGTAAACAAAAGAAGACTGGCAAGTGTGGGGAGTAGGGAACCACTGATACTGGTCTTCAAGTAGGATCTGAATTGTTCTGCTTGTATTCAGTGGACAGAACCAAGAGCTTTAGTGGGGGAGAACTGAAGTGCTTACAATCATCTCAAAAGCTTTCTCTGTAACCTGAAACCATGAGCAAAGCTCAATGCTCAGCCATACTGGTTCAGTGTGATCACTCTGTGTGGCTGATGGTCCCACCCATAGGAGAATCCAACTTGTACTCATGTCTAAGCTGTCACAACAACACTTTCAGTTGTGACAAAAGCACTCTGGCTAACTGAACACTTAGTACAAGACGGTGCATTTCTGCAGACAAAAGATGCAAAAGGGGCCCATGGTCCAGGATGTAAGTTGAGCAGGCCAATTGCCCATCCTGTGGTGAATCTCTGCCTTCACCAGTGACCTCTAACTGTTCTTCAGATTTATAATGGTCCCTGGGTGCCCCTGCCTTCACCCCACACACAGGGGAAAGAATTGGATGTTGCTAGAGAAGCAGGCAAGCCCTTCCCCCCAACCCCAGCAGATGGGCCTCTCCCTCTCATAGCCTTGGATTATACTGAGACTCCTCCTCTCTGTCTTTGTGACTATGCTCCCTCCTGCTTCTCTTCCTACCTGCCTGCTAGCTCTTTCTCATTCTCCTTTGCTGGATCTTCATCCAGGTCATACCCACTAATCATTGGTGTCCCCCAGGGTTCTGTCCTGTATCCTTTCCTCCCTCTATTCTATCTCCCTTGGTGATCTCACTAGCTCCTGTGGATTCAATTACCATCTCCAAGCAGGTGATTGTCAGAGCCTCACCTCTGAACTGGACCCCAGTCCCACATCATCAACCATCTTTTGGACATAACAAATTAGATAGTCTACAGGTATCTCAAACAACATAGCCAAGCTCATTATCTTCCCCTCCCCACCCCCAAATCCTTTCCTCTGCCCATTTTTCCCATTACTGTTGAAGGCACCACCACCCTCCTGGTCACTCAGGCTTGGAACCTGTCACCCTCAATTTCCCCACACCCACTGAATATATCCAATCTGTGGTCAAAACCTGTGATCTCTACCCTCATAACAACACCCCCTCCTCTTCACTCACACTGGTCCCACCTTGGTGCAGGCCCTCATCGTCTCACAGCTGGACTATTATAATAGCCTTATCATGGTCTCCTTGCCTCATCTCATCACCAATTCACTCTCCATGCAGCTGTTAAAATGATTTTACTTAAGTGGAGATGTGACCATATTAGCCTCCTACTCAATAAGCTCCAGTGGTTCCCTAGTACCTCCAGGATCAAATAGCAAATATTCTATCTGTCTTTTAAAGCTTCTCATCATCTGGCCCCTTCCTACTTTTCCAGAGTTCCTCCACATACACTACAGTCCAGTGACACTGGTCTGCCTAGTCACTTGATGCTAAATCTCCCAGTACCATAACTTTTCACTGGCTGTTCCATGCCAAGAATTTTCTCTCCTCACCTCCACTCCCATGGTGGGTATATGTTAGAGCCTTAAAGCTATCCTCATGGATATGAAGAAAGTAGAACATTCATGTAGCAAGAATGAGAGATAACAGATGGGCAGTGTGAGGGATGAGACATCATCCTGGACTGCTTACAATGTCCCTCTCACACCCCTCCTACCTTGTACCCAATCAGCTGCCAAGGCTTAATTGATCCAGCTTCCAGAACATCCACCCCCATCCCACTGACACAACACCTTGGTGCTGGCCCTCATTATCTCTCCCCTGTATGATTCTAGTTCATCTTAATTTAATGCCTCAAATCTCTCCCCACTCCAATACATTTTCCACTCTACTCCCAAGGTGATTTCCCCCCCAAAGTACAGGTCTAACTATTTCACTTCCTCACTCAATGAACTCCAGAGGCTCTTTATTGCCTAGAAAATAAAGTACAATCTCCTCACTTGGGCATTTCAAGACCTTCACCGTATGGTTATAATCTACCTTTCCAGTCTTCCCAACCCTAACCCTAAATTCTAACTCTAACCCTAAACCTATATTAGTTTTCTTCATTCACCCTTTGGTCTGGCCATCTCCTACTTCCATGCCTTTGTACATGCCTGGAATGCACTCCCTCCTCACTTTCACTCCTTA
Source organism: Notamacropus eugenii (assembly GCF_028372415.1). Lineage (NCBI taxonomy): Eukaryota > Metazoa > Chordata > Mammalia > Diprotodontia > Macropodidae > Notamacropus > Notamacropus eugenii. The sequence goes on along the minus strand of NC_092879.1, from coordinate 71,512,526 downwards.
GAATCTCTAGCTTCCCTTAAACCCTCAGCTCAAACAACTCCTCCTATACTCCCCCAGCTGCTGATGTCCTTCTCACACATGTTGTGTTTTAATTTTCTCCATATGTGTTAGGATGGAAGAGGCAGCAGAATGTGGTATAGAGAGTTGGCTTTGAAACATCCTAGTTACGTGACTTTGGACTAGTAATTTAACTTCTCAGTGTTCTAAAAGTTGCATATAATGTGCCTACTGGTATTGGGAGAGCTAGTCTCTTCACCTATAGCAGTGAAATCATAGGTCTGGTCCCTATCTATTCACCAGGCTGTGTGCCTGTTGTTTCTCCAGGTAAACTGTACAGTCCAAAGCTTCTCGAGGATGGGGACTATTTCATTATTATCTTTGTCTCTTCAGTACATGGTATAGGGGCTGGTACATAGTAGGTGCTTTCTATTCAACTTGACAATTAATAATTAATTGGAATTTCTATTAGGCCACCAAGGGACCTTTTCAAGGTTGAAGTTATTTATTTCAATACATTCTGTCTCCAAAAATTAATTAGAACTATTTTACCATCTATACATCTATGAAGTAAGACCCTGGGAGCCATCCCAGTGATGAGTCTCAGTCTTGGTCAAAATATGTGTTGTCAAGGTTTTTTTGTGTCTACTGATTGCTTCCAATACAGATGTTCCAAGAGTCTTTCATCCCCAAAGCACACTGAACAGTTGGCTCATGCATTCTAGGATCTGCACCTCTCCTCCATACCATGTAGAGCAAGAGCCCAGCAGATGGTGAACTGACCACCCCATAAGAGCTAGTGTCACTAAAATGGCATGAACAAACAGAAACCAAGAGTCACTGAGTGGAGCCACTTTGGACGATAGCTGGATAAAGACAAGAATCACATGGAATGAAATGATGTGAATGCAGTTCAGTCTTTACTGGAGGAGAGATCACCCACATCAGTGAGATGACCAAGGCTTCAAATCACTGAGGAAAACATTGACTTTCAATTGGATCCATACTAATGTGGAACGGGCTGTCTTGGGACTAATGTTATGCCGGTAAAAATGCTTAACATCTGACTCCCTGAAAATGCACATCACACTTCTAAAGTTTCATCGGCATTGATAACATTTTCTCCATCACTTTCTCAAGTCCAGACTAGCAACAAAACAGTATGTCAAGCCCTGGTTTGTAGCACTTGATGCTTTCTGAGGTATAAATGCTCATACTAACAACTTCACAATCATTTCTCTCAATTATAAAAGTTGCACAGGCTTCTAGCTTTTCTCTGATGTTCCTAGTGAAGGCTGAACTTGTTGGGGATGTTATAGAAGGAATTGTGATTGCTGGGGTCCCTTCTGGTGCTGAGATTTTAGGATTCTGGGTAGAATCAAACATTAAGATAAAAGTCAGTAAACTCTTGAGCCCATTGGATGGCAGAGGAGGAAGAAAGATCAAGGATCATAGGCTCCCAGGTTCTGTACTGGAAAGGAAGTTTCAGATCGTTCTAATTCATTTCCCTCATTGGTTTGAATCTAGATCTCCTGACTCAAGAGCCAGTGTGCTTTCCATGGTACCTAGAACATGGTAAGAGGTTCTCCTGAACCTCTGAGATTTCCTTCTGAAAAGAAATGAAAAGAAAGCAGCTAGAAGTCAAGTCAAATCAGCAATAAATGATTAACTATTTACTCTGTACAGTCACTGTACTGAGTGCTAAGAGTACAAAGAAAATTTTTTAAAATACTGTTCCTGACCTCAAGGATTTACATTCTAATTTTAACTGAGACTTCGAGGAATCCAGAGGCAGAGATAAGGAGGGAGAGCATTCCAGGCATGGAGAAAATGTCAGGAGATGGAGTGTCTTGTGTGGTAAAAGAACAAAGAAGGCAGTGTCACTGGATTATGGAATATATGTGGGGGGGTAAGAAGAGAACAAGGTGCAAGACCTTTAAAAGATGGATATATATTTTATTTTTGATTCTAAAGGTTAATAGAGAACAACTGAGGGGGGGAAGGAAATAGAGAGCGACATGACCAGACCTGCATTTTAGGAAGATCACTTTGGGAACTGAGTGGAGGATGGATTGGAGTGGGGCAGACAGACTCAACAGCAGCTACTGCAATAGGCCAGGTGTGAGGTGACGAAGGCCTACACTAGGATGGGGGCAGGGTCAGAGGAGAGAAGGGGACATGTATGAGTGATCTTATAAAGGTAGAATAGACAGGACTAAGCAATTGATTGGATATGGCAGGTGAGGGAGAGTGAGGAGTCAACAATGATGCCTAGGTTTTCAGCCTTGGTGACTGGGATAATGGTGGTAACTCTTGATAGTTACAGGAAATCTCCGAAAAGGGAAGGTTTTGGAGGGGGAAAGATAGGGAATTCAGTTTTGGACCCATTGAAACAAAGAAAGCCAAGCCCACAATAGAGAGGGGTCAAGAGAGGAACTCCTCCAATAGTAAATAGACTCTAGGTCCCTTAAAGGGCAGCTAGGTGATGAAGTGGAAAGAGTGCTGGGCCTGGGGTCAGAAGGACCTGAGTTCAAATCCGGATTCAGATACATACTAGTTGTGTGACCCTGGGTAAAGCCCTCAACTCTGTTTGCCTCAGTTTCTTCATCTGTAAAATGAGCTGAAAAAAAGGAAATCAAAAACCGCTCCAATAAATTTGTCAAGAAGACCCGTCATGGAATCATGATGAATCAGACATGACTGAAACAACTCAACAACAAAAAAGGCTCAAAAAGACGGCCCTCCTCCCAATTTCACCAGTTCCCTTCTTTCAGGCTAGTCTACGTTCATCTTTCAAAAGCCACCATCTGAGACCTTTCCATACACAAAAGAGGATTTCCACTGATAACACTAAAGGTTCTCACTGTGTCCTCTCCCCAGAGCCCGCTGGTTTTTGAGGAGGCGATGACTTACATTCTAATTATGTTAGAAGAAGCTGTCAATCAGATTCCCGATCCATGGCTGCAACTGTCAACACCTCGGGGAAAAAAACCCATCTCCATGATGCCTACCTAGTAAAGGGAGGGAGGATTTGTGTGCATTGTCTGAAGATGGAAAAGACCTCCACTAACCTTTCCAGGCCTGCTCCCTAATCTTCTTTGACTCAGCTTGTGGTCAGGGTCTCTGAATTTGCTCTTCATGCACTGAATGAGCTAAAAAGTCTCCTTGGTCACACATTGTTCATGTCTGGCCCACTCTATTAGAGCCAAACTGACCTGTCTCATTTCACTGGACATGACATGACATCACCCACCTCTGGGACTTTGCACAGATTAGTTGTCCTACACAACTGGTACACACTCTTTCCTTACTTCCACCTTTTTAGAATTCTTAGTTTTCTTCAAGGTTCAGGTTCAAACACCACTGTCTACACAAATCGTTTAACCCAAATGCCCCCAAGCTACTAGTTTCCCACCCCCAAATCACTTTGTATCTGCTTATCTTTGTACAAGCTGATTCCTCATCCCCAACCCCAATAGACTGAGCTTCTAGAGGAAAGAAACCATTCTGGTTTTATTTTTCCAAGTCCTGCTATGTAGCAGACTTTCATAAATGCTTGACCAACTGCATCCAGGCCATTAAACTCCGGCATCCAGTCAGTCAGGCCACTCTGAAAATGAGCCCACTGAGATCTTTGCAAGAGAACACTTTTGAGCACCCACTGCGTGCAAGAGCTTTACAAATATAATCTCACTTGATCCTTACAATAACCATGGCAGATAAGTTCTATTATTATTATTGAAGAAACTGAAGCTGATAGAAGTCAGATGACTTGCCAAGGTTCATACAACTAGGAAGCATCAGAGATTGGATTTGAACTCAGGTCTTTCAAACTCCAAAGCCCAGCACTATCCACCGTGCAATTTTAGAACATATCTTCCTCCTTGGTCTGGTGCCCTGGAGAGAGAAGAGTTTGCTTCTTCATTCCTGGACCCTCAGAGCAGAAAACCTCCAGCACCAGCAGTATTATCCAATGGAAGTTTGCCAGCAGCCCAGGGAGACCCTGAAGTTTTCCCAGAGCAAAACGAGGGGACCTATCCTCAAAAGGTGTTCCCATCTCCAAATGGCACTACTGATTGCTGTCTGTCTCACTTTCCCAAAGATGTTGGAAATGCAGAGAAGGCTACTGTGGTGTGCTGGGAGGGATAATCCTGCCATTTATCCCACATGAAGGCAGTAAGCATCTACCACCAGGGGAGACTGAGGATCGACAAAGTTCCTTGTTCCTCTCAGGGCAACTTGTCACTCACTTAGTTGTATCACCCATGTGCACGATTTGGGTTCTGACAGCTTAGTCTAGGGGTGTGTTCTCTCAAGTCACTTGACTTTGCTCTACCCCACACCCATTAGCCATTCCCCTTCCATCCTCTCCCATGGTGAGTCACCTTTCTGAGATCATCACTACTTTATGAGACATTTAAGTAAAGGGGCAAGAGAATCCTATATGTGATGATATCCAAGAACCTACCCATACCCATCAGTCTCTGCTTTGACCTCCTGGACATTCCCAGACCCTCAGTTCTCAGGTGTTCCAGGCTGGGAGTTGAATAAGCTGGTTTCCATTCCCAAGATGTTGATAAATACTGGAATTGCAGGGCACCAAGACAGTTTTTGTTAATTCTTCCTCCCACAACTTCAACCTTCTTCCTCACTTGAGATTGGGTGCATACATTGATCTATGCCTCTTTCCCTTTGGTGGACCAAAGTCTATTGGGTTTCTTGGCTATTGTTGAGCCTCGAATGGCAAACTGGATGGAGGGGATGAGTGGGCTAGTTCGCAGTGAACTGCAGCTGTGTGAGTTCACTCTTCTCAATGCCCTGCCCCAAACTGTCACCATCACTCAAAGCCTGGGTAATCAAGATGTAAAATGAGGCACTTGGACTTAGACTTGGCCTTCAGCTCAAACTGTCTATCTATAATCACAGACTATAAACCCACAACTTGTCTGCTAACTATAATTAATGCATTAATCAACCCACATTCAGAAACTAAGATAGGACTTCAGGTATGAATTTTAAAGTGTTTTGGGGGGGGGGGGGAATGTACTGGGATAGAGCCATAACAAGTCAGCAAATCCTATCAAGGAGAGCAAGCATCCTGCTTTTTGTTAAGACTGACAACATAGTAGGGCTCCTTAATAGAAATGATCCCAAAATCCAATGGAAAAAAGACCTGTATGTTAGAAACCTAAATTAGTTGCTGCATTACCTGAATAGACATACCTGTCTCCTTAGGTAATTTCCTCTTTCCTTCCTCATCAGAATTATTTATTTCTGTGTCTTCAGAATTATTTCTCCACTAAGGTAAGGAAAGTTGCTCTCCCTCACTCTCCCCTAGCTCTGTGGTGGAGCTCCACCGCCATCTTCTCCTGAAGTGTCATTAGAGGCTTCCAGGGGAAGACCAGTGCAGGCAGGTCCTGCCATGTTAGAAAGGTTTCCAGACCCGGTGCAGCAATAGCCTAGGTCAAGGATCAGTCTAATGAAGGGTAGTGAGGTTCGGTGCTAGGTTGTTCATAGGGTGACAAATTTCTTGGCCATAGCAGCTCATCCAAGAAGGCTAGTGAAATACACTCTGCATCAATGGAAAGGATGTCTAAGTGGACAAGGGCATGAATGCTTGGAATATTGAACTAACCCATCTTGTGGTCTGATTTCAGCCTCTCATCCAACTGGCTCCATGCCACCAAATAGGAGCCATACTTCCCCCTCAGTTTGCCATAGACTGTGAAGACAGGTCAGCCAGGATTCTCTCTTCACTCTCTCCCTCTCACAGGGGCTCTGGGATTGGTCCATTTCTGTTTGACAGGCAGCCACTAACAATGCCTTACCACATTTTTGTTTGCTTGGCTCTGGCTTTGTTCAGCTTTTCCATCCCAGGGGATTGACTGCTCCAACAGCGTTCAGGTCTGGCTGCTTTGGCTTTGAAGTTGGTACTTCAGAAGTGGCTGCTTCCTCTGTGCCTGAATTCCATCGATGGGGCCCCTGTGGGACTGTTTGTATTTCTTCAAGCCCATCTGGCTGTTTGTAGCCCCGGGCTTGCTGAGAAAGAAGCTCTCCACTGGGATGGAAATGACTGTCCTGCTTGCTGACAAGGGGCTCTCTTTGCTTGAAAACTTTTGTTTTGATTTTCATTGGAGGGAAGAAATAAAAGGAATTCAGTCTGGCTGCAAGAAATGCAATGACTAGCCTGACTCCCTCCTCATTCCTCACCATCTTTGAGACTCTGTTTTCTCTTCTGTAAAATTGGGAAGAATAATGCCTGTAATACCTACCTCACAAGTCATGACAATCAAATGACATCATATACATAAAGCAAACCTTTTAAGCACTCTACGTCATTCTCATTTTGCATTATGATTATTGGACACAGCAGAATCCTGACCCAGGCCTGTCCAAGGTCCTGAATCAAGGTAGTGATCCCTTAAGCAAGAAAAATACAAGTCTCCCTGGATCCAGAGCTCAGGGGTTCCGCATCATCAGCCTGGCTACTGATCCCACTCTTACCATAGCATCACCATACTAAAATGGTCTTTAGAAATCAGTTAATCTTGCCCTCTCGTTTTCCATCAGAGGAAACTGAAGCTCAAAGGAGGGAGAGACTTTCCCAAGACTCGCACAGCCAATTGCTAAGCCAAATTGCAAATTCTGTTCTTCTTACTCCAAATCCAGCACCTACCCCATCCCAACATTACACTTCCATGGTAGGACCAAAGTTCCTTCATTTCCCACAATGAGGATTATTTTCCCTAAAGAGCAACAAAGTTGTCCCTGGTGCTTTATTGACTTTGCCTCCCTTGATACATCTTCCTGATCACCTAAAGGCACTAAAGTCCCATCAATATGCAGTAAGGTTCCTATTGACTTGGTGTATTTCTGAAAACCATGTCTCTCACTATATCCTTCCCAGATGGTTAGAATCATTTCCATATGAAGATGAGCCCCAACTCCCTTCCAAAGAAGCCAAGTGCCAGGATATCTTTGTTGAATATTCTTACTGTGTTAGGGCAAAGTAAATATCCTTTTGTTAACTGGTCAATGACTTGTGAGCATCTCATTTCATCCCAACGTTGAACCTGAAGGAAGAATGTTGGCATTGGAGACACTTCCAACAGCTTCCCTTGCATGCAAGCTCCAGTAACCAGGCTCTTATCTTGCATGTCCATATCCCCTGCCTGGCACTCCTGTTTCTCTATGCCTATGGCCCAGCCTCACCTTTCCTGGTTTTTCTGTGCACTGGAGCCCTGTTCCTAAGTCCAAGACCCTGTGACTGAACCCCAACCAACTGATACAAAACTTGCATCCAATGCCTGGCTTCCTACTAGGCCTCACAATGTCATGCAAAACCTATCTAGTGCTCAGCTCAGGGAGGTGAAGTTGCTCACCCATGGCCATACAGCTAGTAAATAGCAGAGACAGAATGTGAAGACAATGCTGCACCACACATTGCCTGCCTGGAGCCTGCTCTACTTCTTCCCTTCACCTCAGGAATTATAGTTGACAGCTATATAGCACTTTACATATACCAAAGCTCACTTGAGCTCCCCAACAAGCCTATGAGGTAGATTCTACAGGTATTACTCCTATTTCTCAGATGAGGAAACTGAGGCTTAAGGAGGTGAAGTAAATAATTAATATCAGAGGGAGGGTTCAGAAGTCACCTTTGCAAGTCTACCATATCATGCACTGGCTACATCATTCTGCCTCCATCCTTTAACTCTACCTTTGGTCTGGTCTATCCCACAACCAGCCAAATACAAGTTCTGACAAGAAATAGAAAAATATAGATGTTACAGTGCAAACAATCATCTGGGTTTTCAGCCTAGCTTTTCTTGGTGTATGCTCTCTTCTTACCTGGTATCTCCTCCTTTCCATCCTACTCCTTCTCTGGAATGTCTCATATTTAGAATCATCTCTCCCAAGTCAAATACTTCGATCTTCCTAGATGATTGTGTTTACTTGCCTATAGCTAAAGGGTGGGGGAAAATCAATTCAAACCTGAGTTGAACACCTCTTTCTAAAAGACATGTGAACCTTTCAGTTCCTGGTGAATGAACCCAGGAGTCCCAGAAAGAGCTTGGTGTGATCATGTTCAAAGCCCTAGTGAAATCTTCTTGAAAGACCATCCTGAGTTCCCCTGTCCCCGCCAGAGCCCAAATATCATTCCACTCAATGTTCTCTTAGAGCATGTTCACAGCTTGAATCCCTCCTGCTCTAGACAGTTCAATCTTGATATTGGTGTGAGGATGTTGGAAAGTGATCCTTGTTTGGTGATTTAAGTCTTAGTCTTTGACTTTTCTCACATGCTCTCCACTTAGTACCCTGCTTCCCTTTCCCATCTCCATCTGAGCCATGTGATTTTCCTTTTGACCTACCAAATAGAAAGGACCCATTGCTTTCAGCATTGACTGCCCTCTAACTTTTCTGCAAAGCCCCTTTCATCCAAGACCCATCCCCAACCCTTACAAACAGGTGACTTTTTAGAGGAGGGGGTGAAAAGAGGGAGAAGGAAGAAAGCCAAGAGAAAACTTCTGAATGGAACATTTGAAATGAAAAGGAATTCATGACAACCTAATTCATGAGAGTCTTTTGTTCTAGAGGAAGAATTGGGCAATGTGCATGATTGGTGCAAAGGGACCTTTCAGCTTCATCAGGATGAAGTCACTGCATGGCTCTACCTATCTTCAGCATTTTTCATTGGGTTAAATTTGGTTCTGTGGCCTAAAACTGCAAACTGTCCAAACTCATAAAAAACCTTAGGGTTCTATAGGAGAAGTATTGAGTCTGAGTGGAGTAGACAAGTTAGAGGAGCCAACCGAAGGAGCTGTCACAGAGAAACAGTTGTGGACAGCAAGCCTCTTTGGCATAGAGGATGAGAGAGCTGACTTGGGGTCATGGATTTGTCAGTCTGGGGCCTGGATCTATGGGGGCTCAGGTTTGCGTATCTGCAATCCACTGCCAGAGAAAATCAGAAACATAAGGCCATTGGTTGAATAGAGATGAAATTTTCAGCTCCGTCAATTCATAAAAACAAGCCTCTGGGGTGTAGAGTCTGGGAACTCACTAACAGAGGGAGGGGACTGTGGATCCCTCATATAGTAAAGCATATTTATATTCAGCTTGTCAGAAAATGTTTTACACCCTTTACCTTGTTAAGCCACATAATAGTTCTACAAGGTTGGAAGTGTAAGAATTATAATCTCTGTTTCATAGACAAAGAAACTGAAGCCTGGAGAGGATAAGTGACTTTCCCAGAGCCACAAATTTTGTTGGAAGTGGTGTAGGTCAGAAGCCTTTTCAGCTTCCCCCTTCACCCAACTCTGGGAATATGCCTGGTACTTGACCCCACAGTATTTCTTTACCCTTAGGAAACATCATCTGAGCCAGGTTAAGTTCAAGCCAAGTCCCTTGTATATCTGATCCTTGTTTGGTGATCCTTGCATAGCCACAAATCCTTCCAAAAGGATAGGTTTCTCCACTCAAAAAAATTCCTCTCTCTCTGAATCACACATCATCACATCACCAAGGGCTAAAACATTACAGGGTTAGGAAGAGGCATCCAAAGCAGCTACAACTACTTGGAGCCTTCTAGAGTTGCCTCCAGTAAGCTTATGCAAACAATCAGGAGTTTCACTCCCAGCCCAACTCCTTCTCTGTACTTCTCTCCTCACCAGTAGCCCTGTCCTTCTCAAAAAACCTCCTCCCTATATAGCCTGCTCTCTTCGTTGGAAAGCCCCTGGATAGGATCATTTCATGAGGGATCCCAGAAATGCTCACCTCATTCCCAGCTCAGTTTGTTCTCTGTAGTTTACTCTCCACCTCCTCAGCAGCAGCCTTGCCCTTGCATTATTACCCTCCACCTTCCAGCTCCCCTTTATGTTTTGTCTTCCCATTAGAATGCGTCATTTTATTTTCTTGTAATTGTCTCCCCAGAGATTAGCACAGTGCTTGCCACATAGTAAGTGCTTAATAAATACTCTTTCTATCATTTATCTATCATCTATCTCTCAATTGAGCTATCCCATTTGTCAGGCTACAGGAATCGCTGGAGCCTGATAGCTCAGACGATGGCTAGGGAGTGACAGAAATAACACTTGATCCTAGCTCTTCTGAATCATAAGCCTCTTTTCCACTGGACCATGCTGCCTCTAAATCAATGACCCTGAGCATTTGACAGGTCATCATGTAGAAATGGGATTAGGCTTGTGCTGGTTAGCCTCATAGGGCAGGGAGAAGAGGAATGGGTAGAGGAGGCAGGGTAGAAGACCTGAGCTTAATATAAGAGGGGAAAAGCCTTTCTAATAGAGTTTAAAAAGCAATTGGAATGGTCCAAAGGTGGAATACGTTTGCTAAGGCAAATAAGTCTGACGGTTTGCTACTACAAGCAAACTTCAAACCTTTTAAGATGGAGTGATTGGAACACTTTCATAAATTCTTGTAGGCAACACCTTCCTAGATCGACAGAGCTGAGGGAATGTGAGTAGACAATACCTTGTATATCTTCCCCCTCCCCCTGGTCATGCTGCTGTTCCTTATTGGTGCATGGGGCTTGGGCAAAGCTGCTCTCAAGGATAGCCAATTATGTGGGATTTTGTCATGGAACAACACTGAGATTCCTCACTGGTCTTTGTCTGGTTATGTTTTCTTAAGCCTCAGAGTCCCTGAATGAGAATCCCCTCTCCACTATACCTCAAAAGTGATCATTCAGCATACTTTCAGTGGAGGGGAGCTCACTACCTCCCAAGGCAGCATATTCCACCTCTGGACAACTGCAATTGTTTTTTCCAACTGTTAGGAAGGCTTTTCTCCCGTGGATCAAGCCCCAGTCTTCTGCTATACCTCTTCCACATATTGTTCTTCTCTGCCCCCTGAGGTTAACCAGCACTAATCCCTCTTTCTAATATTTTGTGTAATTGATTTAGAGCTAGATAGGGATGTAGAGATCTTATGTTTCAATCATTTAATTTGATAGATGAAGAAATGGAGGTCCACCTAGTGAAGGTATGACCTGGACAAAGTCATATAGGAAGGTAGCAGGTTGCAGAGCTAGAATTTGAACTCAGATCATCTGACTCCAATATAAGGGATCTTTACATTTTGCCATACAGCTTTCATATCCACCACAAGTTTTCTTTTCTCCACTGTCAATATTCTACTCATTCATCCAATTCTCACATGGTAGGACCTTGAGGCACTTCACTATTATGTCTGCCTTCCTCTAGATGCTCTCAAGCTCCTGAATGTCCTTCTTATAATATGGTACCCAGAAGTGAGCACAATATTCTATATGTAGTCTGACCAGGTCAGAGGACAGTGAGACTCTTATCACCCTAGTCCTGAGATACTCCATATCTCTTTCTCTCTCTTCATGGCCTAAGGTCATATTAGCTTTCTTGGATGCCAGATCACAATGTTGACTCATAAAGATCATGTGGTCCACTAAAATCCAAGATCTTTTCCACATGGTATGTCTTCCCAAGCTTGGACATGTGGCACTGATTTTTTTTTAGTAGAAGACTACTTAGATCCCTATTAAATTTGATCTTGTGTTTGAACCAATGAGGTGGATCAGTTTGCAAGGGACACAAATGAAAGATTAACCCTACAATGAACCCCATGGTGTTGAATAGGAAATTCTAGAAGAATGAATGGCTAGAGAAGGCAAATTCAGGAGAAAACTAAGACTTGGGAGATGGGAATACTTTCCTTAGGACCCAGCCAACATCATTCAGGATGACTGGAGACAGTAGCAACAGGAAAAATGTTCTCACTTTGCCCTTCCCTCGATTTGCCCAGCTTGGAATGAGAGCCAAAGGGCAGGAGTGAGGGTCAAAGACTAATAGACAATTAGCAACTGGCAGCACTTTAGTACAAGAAAAGCCACTGGCGTCAGGCAGGGTCAGGCAGGGCTGGAGGTGGCATTACTGGCAGCCAGCCGACACCAAGGAAGGAGCTGACTTTCTGAAGCTCTGAGATGTGAGGATGCTCTTCATTTCGAAAGGATGCCATTACAGCCATTAGCTGCATGTGTCATTTCCCGCATCATTCAGTTTCCATGGTAACTGGATTAACAGGGTGGCCGGGGGAGGATGCATTCCCCATCCATCATCACGAATGGTTCTTGCTTTTCATGTGGCCTTTCCAACTGTCCTTAATATGAATGTGTGGCTGTCTGCTCCCCTGACGCCTTGGATTCTGTTATGTCCTGTGTATACGTTGGGGCCTTTCATGGAGCTGATCAGAAGTAAGAAAGGGCACTGGGCTGTCTTCTCATGACTTATAGAAGCAATGAACTTTCCTTAATGTAAAATATTAACACTGCTCCTCTAGTTGACCTGCAAATACCTCTACCCCAGGTGGGATATCAATGAATGTTATAGCTCATCTGTCTAGCAGCCCTCTGCTCCCTACCATTCCAGAGAGGAGAGAAACCTAATAGGTCAAGAACATTGCTCACCAGTGGCTACTTATCAGACACTCCATGAGTATACCAGAGGATATAAACTCAGGGCTTTCCATCTAATCCTCTCCATAAGGCTCTTCCAAGCACAGATGTGGCAGAGGGCCCCAGGACCTGAGTCTGAATCCTGGCTTGCCCACTTCTTATATGGCTGATCTTGGGCAAACGCTGTCCCACTTCCATGCTTCAGAAAGTGAGAGGGTTAAAGCTCCAAGGTCCCTTACAGTTCAAGACTCATGATCCTATGTATGACTTTTGGCTTTGCTTCTTTGGGCTTCAGTTTCCTCGTCTGTAAATTAGGTAGACAGATTCTATGGCCTCCAAGGTCCCTGGCCAACTCTCAATCTAAGATCCTGTGAGACATTCTCCCTCTCTAAACTCCTGTGCAGCCATGGACAAGTCACTTAACCTCTATGGGCTTTAGCTTTCTCATCTTTAAAATGGGGGAGTTGGACTAGATACATCCAGATATAGATGCCAAAGTTTAGGCAACAAATTAGAGGTTCTAATGTGAGGAGACAAATTCATCAGTATCACTTACTTGGTAGGATGAAGCCCACACTTGGGCAATGGTTCCAGATGGGTATATATTATTCAAAAGAAATAGGTGTGGATGGGAATGGGAGTACCATTGTATATTAAAAAGGTGGACTCATGTCAATAAATTCATGAACTCAGAGGTTGGTGGGTGAAGCATGACAGATATTATTTGGGTGAAGTTTAAGAGAGAAATAGAAGCCATTTGTCACTAGAGTATACTACAGACAGACCATCTAGGGAAGATGAAGAAATAGGGAGTGTGGGAACCAGATCACAAGCCTCATATGGAGGTATGATATATAGTCTTAGGGAATTTTAATTATCCGAATACTTACCAGAGCATGAGTTAGTAATGTTTTTGTGTTTTCTCTGTCTCTGTCTCTGTCTCTCTCTCTCTCTCTCTCTCTCTCTCTCTCTCTCTCTCTCTCTCTCTCTCTCTCTCTGACTCCATCTCTCTCCTTCCTTCCATTCCTCTTTCTCTTTCTTCCCAAAACAGAGCAGTTAATGATTTTTTGGCATCTGTCACTATAGTAACTAGATGGTAAGATAAAGCTATTAGCCTATCACACTTCTTCTTGACCCTTTTTATACTGTCAAGTGGCCTGGTAAAAGATTTCAGGGGAGGCAGAGTGAAACTAGCCAGGGCACGCCCCCAGCAGAGCCAGAACAAATCATGGATGTGTGCCCTTGGTGAAGTTTTAGAATTTCACCCTCCTGGGCGTTATTACCCAGGAGGCTTTGAACCTTCACAATAACACATAGACTTTGCTTACCACAAAATACATCTCTAGAGGGCAAGAAAAAATGGTTTTACTTTGCCATGAAAAATATGTGTAGCCAGACAGAGAAATATGATAACTAATTTCTCCTTTCTCCCCCAGTCCTTGCTACTGTCTGTACCTTGAACAGTTGCCTACTTTATCTATCTTCCCCTCCCCTGACCACCAGTGCCTTTCAGCTGTGGTGCCAATCATGTTATGGCACTGGATCCAGTATCCAGGGATTTAGAACAAAATTCTTTCTCACATCTTGCACAAGTACAAAAAAGGTGGACACCAGGTGCTGGGTTCCATGGGGGGTAAGAAAGTTAATGGGATCAAACAGAGGTAGGTATAGTGGGCAAGCCCCAACTCTCCATCAAAAGGAGTCTACTGGTCCTACCCTGAGGAGAGGAATCATTTAGGCAAAGACTTTGTTCCTGTATTGGTCAAAAGAAGGAGAAAGTCATTGGCCACAAATCTTAGGAGTAGCAAAACTAGGATAGAAGGAAAGAAATAAGTATTTATTAAGCACCTACTGTGTGCCAGAAACTGCTAAGCACTTGACAAATATTACTTCCTTGGAACCAGAAAACTGAGAGGGCTAAGCAAAGATTCTTAGGAGGGGAAGACTTGCTGAAAGAAGGGCCTGAAATTGGAGGCCACTGACCTTTGGAAAAGTCCTGGAGATGGAGAGCATCAGGAATAATCAAACGCTCTCCATCATGTACCACTCAGTCAGAATGGGAGCCATGGCCTGATGAGATATGTCTCCCTTGACTTTGGCAATTGTGAAAACATCCAAATCCTTCTCTCATACCTGAGATCACACAACGCCTCGTGTTCTTCAGGAAACGTTTCCCATCTCCTCTGGAATAGGAATCATACTCTAGACTATCAATGGTTTAGACTGATTTGTAATGTTTTTTTTTTTAATTAAGGCAGCCCAGCTAACATCTTCTGTCCTAACACTCAGGACATGTGAGATTATCAGAACAGACCCTCGGAGTTAGATGAGACTCTGAGAGCAACAGCAACCACTCAGCTTCCATTTCATAGAGAAACAAAATCAGGAGGAGAGAGGCCACATGCCAAGTGAGTAGTTCAGTAGAAATTCAATTCAATAAGTATATGCCGGTGACAATATTAATAACATGTATGTAGTATGTTAAAATGTGCAAAGCACTTTACACATTAATTACATACCTAATTACATTAATTACACATCTAATTAGATCTTCATAATCACACTGGGACATAGTTGGTTTTATCTAGATAAGGAAACTGAGTTAAACAGAAGTTTGAGTGATTTGAACAGGATCACAGAAAGTCTCTAAGGTTAGATTTGAACTCAGATCTTTGTGACTCCAAGTCCAGAGCTCCATTCACCACACCCTTTAGCTGCCTCATTTATCAATGGTTAGTGTGCTGTTATCTTTATAGTCACAACCATGAAATAATGCCTGCCCTCAAGGGGGTGTATATTCCACAACATGGACACCCTGGGTGGATGCAAAGTAATTTGTGAAGGGTCATTTGTATAGGGTAGAGCACTAACAGTGGGGTGGAGAAGGATCCCAAAAGGCCTTGGGTGGATGCTAGCATCTGAGCTGTGCTTCATCTAAGTGTCTGATCTTACTGGGCTAAAAGGCCAAAGGCAATCACAGGACTCCAAGCGTATTTCTGGGAACCATTTAGCTTGAGAAGATGCTTTCTTGGCTACTTAACAAGGAAAGAGAAAGAGCCAGAGGCTGGGGAAGAGGGAAGGTACCTTTGCCAATAGTAGAATCATAGAGCATTAGAATGCCAGGACTGGAAGGGAACACTAAGGCTGTGAATTCAACCTGCCCAAAAATCCATCTATAGCATCCCTGACAAGGGAACACCTAGCCTCTGCTTGAAGTCTTTTGGTGATGAGGAACTTGTGCTCTCCCAAAGCAGCCCATTCCACTTTAGTTGTTAAGACACTTTCCTTTACAGATGGATCTAAAGTTGTCCTTCTGAAGCCTCCACCCACCTCTCTTTTAGCTAATCTATCCTTTGGGGCTCAGCAGAACAAATCTCACACGTTCAAATGCTTGAAGGCAGCTATCACCTTCTCTGCTCCGTCTCTGATCTTTTTCTCTCTGGACTAAAGATCCACAACTCCTTGAATCAACAGGGTTTTAAGTCTCCTAACCACCTAGTTCCCTTCTAAATGGACTTTGTTCTACCATTGTGGTCAGTTCCTTCTAGATAGACTTCCTAAAACATGGCATCCAGACCCAGACGTCATTCTCCAGTGTGTTCCGACTAAAAGCAAAGGGCAGTGACATCATTATCTCCCTTGTTGTGGATGCCACTTAAGTGCTTCACAGCTGTGGTGGACTATCAGTGAATACCATTTCAATCATGCAGATTCCAAGTCTTCTTTAAAGCCCAATCAATAGTCTTTGAGAGTTGCCATAACCAAAATGCTCATCCCTCCCATGACCAACCTAGTGCCAACAATAATTTGGAGCCCCTCTAAGTAAGTGGTGCTGATCCTGGGACAAAAAGCATGCGTTTCATCCCATCCTTGAGGCTTTTTCAGTTTAGTGGGACCTCCTCAAGCTTGTGTTTGATTGTCATACCCTTCAAGAACCCAGGATCATTTCTACCTCAAGATGGAGCACATTGTAAAGTGGAAGGCTAGACACTATGTTGATGTTAACCCAGCCCAATAGGTAGTAAGAGCAGCAGCCTTGGAAACAGGAAGACAGGGAATCAAATGCCGCCTTTGACACATATTGATTATGTGATCACGAGTAAATCATTTAAACACCCAGCCTGGTAGGCAGCTCTCTCTATGACTACAGGCTGCAGGTAAGTTGCCTACCTACGCTGATAAAGAAAGTTTCCTCATTTGGGAATTCCCTACACCAGTGAAATCAGAGGTCTAGTCCCTCCTCTTGCAATAGCATTAGCCTACTGCCATGTCCCAGTACTGGACATGCCATCCATTAAAGCTTCCATTTTGTTCTCAGATTGCTGACCAGCCGTACATTCTCTACTTGTGCAGCTAAATTTGGAGTCCAAGTATAAACCCTCATCAGGGTTTCTCAGGGGTCCCAAAAGGCCCAATTGCTCTACACTGTTGAGGCTCTGAGTCATAACCGTCAAGAAAATGAAAACAAAATAGGGCACCAAAAATGAAGTGCTACCTCATTTTAATTTCTTTCACAGATGTATTTTGCTTTTCCAGTCTCTTTCTGGATAAGTGCATTATTTTATTAAAATTACTGTAGTATTGATGTGTTTTATATTTACTTCACAGTCATTTCCAGATATACCACAACCCAATTACACACACGTGTACGTACACACACACACACACACACTTCACAACAAAGAAATGCACATCTTGAGCCTTTGCTTATAAAAAAGAAAAGCTAAACAAAAGCAATCAAGGCAGCAACCACACATGCAACATTTTACATCCTTGGCAGCATCCTCCCACATACATACATGCATACATACGTATATACATATGCATGATATGTGTACACAAATTATACATATATATTTGTGTATGTGTGTATATGCATTTATATGTGTGTACATATATATGTATTTGTGTGAGTGTATATGAGTGTGTACATATATATATGTATATACATACATACATATATATATATGTACACACACACCTCTATAAGGAATGGAAGGAGATGCCAATTACACAAATTACTGCAGAAAAATCTTGATTTGGAGCAATATCGTAGCTGATGTTGAGCCTTATCTGATAAATTAGAGCTCTCCTTTGAGTTAATAAGGTCCCAGAAAGGTGACTTTCCCGGCTAGCCCCTCTGATTGGCCCTAGAGTGGACATTTCTTCACTTTAATGGAGTTTTGATGTCATCGATGCGGATACTACTTTCAGTGATGTAAATCACAGTTCATTCTGTATGACTCTGATCTATGGCCTCTCTTAAACCCAATCCAGGATCATGCAGGAGCTAGCATGTACTAGAACATGAGAGCCAAGTGTTAAAATTTCAGTGTACGTCTACTTCAAGAATCAGTAAACACTACAAATCAGGGCTTGACTTATTATGTTGATTGTTGATTGTCTAAGACTTAAGAAATGAATGGGGAAAATGTTAATAATGTAAATCAAATTTAAAAGTATGTTGAATGTACTTTTTTCCACCAAAGAGCTGGTTCTTAAGCATCTGCCATCACATCCCTCCTTAAATCCCTCTCACAAGGTCCACCCAATGCACTAGGAGCCTTCCTTACATCATTTTGACATTGGAAGAAACCAAACAGAGGCCACGGGTTATCCACTGGTTATCTCTCACTCTTAATACATGACCAATTCATATTTATTCCTGATCAAACATATTTGATGCCATCTTTTGCACCACTTCTCCCATATAATTTCTCCTTTGTAATGTGTTACAGTCTGCTCATGCCCACCTTGGGCCTTTCCATCACCCTTTCGGTGACCTTCAATTTCAATTCTTTAGAAAATCTAGTGTTCCAGAGCTCACAGACATATAGCGTCACAATAAGAATATTGGCATTAAAAGGAGGGACTTTTGTTTCCAGAAGAAACGTGATGTCATCAAAAGTGCCTGACAATTTCTCAAAGATGCTTTCCAATTATCCCTAATCTAATGAATTTCATTTTATTGAACATTACTGAACATTCAATCCTGCACAGACTTTTTTAATCCCACTGTCATTCAGTATGTTAGTGATCATTTTTAGCTGTAAAGTTGGTTTTTGTCCCCAAACATGAGACTTTACATTCATCCCTAATGAATTTCATCTTCTTAGATTCAACCCAAGGGTCCACTGTCTGTCAAAAACCTTTTGGATCCTGACTCCATTATTCAGTGCGTTAACCATCCTTTCCAGCTAGGTGTCTTCTGCAAATCTGATTGATATACCCATTCATGCCTTTATCCAAGTCAATGATAAAATGTCAAATAGCACAGGGCCAAGCATAGATCCCTGAGGCATTCTACTAGAGACTTCCTTCCAAGTCAACATTGAACTATTAGTTATTATTCTTGTGATCTGGCCATTTAATCAGTTCAAAAGTCACTTACCTAACTGTGGTATTGATCCAGTCATCTGTCTATCTTGTGTCCAAGGATATCACAAGAGACTTTGTCAGATGCCATACTGAAATCCAGGTATATCATACCTATAGAATCCCATTGATCCATCAGTTTAGGCGCCCCATCAAAAAGGAAAAACAACTTAGGCTGCTAAGACCTATTCTTGATGAAGTCCAACTGACCCATAATAATCACTTTCCCACAATGTAGTCTTTTAAAAGAATCCTTTCTTGTTGTCCTTTGCACATTCTTGACTTTAGAAGTCTAGATACTATACTTATGAGACCATCCCATTCATTTGTATTGATCTAATGGACTTATTCTTGCTCTGGAATTCTCTACATGAAGCATTTAAATTTGAACTGATGAATTACTTCCCTGTGTAGCCACCTCATTCCTTTTTAACCGGGGCTTTTTAAAGTTTTTGTGTATCATGGTCCCTCTGTGGCAGACTGGTGAAGCCTACAGACTCCTTTTCAGAATCATGTTTCTATATGCAGAAAATACAGAGAATTAGAAAGAAAAACAATTATGTTGAAATAAAGAAGTAATTTTTTCACATCTAAATTCATGGATTCCCTGAAATTTATCTATAGACTTCCTAGGGGTCTATAGATCCAAAGTTAAGAAGCTTAGCTTTGGCCAGCCACCATTTTTTCCTCATGAGAATTGTGTTTGTGTTATAAGAATTTTGTTCTTCGGAACCTCTGATCCCTGTTCACTGGATTTCCCCTGTACAATTTTAGTCCATGCCTGAGTGTACATGTCACATTAAACCCAATCTTCTCCTTATTTATCAACTAAGAAGGAATGTTGGACCATTAGATGATGCTGCAGTGGAAAGAGCACTGGTCCTGGAATCAGGAGGACCCAAGCTCAAATCCAGTCTCAGATTCTTACTGCCTACCTGTATGACCCTAGACAAGTCACTTAATCCTGATGGTGGAGAAGGAGGAAGGAGGAAGAGGAGAAGAAGAATAAAGAGGAGGAAAAGGAAAAGAAGAGGAAGGAGGAGGAATGTTCACCTTGTCCCAAGGTCCCTGACACTTAAATTTGAAGTATAGCTAAGATTCTCCTTGATGATTCTAGGGAAACGATCCCTCTAATCTCAGTTTTCCAGACCCCAGCCTTTCTTCCCCTCTTAGAACAGCTCTCTGTTGTTTTTTTTGGGGGGGAGGGGTCATTCTCTTCCACATCTGGCAAAGAATGATCCCATAGTCATTTGGAATCACTGTATCGAGAGGGCTAGGGGCTTCTAGGAGCCAGGGATGTATGGGGTGAAGAGGTATGACCAGAAATAGCCAGTTATAACCAGGGATCTGCCCCAGGGCACCAAATATAGAGAGTGCTGATAGTGCTGACAGCTACTTAGCTTTGGCTCAAATTAACTGAAATAGAAAGTTCTTCCTCCCCAGCAATGCTGATGCACCAGAGTCCCAGGACTTCTGTTCCTCTCCCCCCAAAATGAAGGTGTGCTTCACACATGCCACTTTCCCTGGGGTGGTTTGTGGTACTTGCTACAGATACAAAAATTGCTAGTTATGACTCTTCCATGGCTTGGCCCACCTTGGAAAGTCTTTTTGATAGACCCATAGAGGAGATCTGAAAGAACACACTTGTAATTTATTCAGAGATATTAAACTACCTATGTATAAAGTCATCACACCAGATGTGTTAATAAAAACCAATCAATGAAATGAATTTTGAACACCAAGGAGAACAAGGTAGAAAATCAAATAAATTATCAAATTAACACGTACTCTTTTGTTTTGAACTAGTAACTCAATGTAACATAGTAGACAGAGTACTGGCCCTCAGACAAGGAGAGCTGGTTCCAGTCTGAGCTCCAACATTTGCTAGTTCTGTTTTGTTGGGTCAATCACTGCAAGACTCCGAGGTTCAATTTTCTCCCCTGTATCACAGGAATAGATGTATTCCCTGTTTCCCAGGGATGATGTGGGCAAAGTGTTTTGTAAACTGCAAAATCTTAATGGAAGAAGAGTTCCTATGTAGCTAGGAACATGCTAATGTCATACAGAGGCATTTCTTGGCTACACAAACACCTCTGTTGCAAAAGGATACTAGAAAGGGTTGAGGAGAAGAAACTCTGCCCAAAACACCTGTAGATAGAAGAAGGAACCTTGAGAGCTCTTAGCATGAGAAATGGTCTCTCATTGGAATGGGTCAAACCTGTAGAGCTATAATGAAGGTCTGTGGAGTGAGTGTTCTTATCAGGGTCAGACCTCGATTAGTACTCTGACTGTGGTTGAATAACTGCCTCTAAGCCTCAGTTTCCTCCTTTGTTGAACAGATGTTTGCCCAGGATTGTTGTTCATTTATATTGTATAGATATTTTGTGTTGTTGTTGGGGTCATTTTTCATTTGTGTTAGACTCTGTGACCCCATGTGGAGTTTTCTTGGAAAAAATGCTGGAGTGGTTTGCCATTTCCTTCTCCAGCTCGTTGTACAGATGAGGAAACTAAGGCAAACAAGGTTGAGTGACTTATCCAGGGTCACACAGCTAGTAAGTGTCTGAGATTGGATTTGAACGCAGGAAGATGAGTCTTCCTGACTCCAGGCCCAGCACTCTATCCACTGTGCCACCATAGTTATTTCTATGTTGTCTTCCCTATTGGAATGTGAGCCCCTTGAGGGTAAGTACTGTTTTTCTTTTCTTTCTTTCACCAGCACTTAGCACAGTACCTGGTACATGTAAGATTTCATAAATGTTTATTGACTGGTTTAAGCACTTTTTAAACCTTGACTCCCCTTAGAGATGTGGGCTGCAGGATTAGGAGAAGCCCCAATGGTAGGTTTGGCGGGCCATGAATAAGGCAGTCCCTGGATTTAAGGAGTTGCCAGTTTAGTGGACTGTAGCCAGTTTATATTCAACAAGCATTTGAGTGCTAGAAATATAGACAAAAATTGAACTGTCCTTGTCCTCAGCTAGCAGTGGAAGTGCAGCATGGAGACAAAGTAAATGCAGTGTACGTGAAATGTGATTTGGAGGAGATGGAAAAAATCAGGCTTTTAAGGCAACTAGAGAAAGTTCTAGCGCAGGGAGGAATCTTGGAGGTCACACTGAAGTCAAAGCCATCATGTGACCTCCACATCTGGACCAGTGGGGCCTAGAAAAGCTAGCTAGGGCTAGGTGCTAAGATGCTGAGCTGGTCCCAGGGTGGAGTTGGACTTACTGGGGGCAGCTAGGTACTTCAACGGTCTCAGTATGTGATGGAATCACAAGCACCTAGAAAGGGAAATATATGATCTAGGACAGGGGTGGGGAATCTGCAGCCTCGAGGCCACATGCAGCCCTCTGGGTCCTCAAGTGTGGCCCTTTGACTGAATCCAAACTTCCCAGAATGAATCTTCTTTGTAAAAGGATTTGTTCTGTGCAATTTGGACTCACTGTTATGATTATGGGAACCCTCAGAGGGGAACAGAAATCAATGAAGAGAGGCTGAGATAAAAGAAAGAATGAGGAGAAAAATGAATAATGAAGGACAGTTGGCCCACAAGACAGGAGGATTTGGGCCAAAAAGGTAAGGTTAATATCTGAGGATTAAGTTCCCTCTGAACCTGAGATGAGCAACACAGACTCTACCCACCAATACAGTCATTTCACCAAAAAAAGTAGCAGCAACCCCACCAGAGCTCACTGGTCCATTGCCTTTCAATAGCTCAAAGCCCAAGAAAAAGCCAAGCCTCTGTTAACTCAATGGTCTGCCCTTCCAGTACCATGTAACTACCTGCAGAAAAGGAACTACTCCACTTTTTTCTTTGGAGTCTCAGTGCCCGACACACAGAGATGCTTAATAAAAGCTTCTTGCATGTGATGAATTGAATTTGTTGAATTAAATTGAGGACAAAGACCGGGAGCAGGAATAGCTCACAGCACTAAGTGACAACCAACAGAATCATCTCTAGGTCCCTGCTGGCAGGGAGTCATCTACGAGGAACTCCAGCATCCCAAGTTACCGAGGGAGCCTATGATAGCTTCAAAACCAGGATATTAGTCAAAACTAAGGAATGGGAGAAGGCAGCCAATGGTACCCAGTGGCCACTGGTCCTGCCAGGGATGCAGTAGGCACAGGGCTTGATTATGATGACTGGGCCCAAGACCTTAAGAGGCAAACTGGGAGGCTCCAGTATGTTCTTTCCTTTCTGAACCTGGGGATAAAGCATTCATCTGGTTCACTGGTGGAAGATGATTACCCAGTGAAATGAGAGCCGAGAACCGATCAAGGACCTGACTGTTCTCTATGAAGAAAAGGGAAGGATGGAATGGGAGAGTAGTAACATGGGTACCTATTCAGGACCTGCTTCTGGCCAATAAGAAGAAACTGGTTGCCAAAGTAGAAACAACTTGGATTTTATGAGAAAGTAACAAATACTTCTCAAACTTTGTGATGGAGAAGAGGACATTTCACCATCATTGTTGCACATCATCAAAGGCTATAGAAAAAGGACAGTTAGGATCTCATGGTCTCAAGTTGGGTAGGATAAGCTGGCCAGAGAGAGATGGGAAGTTATCAGAAGGAAATCCAGGCAACACAAATACAAATGATTTTCATAAGGAAAGGGGAAAACTGTCTAAAGAGAATGATGTGGATGCACAGGGAACTCATCAACCAATTCAGATAAGGCATTTGCAAAAGATAGATGAGAAGGCAAGGAGTTGGGGTGAATATCAAAGAGTTGCCAGTCCTACAAGAAAAATGTCAGGAGCACCAAAGTTCAGAAGGAGCTGAAGCTTAGGTTGAATATTAAAAAGAGCACTGAGCTTTGGGGTTTGCTGGAGCTATGTCTGGCTAAGTAGGAGTTCAAGGGAGGGATGGGATGATGCTAATGTCCTACAGAGACAAGGTACTTCTCAACTCAACTTCTTTGTCTTTTATTTTCTCCAAAGATAACGATCTTCAAATTAAAATAGAACCAAAAATGACAGTGAGTTGAAATTCAAAATAAGTAAAGAGAAGAGAAGAGAACATCTAATTGTTTTTAATGAGTTCAGGTCACCTGGCCCTGAGGAGCTACATTTCAGAACACTGATGAATTAGTGGAAGTAATTGCTAAGCCACTGTCCTCAACACATTAAGGAGAATGACCCACAGAACTAGAGGTGGGCGAACAGCATTTTGATTTTCAAAAGAGGAAAGAGAATGGATTCTTTAAACTCTAGGTCAATTATCTGGACTTAGATTTCTGACAAAAATTTTCAAGTTATTAAAAATTTTTCAAGTTTCAAATTATTTTCAAGTTATCTAAATGTCAGCATTTAGAAAGGGAAGTGGTGATAACTGAGGAGAGTCCATGTGAGACTCAAGACCAAGTCTTTCCACACCAATATCATCTTTTTTAAACTAGATTACTAGACAGGCAAACCAGGGGAGCTCTGCAAATACAGCATACCTTATACCTTAGATTTTACTAAAAAAATTGATAGTCCAGAGATGTTCTTGTGAGTAAGTTGGAGAGATGGTAGAGAAAGATGATGGTTTAATCTGGTGAATTTAGAATTGGTTAAATAAATGCAGTGACTCCAAAGAACAGTGACTGCTGTATCCCAACAGAGAGTGAGATAGTGATAGCAACTGAGTGAGCAGATTTCTAGTGGTCCTTGACCCTGTCTCATTTCTCTTTGATTTAAATAAAGGAATAGAAGACATGTTTATTAAAACTGCAGAGGACATAAATTTGGTAGAGTTAAGTACCCCTTCGGATGGCATAGCCAGGATCCAAAAATACTTACACAAGTTATAATAGTGGTCCAAATCTAACAAAAAAATGAAATTTGATGAAGATAAAAATCTTACATTTAGATTTTTTAAAAATCAATGATATTTTACAGGATAAGAGGAGTAAGGCTAGATAATTGTTCATGTGGAAAAAAAATCTGGGGGTTATAGTGGACCACAAGCTCAGTATAATTCAATTCTGTGGCAGTCCAAAAATGCTACTTAGGTCTTCAGCATTAATATAGATATAAGGTTCAGAACAAAGGAAATGATAGTTCTTGCACTCTCTCTCCTAGTCTGACCACATCAGAAATGTTATGTTCAGTTCTGGAAACCACATTTTACAAAGGGGACAGATAAGCTGGAGAGTCTACTAGGCAAGTGAGAAGATGAAAGATTATGCCAAATGATGACCAGCTGAAAAAATAATAATGTTTAGCTTAATTAAAAGAAGACCTAACAAAGGTCTTCTAGCAACTTCTACAACAAAAAAGTTGCTAGCCAGCTGCAAGTATTGAATAGGCTGTCACATGGAAGAAAGATGAGATGTACCCTGCTGGACCCCAGAGGGCAGACCTAAGCCCATTGCTCTATGCAAAGGCATTGATAGAAGTTGCAAAGGCATTGATAGAAGTTGCAAAGAGGAACATATAGGCTTGACTTAAGGAAACAATTTCCTAACAAAGTAGAATGGGTGATCTCAGGGGATGATATGTACTTCCTCATTGGAGGTGTTGAAGCCAAGCCTGGAAGACCATATGGGAGAGGTGTGGTAGAGGTGATTACTTTTCGGATATGAGTCAGACTAAATAACCTCTGAAATGTCACTTAGAGAAAGTCACATCCTCTCTCTGAGCCGCAGCTTTTTTCATCTGTTCATTGAGAGATTTTGGTCCCCAGGTCCCTTCCAGATATACCAGTCTAAGAGTCCATTTCAGTGCCATGATCCTGTTCTCTCAGCTGCACAGATCACTCCAGGCTTTCTTCCTTCCTCTAGTAAAAACTCACCTTAGCTCAAGACCTCATCGCTTCTCACTTGGACTATTGTAATTGCCTCCTATGTGACCTTCTCAGCCCTGGGCTTTGCAAATAGAAGGTGCTTAATAAATGTTCACTCAATCAAATAGAATATCAAGAAGTTTTGAAAGTCTTGTGAAAAACATCAGCTGAGAAAAAATGGAAATGGAAAAAATAAGAAAGATGTGCTCAGAGGATAGAAGAGCTCAAAATGTGTAACAAAGGTTTCTGTCAAATGTCCATGCCAGTTAATAAATGATCTGCATCTCACTGAGTCAGAATCAGTGGAAATTGCACTGCCCCCAGACTATTCTCAGAGCAGGAAGGAGAAGACAAGGGGTAAACGGTAGACTTCTGTTCCTCATAGGATTCCAGGAACCCTTTCCAGGCTGATCAAACATTATTGCCACAGCACCTGCCTCCTATATTCTTGCCAACCTAGCCTACCTGCTGGTCTCCTCCGTACATGAACATCTCTGCCCTCCTTCTATGACTTTTCATAGGTTTCCTTCCACCTAGAATGTTCACCTTCCTTACCCCTTCCACTTGATATCCTGAGTTCTACTCCAGGTTCAGCTCCCACTAGGAGTCTGCTGATTTGAGTTCTCTCTCCTACCATCAAACTTCTTATGTCCTTATTTTGTATTTATTTCTCAGTATGTCATTTCCCCCAAATAGAATGGCATTCCTTGGGTATAGGGATAGTTTCATTTCTGTCTCCCTTAGTTCACCCTTCATAAGCATTGACTGAAAGGGGGCCAGCATAGAGGAAGGATTTAGCTGGGCAAAATATTTCTCTGATTCCTTTATCAGCAACTGTCCAAAAGACCACCCAACGCCACCCACAGTTCCCAGGGTGTGGCCTTGGGTTCTTAAAGAGAGACAGCCCTGAAAGGGGATGACACCTGGAAACATCTTCCCTTAACACACCTTCAGCTAATTGACTGTTCCACGTGGCCTGATGAGAAGGCACTTCATCCTCAGGAACAGGATTTGATCTGTGTATTACTGAGCCCCGGTAATTGCCTCTGGAACAGCAGCTGAAGGCTGTAGCAATCATTCCATTACCTTGGTGTGTTTTGCCAACAAGTTAAAGGGAAAACAGAACCGCATTTCTTCCCTTCCCCCACCCCTGGCTGTTTAAGCCCTGGGCCCCAGTTCCATTTTGCAGGAGGTCCAGGGGTGGGGGAGGGGTACAATCAATGTGGATGCACCCTTGTGCAGAGCAGCTGCATAAAGGTAAATACTAAAAAGGACCTCAGTTTTCTAAAGGTGCTGACGCCATGATGTAGCGATGAACCAAATAACCATAATCACAGACATTTTGGGTTAGGAGGGGCCCCAGAGGCTATCTAAATCCCATCTGCCCCAGAACAAGAATCTCTCCTGACAAACCAGCAACTAGATTTGCTCAAAGACCTCCTGTGGTGGGAAACTCATTCCTCCCCCAAGCTGTCCATTCCACTTTGGGACAGCTCCAGTTATTAGGGAGTCTTTCCAAGACAAAATCTGCCTTTCTCCATCTTCCCCCTCCCCCACCCCCATTTCTCCTAGTTCCACCCTCTGGAGCCAAGTGAAACAAATCTAATCCTTCTAACAAATCTAATTACTCTTCATTGGGAAGCAGCCATGGTATACTGGAAAGAGAACCCAACTTGGAGTCAAGAGAGACATAGTTTCAAATCCTACCCTAATAGTGGCTGTGTGGAAAGTCAAATAAACTCTCTGGTCCTCGATGATCCCAAGTATAAAATAGATATAATACCTATGGCCTCACCCACACAGGGCATCCATTATACCCAGTTCTTCCCCCGGGGACAAGCAGAACAAATCGAACCGGTCCTCTACATGACAGCCCTGCAAATTCAGCTATCAATTCTGCCCTGCCCCCACATCTTCTCTTCTCCACGCTAAAGCTCCCTGGTTTCTTTTATCAATCCTCCAGTGCCAGGATATGCAGTCACTCCCCTCTGCTTTGAATGCCAGGTTTTCAAGGTCCCTTCTAAAATTCACTGGAGCACATTACTCCAGCTGTGGTCAGACTAGAGGAGAGGATGATGGACCATTTTGGACATCCTGCTTCTGAATACAGCCTGAGATTGCATCTGATTTTATGGCTGCCATATGGCACCAGGTTATGATGAGCAAAAAGCTTTGTAAACTGGCAAGCACCATATAAATGTGAGCTATTATAAAATCACAGAATGTCAGAGTTGAAAGAGACCTCTGAGGCCATCTAGTCCAAGGTGTACCTGACCAAGAATTCATTCTATGAAATTCCTGTCAAGTGGTCATCCCGCTTTAACTTAAAGACTTCCAGCAAAGGTGAGCCCCTTACCCTCCAAGGGCAGCCCATTCCACTCATAAGAGCTGTAGTTTCTTACTAGGTTAATCCTGACACCAAGTCAAAATCCCTCTCTCATACACACAACACACAACACACACACACACACACACACACACACACACACACACACACACACACACACACACACCATTGTTCCTCGTTCTGCCCTCTGTGGCCAAGCTGAATACACCAAGCCAAAATCTGCCTCTCTGCACACGCACACACACACTCAAATTCAAACACACAATCAAACACACACACACACACTGTTCCTTGTTCTGCCCTCTGTGGCCAAGTTGAATACATCTGATCTTTTTTCCCATGGGACAGCTCTTCAAATACTAGAAAGCAGTGATTGTATCCCCACCTAAGTCTTCTCTGAATCCTTAAGCATCTCCTATTCCTGCAACAAGTTCTTCTACTACCAAGGAGTCCATGCATCAGAAACTGATAACAAGAACCATCACAGACTTTAGTTTATGATCCTTTTTCTGGAGGACTGGCAGAGCTGATGGACTCCCTTACTTATGTTATCTATTTCGGCCCTTCAGGATCAGCAGTTTCATCAGTGTGAGCCCTCCTGTCAAAGATTTGGATCATGACTCCTCTATGACTTAGTAGATGCTTTTCAAGAGCTGCTGTCATCTTCTCCCCATCCCCCATCCTCCATCCCACTGTCAGAAAAAATCATCCCCTTGCATTCAGATTGGTGATGTTCTTCAAAATGACCTAAATTGGTCTTTGGACAACAGATACACAGTCCACCCTTAGGTCCATGTCTAAATCATTTCTGGCTTGCTGGGACCTGTCTGGGCTTGTGCTCCACTGTCATAACCTTCTCAGTCAATAAACATTTATTAAGAACCTACCATGTACCAGGTACTGAGCTAAATGCTAGGGAGACAAATAGAAATAAAAACTAAGACAGGAACTTTCAATCTAATGAGGAAGATAACACGCAAAAAGGAAGCTGAAAAGTGGAAGGGTAGGAAGGTACTGGGTTGGGTGGGACATGCAGGGGGAGGTACGGCACATGATAGAGAAGTCCAAAAAGCAGTGTAGCTGATGAGAAATGAGGAGAAGAATGTGATGAGCCCCCTTCTTCAATAGAAACCCTGGAGCATATGGTCCTGTTCTCTAGTCAGAGGGTCCAATGAAAGGGTCAGAGGGTACTGATGAGATGTTAGTATCTAGCAGATTCAATATTGCTAGATATCTTTATCAGTGATGAATTTCTCGGGGATGGAAGGTATGATGAAGGGGACAAAGAAGTCCAGAAGTAGTGATGCTGGTGGCCTTGAACCCAACAGCCCCTTCTTGGTCCATGGGGCTGCCTTGGATAAAGACAGCAGTGGATGTTGGGCATCCATTCAATATTCCATATCACAGGCTCCTTCACCATGGGTTAAAGCTATTTCTAAGGGATTTTATTTCATTGACACTTTCTATTTTGATAGGGGAAAACATCCAGCTTGGCAAATAACCAGTATCATTTGCCTGTCCTGAGGCTGATTCAGCTCTGGGCCAGCCTCCAACATGTAGGAGTGGCTTGGGGAACAGGTTTGGTCGTTTTAACCTCATGTGAAATGAAGTCAGGAGACTGGACTGGCTCAAGTTGGCCTCAGGTCCAAGGACTCCAGAAAGGTCAGAACAAATCTTGGGCTGCCATTCTACAGATCCCAGACCTAAACTAGCTGGGTGACAAAGGCCTAAATTAGACCTGGAGAGAACCAAGTTCTCTTTTCAGACTTGTCCCCTAGTATCCTACCCTCTCTCCGTCAGGAGCTGGTCAGGAATTTAACTGGTCTCTGTAAGGGGGATGGTAGGATTGTTTTGTTTTGTTTCTCCTCCAGAAAAAAGAATTTGGCCTGGAAGTCAGAAGGCTTTCATTCTAGATTTAGCCCTACCACTGATTCCCTATGTGACCTAGGATAAGTCATTCCCTCTTTATGAGTCTCAGTTTTTTCATCTGTGAAATGGAGAGCCTGAACTCAATGACCACTGAGGACCCTTCTAGCTCTTAAATGCTATGATTCTGAGCCAGTTCATTTATGTGGCTAATAATTCACCCCTTTGGGTCAAGCCTGCAAATCTGGGCAGCCAACCAATCCTCACCCATTTGAGCCACAGCTTGCATCTTTCTCAAGCCCAAGCTTTGCCTGGCAGAGGGACAAATAGCTTCCAATTTCCTGATCTTTAATGACTTGGCCTGGGCAATAATTCAGGCCTGCAGTACAGTGACTGTGGAGCTCTCCATAAAGCTCCAAGCTTTATGTGCAGAGTGAGACCTGTACAGCAGCATCAAAACCCATTCCTCTGACCTCCAGACAGTAGGGTCTGATGGATTGGGTAAACTCAGGAATGCCTCCTGCAAACAAGCTAGAGAAGACAAGAGACTTAGCCCCTGGCTTACTACAAAAGCATCCCCCAACAGATCCCTGTGTTTCCACTGCTACCCATGTTACGGTTGAAATTTCCATTGGCCCCATTAGAGGGGGGAGCCTTGGAGAGGGCTGGCAACCTAAATGCTGTGTGTGGCCTTAGAATCAGAGTTTAGATCTAGAAGGGGCATCTATTCCAAACCATTCAAAATACAGAAGTGAAAACTGAGACCCAGAGAGAGGAAGTAATTTGCTCAAAGGCACACAGGCATTAAGTGTTAGGGACAGGATATGGATCCTCATCCTCCACCAGTGTTTTTCCCACTATGCTCTGCTGTCTCCTTACTGCATCTATAAAATGAGGAAGTTGGACTTGGTGGCCCTTCTAGCTCAAAAATTAATGATGCGATGATCCTAAAAATGAGTGGGGTGGAATAGATGATCCCCGAGAGTTACTGAAACTCTGACATTCCAGAATTCTGTGGTTTAGCCATAAGTCAACCTAGCGCTGAGCAGGTTTCTGTTTGTTTAAGTAAGACCTGTCCTTGGTGCTGAAACTGGGTATGACAGATAGGAAAAGAGGTTTCCTTAACAACATTGTGTGCACAAAAGTAGACTCTACAGCTAAAAGGTAAACAAGGGGGAATTACAGGAGGATATCGCTCAGAGAAACACAGAGTCCCAGAATGTCTGAGCTGGAGCCTTGGAGTCTATTTAATCTACTTCCCTCCTTTTACAGTAGAAGAAAGGAGACAAGAAATCCTTCTACATAATTCCCAACCAGAGGTCCCCCAGCCTTTGCTTAGAGACCTTCAGTAGAAGAGAACCCATCACATCACAAGCCAATTTCACTTGAAAATTATGTTCATTGTTGGGAAGTTTTTCCTTATATTGAACCTCAATCTGCCTCCTTGCAACTCCTATCTATTCTACCCTGTTGTGTTCTCTGGGGCTAAGCAGAGCAAGTCAATTCTCTCTTCCAAAGGAAACCTTTCAAAAAAACTAAAGGCAGCTCTGATCATGCCAACCCCCCCCCCCCAACTTGAGTCTTCTCTTCCCTAGGCTGAATATCCTAACTTCTTTCAAATGATCCTCATATGGCATGATGCCAAGACCCTTCACTGTTCTGTTCAGCCTTCTTTGACCACTCTCTGGATTAAATATTTTGTTCCTAAAATACAGCAGCCATAAATGAAACAATTTTTTATATGTGGTCTGACTGTGGCAAAATACAATGGAATTATCACCCTTCTAGTCCTGTACGTATCTCTTAACACAGCCCAAAATCACATTAACTTTTTTGCTATCATACCACACTGCTGACATGGGTTTGCAGTTCACCAAAATGCCCAAGATATGTTTAAGATTGATGGCTATTTAGTCATGCCTCCCTCACCTTATACTTGTACACGTGAAGTTGATTTTTTAGCCCCCGTATAAAACTACATCTGTCTCTATTAAATTTTATCTTATTGCAACTAATTCAATATTCTAGACTGTTCTATATTCTAAACCTTTTGGGATCCTGACTTCTTGTCGTCCTGAGGGTCAGCTATCTCTCACAGCTTTGTGTCATCTCTGCGTTTGATAAGCATGTCACCAATTATATTGTCCAAGTCGGTGATAAAATTGTTAAACAGCCCAGAGCCAATCAGGTGAGCCCACTACAGGCCTTCCTCCAGGTTTACATCAAACCATTAATGATTCTTTGAGTCTGGCTGTTCAACCTGTTCCAAACCCACCTCCAATTACTATTCATTAGTCTACACTTCTCTAGCCTATCCACAAGAATAGCATGACAGACTTGATGAAATTATAAAGATACAAATAAAACACATTGATGGCTTTTCCCTTATTTATCAATCTAATGACCAAAAAATATGAAATCCTGTTTATCTGGCACAATGTGTTCTTAATGAAGCCCTACTGGCTCTTTGTGATCACTGCTTCCTTTTCTAGATATTCATTACATCAATATCACTAGATATTCATTTGATAATACTTTCTAGGAGTCTGCCAGGAATTAAAGTCAAGCTCACTGACCTATAGTTTAAAGATTCCAATATCTTCTATTTTTAGAAGATCAGGACCATGCTCACCCTTGTTCAGTCCTGCCACGCCTCTAATTTCCCTGGTTTTTCAAAGATCAGAAGTAGTAACTCAGAAATCACAGATACCAGTTATTTCATCACTTTGGAATGTAGTTCATCTGGAGGCAGCTAGATGGATGGCTCAATAGAGTGGTGGGTCTAGAATCAGAAAGTCATTACTGTTATTCAGTCATTTTTCAGTTGCGTATGACTATTTGTGACCCCATTCAGGGTTTTCTTGGCAAAGATCTTGGAATGCTTTGCCATTTTCTTCTCCAGCTCATTTTACAGAAAAGGAAACTGAGGCCAACAGGGTAAAGTAATTTGCCCAGGGTCATCCAGTTAGTAAATATCTGAGGCCAGATTTGAATTCATGAAGATGAGGCCCAGAACTCTGCACTTGCACCACGTACCTGCCCTTGGAGTGAGGAAGACCTGAGTTCAAGTTCCACCTCAGACACTTACTAGTTCTGTAACTTTGAGCAAGGCACTTAACTCAGCTTACTCAACTGGAAAGTATATACAATAATAGCATTTGTCTCCCATGGTTGTTGTGAGGATCAAATAACACAATAGTTGTGGAGTGTACTTGGCACAGTACCTGGCATGTAATAGGCACTATGGAAATTATTATTATCATTATTATATCTGGTGAATTGAAATCATTGACAGGTAGA
Organism: Notamacropus eugenii; assembly: GCF_028372415.1. Taxonomy (NCBI): domain Eukaryota; kingdom Metazoa; phylum Chordata; class Mammalia; order Diprotodontia; family Macropodidae; genus Notamacropus; species Notamacropus eugenii. The sequence goes on along the minus strand of NC_092879.1, from coordinate 71,479,434 downwards.
GGCTCTTTTCTGATCTGCCAAGTAGCCATTTTATCTCATCCTTTCTCTTCCAAAGATCCTTCTCCTCAGTAGAGAAAACAGAAGAGCATCTTTGACTTCCTTACAATGATGGTTGCCAAAAGCCCATCTCCAAGCAACAATCCTATTCCCTCTTTGATTCTCCTCTTTTCTCCAAAGGAGCCCCACCCTTTTTGTTATCCTTAGCTTTCTTCACCGACTTCAGTTCATTCTGGGGCTTAGCACTCTTCGTTCTTTTTACAGGACTATGCCACTTTTTTATTCATCCTTCATTGCCTACCCTTGCTTTCATCTCCTATATATGTCATTAAAAATTGGTAAGGAATAGTTCAGGGAAATTGAATCAACTTGATTTTACAGGAAGTGACTCTAAGATTTTGATCGTATCTTCCTATGGAAGACACTGACATACCATTGGCACCTCATTGAAGACAACTTCTGGACTTCAGAAATTATCTACTCATTCATACCCTGATGAAGATGGGTGATTACCTAGCTCTCAGCTCTTGAGGATGAATTTATTGGCTCCAGCTCTTGTGGATTAAAGTCACTTTGTGCTGAGTCAAAAAAGGGATGCAATAGAGATGCGGCAGCTTTTTTCCAAAGTTATCCAATGAGAAATGGGAAACCAAAGACCTAAGTGCAGAAATGAATCCCACAGCGGGAAAGCCTATGCAGCTGTACACATTCCATCCCTCCCAGCATGTGTGTGCATGCACACACACATACATATACATTCATGACCTCCCAAGAACTGCTAATGGCAGTCTTAAAACAGAGACACATTGCAGTTGCTTTCACCCACACCACCTGAAACATAGTAGTGGAACTGCAGTGGTGGGGTTTCTCAGCCATGTGACCCCAGGGAAGTTTCTGGACTCAGTCATGGAGAAGCAATGGTGTAACATCTCAGCCTGAGATCTGTCAGCCTTGGAGAGGGGAACCATATGGTGAAGCAGCAGGAGTCATTGAACTCCAGCCTTCTGGAGCAGTGTCAAGAATTCCTTGACTGAGGATCTAGCATGTGGCCTTGGAACTAAAGAAGAAGTGTATACTCTGTAATTCAGCAATACTTCTATGAGGCCAATATTCAAGAGATCAAAGAAAGATGTGCAAGACCCATAGGTACAAAAATATTTATAGTAGCTCTTTTTGTGATGGTAAAGAACTGGAAACTAAGGGAATACCCGCCTGTAGAGGAATGATTGACAAAACTTTGGTGTATGAGTGTCATGGACTACTATTGTGCTGTAAGAAATTATGGAAGAGATCATTTCAAAGAAACCTGGGAAGACTTGTGTGAACTGATGAAGAGTGAAGTGAGCAGAGAAAACAACGTATACAACATTGCAAAGAAAAACTTTGAAAGGCTTAAGAACTTGGATCTTGACTAACCTCTATTTTTGACCCCATATGGGGTTGTGACCCATAATTTCAGAGGTGTTGAAGGGAATCACAAACGGAAAAAGTTTAAGAAGCCCTGTTTTAGAGAGCCCATGATGAAACATGCTACCTGACAGAGGCGGTAGACTCAAATTGAAGACTGAGCCATAGATTTTTTGGATATGGCCAACACAGGAATTTCTTTTCCTTGACTATGCATATTCGTCACAAGGGTTTTTCTTTTTTTCCAACAGAGAGATGGAAATGGGAGGAGGGTTGGGATATGTCACCATCCTCCTACTCAAAAAGAGTAGAGAAACAAAGGAAGGGTAGAAGAAATCACACAGATGCCAGACAGCTTTGAGACTTAATGGTGAATTTATTATAAACTTTAAAAGAAAGATGAGCTGTACAAAAGAGAAGCACGCAGTTCCATATGCAACGCTTTCCTTCTATTCTACAATGCATATGTAAATATTTGTTCCATCTGATGTTTGTTAAATTTAGAAAAAGAAATGAATGGGAATTGTTTTTAAAAGAGAGAATCAAAGGACTCTACCACAACAGGAAAAAGCAAAATCCTAGACTTTTCCCTCTACACCTGTATGTGAGTACCATGACTTATTCAGAAGGTTTTTACGGGGGAAAGGGTTACCTCTCTAGAAACTATAGTTTTTGACTTCCTTCCAGGGGGAGTGCAATCTTTTAGAGAGTACCTTAAGCCTGGGGGCCTGTGTAGGTAGCTGGAGGTAAAGATGACATTCACCAGAAAGGGGTGGAGAATTTTACTGATTGTTTATGGGTTAATATGGGTCTTTTGTATGGTTTTGGATTTATCTCATAAAAGCTGTAATTGATGCTGTAAATCCACGTAAAACCAGAAATATTGTGCCACAAACTGAGTTGGTTGATGAGTTCCCTGTGCATCCCTATCATCTCTTTTAGCTAGCTCCAATCTTTCCTCCTCACTGGAATAATTTCTCTTTGCATCTTCCAAATTTTATTCATGAGTTTCCAATTCCTCCTGAACTGACTCCTCCACTTTTTTCTTTGGACATTTGAATGTTTGCCCTTCCAAAATCTAGAATCTGTGTCAAACTATTCCCAGATTTCCTCTTCTTCTTTATCACAAATTCTAACATTGAACTGTCATTTCCTCTCAATCTGATCAAGAACAGCATTTCCTATCATTGGGGTCATTTGCCTTTCGAATGATGACATTCTTAACAATAGGTTAAAACGGTATTACCTGATCTGCTTTTAGCAGAGAGAGGGAGCTCAAGTAGATGTCTGGATGGTTGAAATCCCCAATCCCTATCATATAATGCTTCTGCACCAGGCTTGTAATCTACTTCCCAAACTCATTTCTGTTTAGTCTGTAGTATATTCCAGTGACAGAATCACGTTTTTCTTCCACCATTCCTTCATTTTTCTGCCAAAGGTTTTCCCCCATACTTGCCCTCTGGTTCTTAGATTTGCCCAAATGAGTAGCTTTCTAAGGATCCTATCCCCTCCCCAAACTCCACCTCCCACATACTTTCTTAACTTATCCTGTTCCTTTTGCATAAGATGAACTTTTTCCAAAGTCATATTTCAGTCACAGGTCCCATTCCATCAAGTCTCAGCAATGTTTATGAGATCTAATTTGTCCCCTCCTTGCATTAGCTTATCAAGTTCACCTTGGCTTTTTTATCCATACTTTGTGCATTTGTTAATACACCATGAATTTTATCTGTGGCAACTTCGGATGTTGTCTCCTGTGACAAAAAGAGACCCACACGTCTCTAAAGGGAGGCTATAGAAACTGAAATTGGTTGCCTTGAGAAGAGAAAGTAAGTGTATAAAAGGCTTCCAGGTATCTGAAGGGTTATTCTATTGACAATAGCTACCAGTCCTTCCCCATCTCCTCAAGGGCAGACCTAGACAAAATGGCTCTGCAGATGCAGCAGCCGGGAGTGAGGATTCGCATAAGAAAGCATTCCCTGAGAGGGAGGGAATTTTCTGAAGGACTTTAAAACCCTTATAGCCCCAGTGTCCTATCTAGGACACCTAATAAATGTTATCCTGGGAATATAATACTACGGAAAGCAAATGATGCTGGGGCCTCATTATAGCAGACATGCCTTGAATTCATTCAGCTGTGTCCTTCATCCCCCAGTACTGGGAAGCTGTATGCTCTTTTACTTAGAAATTGGAGAATTGTCTAGTTTAGTTTTCCAGAGAGGAATTAGACGACTTTATCTAAAAGCTGTATTCATAATGTTTGGCTGCTTATATTACCTACAAAAGATGCTATTTACTGTTCCTGCTGAAAGAGAACAAAATCAGCTCTTTAACTACGAATTCAACCACCAATTATTCCAACCAACATGTAGGACACCAGGTAATGATGCTGGCTTTGTGCCAACAATAATTGAAAAATGTCTGTCATTTGGGCAAGCTAATGTCCGGCGAGAAACCTGCAAGATGATGAGTTGTGAGTTATTAAGATAATGGTGGGTATTGAAAACATGCAAAACCCACAGATAATCAGTCAGGAAGTTTGAGGTAGAAAAATGGCTTCTGGTGAGTGTGAAAGATGTTTCTAACACTAATTCTAGGGCATGAGGCATGGAACAGAGCTGTCCCAAAGGCCTTAGGATAACACCAAAGTGCCCTTGACTCCCAACTCACTGTGATCATCCTAGGGATGACAAAGGAAGGGAATCATATGGCCGAAAGGACAGGACAGGGCAGTGGAAAGAATCCTAGATTGGTAGTCAGCAATCTCATCAACCTTGTCAGTGCCACACAGTGTCAGTAGTGCTTGAGACTGATACACCCCATGGCCAAGAGAGATGATGAAATGGTGGGGGTGAGGATGGGGGTGGGCCACTCCAATGAATCTATGGTCCCATCAATGTGGATATTCCTTCTAATGGTGCAGTTCTCCACACATCTCATCCGTATTCTCTCTACTCCCATTTGACTATTACCATTCAGTGGGTGGATATTTTTGTGGCGGCCAAGAACTGGAAATCAAAGAGATGCCCATCAGTTGGGGAATGGCTGAACAAGTTGTGGTATATGAATGTAATGGAATTCTATTGTGCTATAATAAATGACTGACAGGCAGATTTCAGAAAAACCTGGAAAGACTTATATGAACTGATGCTGAGTGAAGTGAGCAGAGCCAGGAGAACATTATACACAGTAACAGCCACAGTGTGTGATGACTGATTTTGGTAGACTTACCCCTTTCACAGCAATGCCAGGAACTAAAACATTTCCAGAGGACTCATGATGCAAAATTCCATCCACATACAGAAAAAGAACTATGGAGTCAGAAGGCAGAATGAAACAGACTCTTTTCTCCTTTGTTATGTTTTGTTTTTCTCATGCTTTCTCCCATTCATTTTTATTCTTCTATGCAACACGACTAATGTGAAAATGTGTTTAATAGGAATGTATGTGTAGAGCCCATATAAGATTGCATGTTGTCTTGGGGAGGGAGGGAGGGAGAGGAAGGAGGAGAAAATTGGAATTTATGGAAGTGATTGTTGAAAACTAAAAATAAATAAATACATAAATTTGGGGGAAAAGAAAAGACAACTGCTAGTCACTTGAGAAAAGGTAAGATGAATTTCTGCTTTGAGACCAAAGACTTGGAAAGACATTCCTTCTTGCCTTGGGGTTCTCATTCCCATCCTATCAATCTCAAACAGCAAACATTTGGTAAGCACTTGCTGTATGCCAGCACTATACAAAGTATTTTACATGGGATTCAAAGACAAAAGGACAATAGGTCCTGCCCTCAAGGAGCTTATGTTCTATGAGTGACAACATGTACTTATGGAAGTACATGTGTGTGTATACACACATACATGTGAATGTAATATATTCAATATATACAAATTACCTGTGTATGAAGATAGATAGATGGATAGATGGATGGATGGATGGATGGATGGATAGATATCAGTTTGGGAGGATATGGAAAGGTTTCATGGAGAAAAAGATATTTGATTTGAGTCTTGAAAGAAACCAAAAAAATTAAGAGATAGAGGCAAGGAGGGAAAGCACATCAGGCATTGGGGAGAGCAGTTGCAAAGGAATGGAGATGGGAGATGGAGTATCCTGGTAAGGAAGAGCAAATAGACAAGTGTAGCTGGATTACAGAGTTCATGGAAGGGAGTTTAGTGTAAGAAGGTAAGAAGATGTCAGGTTGTGAAGGGTGTTAAATGTCAGATAGAAGAGTTTATATTTAATCTGAGAAGCAATGGAGAGTCACTGAATTTTCTTGAACACAGAGCTGACATAATTAGGCAAATCATTTTGATGGTGGAAAATCAAATAAACCCTTTTCCATACGAAAGCCTGTGCCATTGTTTCTGTACTGTGGAGCACCTATTAATTTTCCTTGTGCCACTAAACAGGAGAATCCTCTTACTGTCATCACTGAGTAATAACTGCAGCAGCAGCAATGTTTATGACAATGACCGTGATGATATATCACATTCACAAAGCACTTTAAGGTTTACAAAGCATTTTACATATCTCAGCTGAAGGCTGAGAAAGGTTATGTGACTTGCCCAAGGTCACCGTTAGTACCTGAGGCAGGATTCTGAACTCAGGTCTTTCGAATTCCAAATCCATCACTTAGCTACTTTCATGATTATTCCTTGGAGGACTTTATCCACGGTGTTTCACCAATATTGCTATCTAAGGAATCATATGTTTACCATTTCCTGACCTTGGAGATAACCCAGCCCTGGATGAGGTCAAGGGGAAGGGTCTGGATCCTCCTGAAGGTTTCAAGGGAAGCTAAAGTATTTGCTTCCTTCCCAGGCAGGACTCAAAGAGGTGGGAGTGGGGAGTCTCCCTTTGTGTACTGAGGCCAATCTTCATCAGCATTCAGAGAGAACACAGAGGGATGATGGAGTTTGAACACAATAGGAAGTGACAGATTTCTTTCAGGAGAATTTTGTGCCTATACAGTGAGGCCCTAATAATAATAAATTGATTTTAAATGTATGCAAATACATCTGTAAAGCTCATTGCTTTGCACAACCCCACACACACACACACACACTCAAAAGCCACAGTTTTTGCTGAACCGTGTTCTCAAAGGAAAACTGTCTACAAGTTCCACTCCAGGTATAACAGTGGGGCTGGAGTCCCACCGGAAACGACATGTTGACTCTTCACCTGAATTCTTGTAGTACAACTGGGGAGGCCAGGCAGCCAAGCTGTGAGGCACAAGTGCTACTCAAAACCCTCATGAGGACACTGGCTACTCTTTCACTCAGGAATTCTCTGTGGGCATTATAGAAAAGCAGGGAAAGCTGAGGCTTCTGGGATGGCTCTCTAAACTAGTCACTACACTGTGATGGCAGAAATAAGTTACATTGCCAGAGAGAACAGGAAAGCTGAGAGAACCCTAGCTGCCTTTTGCTGAGTGCTTCTGTTTGGGGTGAAGGTACCTTATGGTGGGTGTGACCCTGGTCAAAAACTCAGGCATTGGTCTGTGGTACAAGCTGCTGGAGGTCTTCAGATGCAGTAGATAGCAAAAAGTTAGTCAGCGAAGATGCTGTGTCAGTCCCAAGGTCAATCACAGTTTCAGCTTTGACATCACTTTGCCTCTTCTTTCAGCTGAGCTTGTGCCAGAGATCAAAGGGTCCTTGTAGTCAGAGAATGTAGGAGCCTGACAAGCATTTTACAAAGGCAAGTTATGAGTTCATGGGTCAACAGGCCACACTAGAAGCTGGAAGTGAAATGGGCTGCCTCAGGAGGTTTTCCAGCAGAGACCAGAGGACTGTGTGGAGGGGATATTGTCAGGAGGATCCTTGTTCGGGTACAGGATGACCAGGATGGATTTCTGAGGTTCCTCCCAATTCTGAGATCCTGAGATTCTTTGCCTAGATTTTGTGACCTCTCATTCCTGGTTGGTCCATAGACTTTTCCAAAGACCTTCATGGCCAGCCTTGATTCTCAAGTATCCCTCTCCAAAGGCAGTTTAGCAAAGTCTCCCAAGGGTGTAGATTGAGTCCTGTACCCCAGAAATCCACATTTGTTGGACTGCCAGGAGAAAAATAATGAACCAAACCAATAAACAATGAGGGAGAGAGGGATGGAGATTGCTGGTTGATGGTGGGGCTTGAACTAATGACAGCTCCTCTGCCCTAGTCTGCAACACCTCTTTAGTGGGCGACCTAGTTCTTGTCTAAATTTAAAGTTGAGGAAATCTGACTAAGCAGAGACATATTATTTCTCTATTTGTCACATGGCAAGAACCAGTTGTGGTGCAGAGCCCAGGCTAAACCAAGTTCCATTTCTTGGCAGACTTTCCCCCCACCCACCCACCCATAATGGCACTCTCCTCCCAAACCACTGGCTACTGGGCTGGGTAGGAAAGGCAGAAAGGAGGGCTTTGAGATCTGAGGTATCCTGACAACAGTAAAGGGCAGGAGTGGAACTGGCCTTTTCTCTTGTCTAACTGATCTCTAGGATCCACAGCATGGTGCCTCTCATCATGCATATGGTAATAAGCCAAAGTGAATGGGACATAATCCCTGCCATTGAGAGACAGTGGCACAGAGGGAATGAAGAGCTGGCTTTGGACACAGGAAGACATGAGGACACATACTGGCTGAGTGATCCTGGGAAAGTCACAAAACCTCTGAATCCCTCAGGCAACTCCATTGTAGGCAGGGAAGGTTCCTACCTGTATTGGGAGAGGGAATTCCCTCATCTGGGAGTTCTCTATGTTAATGAAATTACAGATCCAGTCCCTATCCCTGCCCTTATCTCCTGACCTCTGGGAGCTCAATTAGGACACAATATAAGTGACAACAATATAAGTTTGAAAATATAGTTCAGTGTGATAGAAGACAGAGATATCACTCAGCAATATGGAGAAAGGGCTGAATGAGTGGGACAGACAGCTATCACCATCAGATGTCAAAGGAGGGACAAACCATTTCAAACTTGGAGGAAGGGGGTAGAGTATAGACTATATAATCTGGAAGAGACCTCAGAGTTCTAGTTCAGCTACTCTACCATGAGAGTTTCAAGAAGAAGAATATCATAGTGTAATAGTATATATAAACCCAGAGTGTTGCATTTATAATCAAGAGGACCTGGGTTCCTGAAGAACTTCCTCATAGATCAAAATAATATACCTAGGATAAGAAGGGAAGCAGTCAAACTGGTGGGGGAGGGGAGTATCTTCATATCAAATCTCTCTGAAAGGGTTTAATATCAAAGATATAGAAACAATACATGTGTGTATAAAATGAATAGCCATCCCCCAGCAGATAAGCGATCACAGGATATGAAGACACAGTTATCTGAAGAAGAATTCCAAAACATTCACAACCACATGAAAAAAATGCTTCCAATCACTAACAATAAATGTGGAGTGAAATAAGCCTGAGATTTCACCTCACACCCTGCAGATTGGCAAAGGTGACAAAAATGGCAACAGTCCATGCTGGAAGGATGGAGGATGATAGGCACACTTGCTGCTGTTGCTGCTGTGATAATGCTTCTTCATTTTCAAAGAGGACCAATGACATTACAGATGATGTCTCTTGAATTGCATGAGAATTGGATTTAAGTGAGGCAGAGTGGCGCAAAGTCATCAGTCTCACTCTCTATTCCTGAGTCATCAAAGTCCAGTGGCAGGACATAAGTCAAGATGACTGGCACTGGCCCAGAATGCAGTGGGTGACCTTGGCATCTTCCATGTCTGGCTGAGCTCTAAGTGCTCCTTAGCACCTGCTTCAGCCACCTTCATAGTTGTTGGAACAAATTGTTCTCATTCACCCATTCTGCCAGGGAAAATCTTCACGTGCTTGGGGTAGACATCCCCCCAACTCAACTATAAGTCTGAATTAGCCCGTCTGCTGAGATAGTTTTCTGGGTTGTGGCCACTGAGCATGCCATAGATTCTTAGAGCCACAGGTGAGAGTTGAGTGAAGGTGGACACTAAAGGTAGATGAGCTGCCCTGAAGGGCTCAATAGCCCTCACACCTGAGGTGCTCCCTGAACACCCCATAAGGCACACTAATATATTGTTGATGGAGCTATGAAATGGTTCAACCATTTCAGAAAGTAATTTGGAATTATGCAAATAAAGTGACTAAAATGCCCAGAGACTCTATTCCTGAGCTTATGCTCCAAGAAAGCCACTAAAAGAAGAAAGTCTTCATATATCCCAAAATACTGTTAAGCAACACTTTTTGTGATGGCAAAGAAATGGAAACAAAGTACATGTCCATCAAATGGGGAATGGCTAAAAATCTGTGGTACTACTATGTACCACAAGTACTGGAGTACTACTATGCTCTAAGAAATGAAGGGCATGATGAACACAGAAGCATCTCTGTGAACTGATGCAGAGTGAAGCTTATTTCAAGAAACAATATGCACAGTAACTATAACAATATAAACAAAGAACAACTGCTCACAAGAAAGCACAACTGAATGTAACAAAATTATAAAGCTCAAGTATATCTCCAATGAAGAGATATGGGCAGATGCCCCACAACCCACCACTTTGTGAAGGTGGAAGGTCCACAAGATGTTACACATTGCACATGTTTTGGGACTTTTTCCAATATATTCATCAGTTGGACTTTTTTCCTCTTCCTTTTATTTGTCTTTAAAAAATACTACTTGTTGTATAGGATAGTTCTCTGGGATGGGGGAGAGATACTGGAGGAATCATGAGGATGCTCAAAACAGAAGATATCAAGAAAAAACTTATTTTAAAAAAGACCTGGATTTAAATCCCATCTCGGACACCAAATTACTCAATCCATGCAAAGCTTGAGGGCTTCTCTGCCAAGTTGTGGTCAGTGTAAGTCTGGGGTATGGTAGAGAAAAGCAACTCTCACACACAGCAATCTGGAGTACAATGGAGCTAGCTCTGGCACTAAGAGATTCACAGTCATGAGATCACTCACACAGCCTTTGCGGACTAAGGCAAATTAGCTGACTCAAAAAGTAATCAAGTGATCTGTTCACTTGATAGTTTGGAGCTGGGTCCTAACTCTCTCTCTGTCTAGGGATTGGGGATGTGGAAAAGAAGGGATTAATCCTGCATTAAAGTTGAGAAGAAGTATGGTGTACTCAATGGATAGAACACTGGAGTTGGAGTCAGAAAGACCTGAGTTCAAATAACAGATACATCAATAACTATGTGAGTCTGGGAAAGTCACTATCGCTATGATGTTATTTTCATCTGAAATTGATGAGGGGAGGATTAGACTCAACATCCTCTGTCTTTTGAGGTTCTAATTCTATAATCTTATGACACCCCTCCTCCCCAATGCCTCATTATGGGATGGAGGTGATTCTGGTTTCTCAAGGAGCCCAACCTCCAGCAAGTCAAAGCAAGCTAGAAAGGCTTTGAGACCAGGACCAGGGATGAGCTCTCTGTCTACTATCCAAGGATCAGCCTGGCAAAGTGTTCAGCACCAGAAATGAGTTTTCTGAAATTACAAAGGACAAGCCCAGACCTAAAGAAGAGATGTAATAAGATACCTTCTCCTATTTTTTTGCATATTTGTGGAACATTGCCTATATTGTCAGGTTGGGTTTTTTGGGGTTTTTTTGATGTATTGATTGATTTTTTTCTCTTCTTTCACTTTTTCTTTTTACCTGAAAACTCTTTGTTATAATGGATAGCTCTCCACTCTGGAAAACAGTTGGCCCCATGCCCAAAATTTTACTAAACTGTGCCTGCCCTTTGATACAAAGATAACACTACTAAGTCTATACTCTGAAGAGATCAAAGAAACAAGAAAAGGGATCCATAGAGATAAAAATATTTGGAGCAACTCTATTTGTGATATAAAAAAATTAGAAATTGAGAGGATGCCCATCAATTGGGGAAAGTTATGGTATCTGAATATAAAAGAACACTATTGTGCTGTAAAAAAAATGAGGAAGGTGATGATTTCAAAAATCCTGGGAAGTTTTATATGAACTGATGCAAAGTGAAGTGAACTTCTAGAACCAGGAGAACAATTTTTACAAGGACAACAACTTTGTATAGACAAGCAACCTTAAAACTCTGAGCAATGCGATGACTAATCATTATTCCATGGGACCAGTGATGCTACTAACCTCCTGACAGGAGAAGGGGAGTAGGAAAGGGAAGAGGAAGTAAACAAGCGTTTATGAAATACCTACTATGTGCCAGATATTGTGCTAAGTGTTTCACAAATACTATCTCATCTGAGAAATGACAGACACACATTTTGGGGAACATGTTTTGTTTGATTATGCATATTTGATGGGAGAGTTTTATATGCGCTGTTTTCACTTTGAAGTGTGGAGGGATAGAGTTTCCCACAAAAAGGAATAAGTTAAGGAGAGGAGAGGAAAAGAAAAGGAGAAAAGGAGGGTCATTGCACAGGAGAGAATATAAGTAGTCACAAACAAGCAGGCTAACTTGAAAAATTACCTTATGAATTTATAATATACTCGAGAAGCAAGCTCTCCATGACAGAGAGTAGCAGTTTCATATGTGGTCATTTTTGTTCATTTTATTTGTAAATGGTAAGTACAGAGTTTTTTAAAATGTAAAAGGCTTTAAAATAAAAGGTGAGGGAGGGAGAGAGCTATCTATGTATATTGATCAAGCTGGATGCCACAGAGAATAGCTGTAATGAAGGAAAAATAATGGTGTTCAGGACCCCCAGAAATCCACAGGAGACAAAATACAAGGAGTCAGTAGTGGCCCTCTGCCCCCACACTGAGGAAACAAGGAAGAGGAAATAGAAGTCCTAAGTCAAGGAAGCAAAGCTGACTCCCTCAATCTCCATGATACTTATTGGTATGGAACCCGTGAGTTGAATATGACTCTGGGTGGCTCTAAATTTAGTTAGCACACATATATACATACATACATACATACATACATACATACATACATACATACATATATATATATATATATGATACGTCTTATTCAAAAGAAGCAAGATATGTGCAAAAATGAGGAAGGGAAAGGAATTGTATATCAGGGAGGGACACTCGTATTAAGAATAGCCAGGAACCAGAGTAGGAGCAGTTCAAAACTGGGATGGGTGCTATCTTTGTTTTTCATGGAAGGTTTCCAAGCCAATTCTGGGTGACTACTTCTCAGGTGTTTTATAGAGGGCATTCCTTTTGGATCAGGTTGGATTGGGCTGGATGACTGCTAAGGTCCTCACACTTCTCACTTAATGTAGGAATGATAATTCCTAAGAGTTCCTAATGTCTCCACCCTTAGACTGAAAAGTCCTCAAAGGGAGTGGCTCCAGAGGCTCTACTCTCAGCCTAGGAGCTCTAAAAGGGCAGGGACCTGGGCCTCTTCCTTCAGAACTGCCTCATTTCACCATCTGGGCTTTCTTCTAATACTTGGAGAGAGAATGGACCACATGATGTGAGAACTGGAAGGGATCTTAGAAATTGTCTAGTTCTAGTCTTCCTTTGCCTCCTCCTCCGTTGCCACTTAACAGCAGAGGAAACTGAGGCCTCTGGGAAAAGGGAAGGAACTTGTCGAAGGACCTACCACTAACAGCTAGAATTCTGATCTCCTGACTCTCAGTCTAAGTATCATGGGGTATTAGATAGAACTCTGTCCTTAGAGTCAAAAAGACCTGTGTTTGAAGCTCGTGCCAGGCACTTCCTAATTGTGCAACCCTGAAAGAGTCACTCAGGCTCTCAAAGCCTCAGTTTCCACATCTGTAAACTAGAGATAATAACAGTATATAGTTCCCAAGGGGATAGTGAAGACCAAATGAGCTAATGTTCATAAAGTCCAATGTAAACTTTGAAAGGCTGTAGAAATGTCAGCTATTATTTGTGTTGTTTCTACCATACAACACTGCTTCTGAGTTAATCAATAGATAGATGTGACACATTAGCCCAGATGGGCACAGAAATACCTTTGTCCATGAAACTGAAGGAGAAGTTTCTAACACAGACAGATACATATCTGGCATCGAAAACCCCTTAGGATTGAGAAACACGACAAAGAGAGAATTCGGACTTTGGTGGGTCCTATCCTGGGACCCAGAGGACCAAGGTGGGGGGTAGGGGGGGAAGGATGCCTCAGAGAGATAACTAAAGCTCAGCATCTTGTGTAATGACTCTCATCTCACCCTGTTCCTCATTGTTCCTTCCTCATCAAGTCTGAGAACAGGCATTTTTGCAGAGCATGGGCAAAAATAGTTACAAATACATAAAGTGAACCCTTAAGTATCCCAGAGGGCATCGTGTCCCTGCATAAGCAGTACAAGACATCACCATGCAATTTAAATTCCCATTGAGTAGCTGCCAGAAGAGCCAGGGTGACGAAGGCCTCAGACTTGGGGCGGAGCAGAATCAGGCCTCAGTGGCCAGCTTTGGTTCAGCTGCTGCCTAAGGCAAAAGCCTGCTTTTTCCCTGGGCCCAGCTGCAGTCGGCCTTGTATGCGTCTGTTCCTCTTGAATAGCAGCCTTTCCTTTTCCTTCGTGGGGTTGCATCCATCTTATCTTTAAATCGTTCCCTCAGCCTGGGGACGCCACAGCTACCAGCCTAGGAACGTAAACAGAGCCATTTCGATCTAGGGCCAGAACATGCTGGCAAGCTAACACTCAACACTCCATTAACTCAGTCATCAGCATTCTGGTAGGAGGCAAGAGATCCCTCCTTGATTTGAAAAGTTAGAGAGAGTTGTGATTTCTGGAAGCAAACCACCGTCAGAAGAGACACTACCAACCCCCTCAAAATGTTCCTCCTTAATTTCCTCAGCCTCTTTGCTGTCCAAATCCTATCTGCCAAGACAAAGTAGAAATAATCAAATCACATGCTTGAAAGAGTAAGCCCACTCATCACTTGCTGTGGGCTCTGAAGAAATCCAGGAGGTACCCCCTATCTCACACACACACACACACACACACACACACACACACACACACACACACACACACACACACACGACAGCTTCAAAGCTGCATTCTGGGAGTTCACCTGGGCTCAGCTGGCCCACAGATAGCAATGGTCAATGGCTCTGTTACAGGTTTGTGGTCTCCCTTGGAACCCTAGACCTAGAATAAGAGGGCAACCTGGAATCAGAGGCAGGTCCTAGCACAGGACCCAGGTGGCATGTGGGCAACCCCTGCTTATCTTTTTGCCATCTGACTGACTTACAGTAAAAGCAAGAGAGCTTGGCTTGGGTTTCAATTTCCATCAATTGGTGCCAGCTGAAATACTGAATGAATTTCCAGTTCTATAACAGCAAGAGTTAGAGAGGGGTGGAGTGAGGCAAGCCTTCTGGCAAAGGGCAGATCTCTCAAGGGCATCACAGTCAAACTCTGTTGTTGATGACAGGTCCGTTTCTAAAGATCCTCTTCTCCACTCCCATTGCCCCACACACAACCTACCATTTTTCCTTCCATGTGTTAATTAGAAAAAACAAAACCAGTTTCATAGCTAATTGCTGCCAGCATTCCAATCATAGCATTCCAGACACCAGTTCTTTGTGTGGGTGACAAGTGCCCAAATTTAGCTGGTCCTGAACCACCACATGAGAAGGCAGGCCTAGAGGTGCTAGAGACAGCCACCTAAGCCACCCCACTGCTACCCCAAACCAGGAAAATGCCACAGACCCAACAGCTGCTACCTTAGAAGGACTGGCCATGGGCATGCTCCTGAGGTGGTAACTTTCAATCCCTCAATGACCTAGGACAAGAGGAAGTATCAACACACCTCTTATAGCTACTCACAAGATGTCATGACCAACCTAGTTCCCATGAAGGGCCCAGGTCCTATTCCGAGCCAATTCTTCTCCAGGCTTCTCTCCATAAAGATCACATGCCTCAATAGAATATCTCTAGCTGGCAGATGCTGCAATTCAATTCAACAAACATTTATTAATTTCTAACTGTAGCAAGGCTCTGTGCTAGGGGCGGGAAATCCCAAGACAAAATGGAAACGATCGATCCCAAACCCCAGGGATTCTAACAGGACTTCTTAACCTGTGCTGAGTCATAGACCCCTTTGGTAGTCTGACAAAGCCTATCTTATCTCAGAATAATGTCTCTAAATGCATAAAACAAGGCATGTAGGATTACAAAGGACTCTATTATGTTGAAATGCAGTCTTTGAAATACTTAAATAAAATGTTCAATTTTTTTTTTTCAAAAACCTTATGTTCACGAACCCTAGGTTGAGAACCCCTATCAAATGGGCACTGGCTTTAAGGCATGTATATATCTTCTACTATTTTACGTGTTATTTGTGTAACTTGGAGAGGAGACAGGGTGTTAATGAGCATGGGGAGGTGGGAAACCAGGAAACGCTTCCTGTAGGAAGTGGTCCCTGGGCTGTGCTTTGGAGGCAGCTGGGGATTTTATGAGAAGGTACAGGGTGAGGTGAGGAAGGGGGCCCCTCATGCAAAGGCCTGAAGAAGAGATATGAGGTGGCACATATGGGGAGCAGCTAGCAGGTCAACTGGACTGGAACAGAGAGTTTATGGAAAGAAGTGATAAGAAGGAAGTCTGGAGAGGTGGGAGGCAGCCAGACTTTAGGGGGCTTTAAATGGCACACAGATGATTTGGGAATTTCATCAGTTCTAGAGGCTCACTCTGGCTTTGCTCAGAGAGAAAAACAGTCCATCTTGCAAAGAGGCCTTCTTTTCCTCCATCCTAAGCTCCACTTATGCCAGAGGGAGAGGGCAGGCTGCCCTTTTCCTCCCTAAGCAATCTCCAGTTGTAAAGCACCTTTCCCCCAATGTTCACAAACATTCAGGCCAGGTCAGCAGTGCCACAGATTAAGGAAGAAAACAGGCTGAGTCACAGAACAGCTCAGTTTAGCAATTTCCTGAAAGTGCTCTTCCCTTAGAGGGAGGAGAGGTGTTTGAGAGCTCGAAGCAGTGGGCAGGGAGATGGGGGGGGGGAAGTTGGGGTGGGGTGAAAAGGAGAAAGAGACACACACCAAGAGAAACAAGAAATGCAGAAAGGAAAATTCTAGGCATTCTGGAAATATGTACTCTTAAACATATACCTCCTCTTTGTAGAAGAGGAAATGTGCTATTTATTTATTCCTTCCTTCCTTCCTTCCTTCATTCACCAAGCATTAAGAAGCACCTACTATGTGCCAGACACAGTTCTAGACTGAAATGAAAGTGAACTGGGTCCTGGGGAGATTAGATAGCAGTGAAAAGGGCAATGAATGGCAAAGCAAGCCAGTCTGATGGGCAATTCACTGCCCCTCTTAGCACCTCAGTTTTCTCCTCTGGAAGGTAAGGGTGCTGGACTAGACTCTATCCAGGTTCTCTTCCAGCTCTAGGATTCTAGGCTTCTATTTCCTGTTCCTCAGCCACATCAGCCAAGTGGATCCTTGGCTACCATTGCTCCAATATGGTGCAGAAGTCCAGTTCAATTTACAGACTGGTTCATCACATGCAGCAAAAGGTGATCAAACTGGACAACCTTGACCTAGAAACTAGTGTCAAAACATATTTCCAGGCATTTGGGAAACTCATCCAACTCAACAGGCCTGGACAATTATGAAAAGTTCCAGAAACAGTCATCCAGGAACTGCTTCATGCTGGAAGGATACACGTGCTCGCTCACACTCATGAACATGCACACTCAAATGCAGCTGTTGCTGACCCAGGGGCCAAGTCATCACTACAAAACTCTTCCATGTTCTCTGTGTCCAAGACCTCAGGTAGCTCAGCAGCATGGCCTGGCACATCGCACTTCCCCGGGGACTCATATGACACAAAGAAAATGTCATCCAGGAATATGAGCCCCACAGAGCTACACTACTGGACCACAGTAGATCTCACCTCTCTTCATTCCTTTAACCAACTTGGAGATCGGAAAATAATGGCTCAGTCTTTAACACCATCCAAGAAACCCTGCCCCTCCAGGCTCTTATGTATTGCCTGAAGGCTCCTTCATTCTACTGCAGCAGCTTCCTTGCCATCCCTGTAGTTCAGAAGACTTTTTAGTCTTCTTCCACTTTACATCTCTCCACGTTCTCTTTGGATGGAGGACACTTGTCTCCTTACTATTCCATCTCTCAGCTCTTGACCTCACTAGCAGTTGCCCATGCCCAGAAGGCTCTCCCTTCTCAGCTCCACTTCCTGGCATCTTTCAAAGTCCAGCTAAAATCCTACCTTCCACAGAAAGCCTTTCTCAATCCCTCTTCAATCTAGTGCCTTTTCTTTTCTTTTTTTACATTTTATTGTTTTTATTTTTGTTTTTACATTTTGTGAGGTAATTGGGGTTAAGTGACTTACCCAGGGTCACATAGCTAGTAAGTGTCTGAGGCAAGATTTGAACTTGGGTCCTCCTGACTCTAGGGCTAGTGCTCTATCCACCTAGATGCCCCAGTCTAGTATGTTTTCTCTATTGATTATTGATCATTAATCATTTATCCTAGACTTTGTTTTATCCCATCCTTTTTTGTCCATATTTGTTTGCTCCTGATTGTGTACCCCATTAGATGATGAGTTCCTTGAGGCAGGAACTATCTTTTACCCTCTGTTGTATCCACAGCAGTTAGCACATTGCTGAGAACATAATTGCTGGTGTTGTTCAGTTGGTTTTCAGTCATATTGGACTCTTTGTGACTCCATTTGGGGTTTCTTGGCAAAGATACTGGAGTGGTTTGCCATGTCCTTCTCCAGTTCATTTTACAGATAAATGAACTGAGGCAAATAGGGTGAAGTGACTTGTCCAGGGTCAGTAAGTGTCTGAATCCAGATCTGAACTCACAAAGAGTCTTCCTGACTCCAGGCCTGGTTCTCTATCCACTGTACCACTTAGGTGCCCTAGAACATCACTTAATAAATGATTCTTGATTGGCTAACTGACTGAGCCTGACCTGCCCCCCAGGTCAGGGAGTTACCTAGTAGTTAGACATGACCTCCAGCAAGAAAGTTGATAGGGAGCATCATCTCCTGCACCTTGGATAGCACACTGCCTAATGATGTACTTGCATGACAAGGAAGTGAAAGAGCAAATCAAGGCAAGCTAACATGGCATGCAAGAAGGAGAGGAGAAAGGCTAGAAAGAGGCCTCCCCCTGTGTTAGGACTCATACTTCCGAAATAAAAACAGAGGGCCAGACAACCATGGCATCTGCAAGGGAGACTGAGAGCTGCAAGGCTGGGCACAACCTTAGCCTGTGCTGCTCCTCCCCTTCAGAGGTCAGCCCAGCGATCTGGTCTGCCAGCTCCCTTGGCCCAGGAAGTGGTTGATACTTAAGCCTGAGAAAACAGGAGGTTTGATGCCCTATCACCCTGGTTGCTTATCTTGACTGGCTAACATGTATTGAGTACTTCCTGGGTGTGTGCCAGTCATTGCACACGTCACCTATGTTTTCCTTTCTCTCCTTCTACTTCAAGATGTGATTTGCTGCCAAGATAACCAAGCCTTGCTTTCACCCCCACTCCCTGCTCCCATCCCACTCTGCTGACTGAGCTACATCCAAGTGGGGCAAAAGTCAGTCCCACAAGACAATGCCATCAGTAATAGCCAGGCAAGTCAAAAGTGAAATGAGTGTGACAGCTGAAAGGGGTTCCTGTGACAACTGTGCCTGGCCCTGGCATTCCTTCCAATGATGCAGCCCAACTAGAATGCTTTCTCTTCTCCATATACAGCACTGTGTCTCCCACCTCCCTGCCTTTGCATAGGCTGTGCCTTTCTTCACTACTGTCTCTCAGAATCCCGAGTTTTCTTCAAGGCTCACCTCAGGTATCACATCCTAAAAGAGGCATTCCCTGATCACTCCCAGTTGCTGGACTTTGCCCCCCTCTAATTATTTTTGTATGTTTTATATAAGTGTTCCAAAAATTGTAATGCCTTTTTAGACATTAATAGCTTTAAACCTGTGCTAAGGCTTTTGTGACAGCCTATATTTATGTGTTTGATCTGTGATTTCTCCCCAGCATAATATAATCTCTTTGCAAGTAGAGACTGATTTCCATTTTTTTTGTCTTTGTCTATGTCCAGTACCTTGCACAGTGCCTAATATATGCTATATGAATAACAAAAAGGCTTGATGAATTAATGAATGAATGAATTGGTGATCCCTGGCCTCTCAGCTGGTTACAGCCTCCCTTTCTGCTCTCTCCCTTCTGGATTGTGGAATTGTTACCATGTCACCCACCCCATCACTAACTGCTGGGGCTCAGCCTGGAGGGGAGAGAGGGTGGTAGCCAAACCACTGTGTCAGTGGCAAGATTGACCGTAGTCTCTTGTACAATAAGGACAGTAGGAATAGATACTTCACACTCAAGACTATGCAAGTTTCTTTAAGGTGTTACAGGCAAAGCTGGATCAGGACAGGAACCCTTCTCCCCTCTTATCTCTCCAAGAGCTCTACTCCGGTGGTTGTTACAATGCCTCAAGTCCCCACCATTAGTTATTGCTTAAAGGTATTTCTGGGAAAAAATGTAGTCACCGTATTAAGGCAATGTGGTCCCTGGGAGGGCCAACCCATTGGCTGCCTGGCTAGTTTATTAGCCTATGAATGTGTTTCCCATTCCCTATACCTGACTATAGTTCACAACAAGTCACACTTGGTTTGAGGAGAGAAGTAAATGTGGAGTGAATATGAGCTTGCCCTGCAAGCTGTAAAGTGTTCTCTAGTTCTAAATTAAATTCCTCTGGACTATGCATGAGCTGTTTTTAAGAGGGAGGGGTGAGTCAAATAGAGCGCTAGCCCAGGGGAACTGTGTTCTCCTTTGTCAAATGGGGGTGTGGTTCCAAATGAGATCTCTGAGGTCCCTTCCTGCTCTAACATTCTAAGCTTCTCTGATTCTGATCTCGGATACTTGGCCAAGACCCAAGATGACTCAATGCATTTGACATCTTCTGTGTGAACAAAGAACAGCAATAGGTAAAACTGGGGGGGGGGGTCATTAATGCAGATGAAAGAAGAGCCTAGTTAAGTTCTGCTTTCCATAGCCCTGCTCCCCAAGTCTCTAGGCCCCAGGTCCTTCCTCATTTCCATCCTCCTGAATGTAGATACTCACCCCAAGAACCTAACTCTTCCTTCCAGCTATTTTCCATACAATGCTTTGCCCTCCATCTTTGAGGTTAATGAGTTACCAGTTCCCTGGCTTGCCCAAGGTAAGTGAGGGGGGTGATCAGTAGACTCCAAGACCTTGAGACAACCACCCCTGCAGCTTCAGTATACCCCTCTGTAAAAAAGACCATCTCTTTACTCCCTCCTTGCTTTTCTGCTCCTTCAGTCTTCCCTCATGCCTTCTCCCCTCCTTCCTATATATTTTCCTTCCTGCTCTCTGTCTCTGTGCCTCATTTGTTCCCACCCTCCATCTCTGAGGCATGTGAGCTCCTTTTCTCCACCCAAAGTGACTAATAGCCACCCCCAGGAGCACCGACTCTGAATTGGGTAGGGGAAAGAACTTTAGCCTCAGTAGCATTGAGGCACATCTCTGCTCAGTACCCTGCCTCAAGCCAAGCTTCTCTTCCTCCCCATCCCCCACCCCTGTCTATTATCTGCTTGTCCTCTGGGCAAAGCTCCTAGAAATGAGCTGGCACATCAAGGGCTCTGAGACAGTCATTTGTTTAAAATCCAATTTCTGGAGCAGGTAGGATGAACTTTGGCGTTATTGAGAAGGAGCTCTATTTGCATCGAGCTTTCTGTAAAAACACTTCCTCTTCTAGGATCTACACGGTATCTCTACCCCTTGCTAACACATCCCTCATGAATAATGGAAAACTCTCCTGAGATTGGTGTATCTATTTACATAGACCTAGGGCTGGCTCCTACCAGCCAACAGAATAAATAGCTGCCTCCCCCCACCCAACCCATCCCAGTGACTTTAGATCCTTCTAGAGACCTGAGATTCTCCCAGTTCATTCCTTCCTGGGCATACCCCTCCCACCCACCAAACAGACAGACAGACAGATAGACAGATAGGCACACACACACACACACACACACACACACACACACACACACACACACACTGCTTCTTAAATAAGCAATGTCACCTCCTACAGGTACCAAAACCATATGTTCATTGCCATGCCGTAGCTTAACAGGCCAGGTAAGGTTCTGTCTAGCTGTCTGCCTCCTGGCCCCATCCTCCATATTCTCAGCTATTACCACACCCCTTCTCCCCCAGGCCAGAACCAGCCCAAGGTGGCACCTAGACCCCCTCACACTGTCTTTGTAGGTCTTACTCTACAAGTCATGACTCCCTTAGTCACCTAAATTCAGGGATAACAATGACAATAATAGTTGATGATGTTGTATAGGACTATCTAATGTGAGTCTCAGGGCAGTCCTGTAAGGTAGAGTCTATCCAATCTAACAAGCATTTATTAAGTACCTGCTATGTGCCAAGGTATTATGCAAGACTCTAAAGTACAAAGATGAAAATAGAATCACCCCTGCCCTCAAGGAGATTACATCCTCCTGGGGGACAGGGTATGACTGTGACCATTTTAAAGATGAAAATTCTGAGGTTCAGAGAAGTTAAGGCAGGGATAGGGAACCTGTGGCCTTGAGACCACATGTAAACCTCTAGGTCCCCAAGTGTGGCCCTTTGACTGAATCCAACCTTCACACAATAAATCCCCTTGTTCTATAAAACTTGGACTCAAAGGGCTGCACCCAAGGACTTACAAGGCCACATGTGGCCTTAAGGCCACAATTTCCCCACCCCTGGGTTAAGGAATCAAATTCAGAAATTAGTTCATACAGAATCAGTCATCGAAGTCCTCCATATTGTCCGGGTTCTGGGTACTCATAGTGACCACTACGGAATTGGATCAAAATTACAATCAGATCTCCAATTATAACAAATGACAGCTTTCCAGGTTATCTATCCATAAGCAACTTTCTTTACTTGGGTATGGCAATCTCACAAAACCCATGTGGTGCAGTATTACAAACACATCTCATCTTGGAGGCCCATTAAGATTGAAAGATTTCTTACAATAACTCTGAGAGATTGATAGCAAAGGTCTTATTAGTAACAGGAAAGTATTCTTTTACAGAGCGAAAAATTGAGGCACAGAGAAAGCAAAGGACTTTTCCACAGTCGTATTGTTAAAAAAAAAAAAAAAGTAGTGTGAAAAGAGTACTGGCCTAGGGCTCAGGAGACTTGAGTTTACTGTTCTAACTCTGCCACTTCCTGCAAGTCATTTCCCAGGAGCCTCCATTTCTTCTCTCTGTTTAAGTGGAACATATAAATAAGCCTCAAAGCACTTCAGAAATATGGATTATTATTTCTCTGTGGCAGAAATGCCACATGTACGTAGACACACTAGGTTTTCTTGACCTGCCTTCCCATTGTTGTCCCATATTTGAAATGTAAAGAATTTAACAGGAGTCACTTAAAGGACTTGGTGAAAGTTTCTGAGAGAAGGGGTTGAATTCTCCTTCCCCTTTCCAGGTTACTAGGAGACCACCTTCCTGTCTCATTTTGTCCTTTTGCTCTGGGAATTCCAGTGTTGCTAAAACTGTGAAAGACTCCCAAGCAAACTATGACTGATGGAGAATTGACTATATGCACCTCTTGAGAGTCCCTTGGACAGCAAGGAGATCAAATCAGTCAATACCAAAAGAAATCAATTCAGGCTATTCACTGGAAGGTCAAACACTGAAGCTGAAGCTAAAAGACTTTGGCCACATAATGAGAAGATGGGACTCATTGGAAAAGACCTTGATGTTGGGAAAGATTGAAGGCAAGAAGACAAGTGTATGGCAAAGGATGAGATGGATAGATAGTATCATGAAAACAATGAACATGAGCTTGGAAAGACTTCAGGAGATAGTGAAGGACAGAAGGACCCGGTGTGGTCCATGGGGTCACAGACATGACTGGACAACAGCAATATTTCATAGGAAGCAAATAGGTGGCTCCCCACTGTGGCAGAGTGAGAAAAAAGCACCATCAGGAGCCTGTTAAGGACTGGCTGGAGGTTTGGTTGGTTGGGTTTTTCACCTAGGAAATTTTCGATGACAAAGTCTATCTGCTTCGTCAGCAGCATTTGGCAAGTTCTTTCAGTTAGGGTCAAGTCTTAGGGAGTACAGGTGGGAGGATATAGATGGAAATGTCACTTCTAAACATTGGAGCTGTGTGACATTAAGCCAGAGGAGACTGGGGATCTAAAAAAAGAGAAGAAAGAAAGAAAAAGGAGGCTTTTCAGGAGTGCAACATTGACAAAGCCTGGCCACTCCAGTCTTTTGAAGTGTTCTGGCCTGAAAAATACAAAGACCCACTCTAGGGAGAGCTGGGCAGTACATTGCGTCCTGTCCATCCAACTATAGAGAACATCGAAGTGGGCGGTGACCTTGCAGGTCATCTAGCCTGTGACCTAAAGAAGGACAGGACATGCCAGAGGTCACATAGGAGGAAAATGGCAGAGGAGGGACCTTTTGCCCACTTCCTGACTGGCACACTCACACTGTTATTCCATAGATGAGCTGAGTCAGCCTGAAAAATGACAGGGGAAATTGGCATATTATAGTGAACAAAGAGCCCCCACCCCCTCACACCTCTTCTGAGGCTCCATCTATAATGGCAGTAAGCAAGTGTTTAGGCAGAAAGAATAGAACCCTGTCATCCTGGCTGGCCCTGCCTTGATTTCCAAGCCAGATACCCCCAACTGGTTCACAAAAATCATTTGTTCAAACCCTTGTACTGATCCCCACAGGGAGGTGTTGTAATTTGACTTGGCGGGCAGGAGAGTCTTGCAGGGCTCCCAGCTGGGGGGTGACAAAATATGCTGTGGGAAAAGTAATTCTCCCTGGTGTGTGTATGATGGCTGAATGGGGGGAGGGAGGGGGCAAGGAGGCCGCCTAGGAAGAGCCTCTGACACTAGCAAGAGAGGTTATTGAGAGCTAGCTCCAGGATGAGATGACAGCAGAAAGGGATGGGAAACAAAATGACTTTTCTCCTCTTCATTCTAACTTTGGCAAACAACTTTAACTTTCTTTCTGTAAGTGCATGGCCCCAGGTCCTCCTTTCATTTCGAGAAAGGAACCAATAAATGTTTGGGTTTTTTTTTCTTTCTCTACTTGGGCTCAGATGTTGGAAGACGAGGGAGACAGACCATCAAGATGATGAGACTCCAGTTTTCTGATCGGTAGTCTTAAGCTATTTTATGAACCCCTAAACCAAGAAAGTAGATATTAAGCCAAATGAGACCAGGAATGAGAGGTCCCCAAATCTGAGCCCAGTGAGGGTCGTTGCTTCTCTGCATTGCAGAACAATTCTCATCCCACAATAGCATGACAAGGTTTTCCCACTTTTCTGGACTCTTCACAGTCATAATTAACAGCAAAGACCTCCCAGTGATGTAGCACTTCTAGGGTTGCCTGGTGTTTTACATATATTATCTCACGTAGGTCAAATATATGGTTGGAAAAAGCCCTAAGCTTTCCACTTTGAGGATGAAATCACAAGTTATCATGAGCCAAGAATTCCAGGCATACTTTTCCAGGCTCAGAAGGGGTCAGTGTGGCTAATTTTTTGATGTCAGGCAAGGCCAAGGTATGAGCTTAGGATCCCAGAACCAAACAATATAAGAAGTTGTCTAGTATCTGGTTCAAGTCCTTCATTTTCCAGACGGGGAAACTGGGGTTCAGAGAGATCACATGACTTATCCCAAGTCCCATGGGTAGTGAGTATCTGAGTTTGAATCTGAACCCCAGTATTTTGACTCTAAAGCTTTTTCCTATTGCTCTGCTTGTGGCCAGCTGAGGTGGTCTAGCCAGGCATTCCTATTTTTAAAAACAACAGTTAACCCTGTACTGAGGGCCTTCTCCTAATGGGAAAGAGAACTCCTGTCTCCCTCAAACACTGCCCCTGGGGTCATAATCCTGGACCCTTAGCCAAGCAGCAAATGACTTGAAAGAATGCCTTACCAGAAACCAGGGATCATATCAGGACTTTAGACAGAAGTTGTTTTTCTCTCTCTTGTGGAGGAAATTCTTGCCAGCAGACTGTCTCTCATGCAAAAAGGAAACTGGAGACAAAAGTAATTTTCTATTTTTCCTCTAGCAAAAGGGAAAATGATTGACTGCATCTCAATTAAATAGGTATCAGCTTGCCATTGGAATTAGGTACCCCAATGATTCTCAAGGGACAAAAACAGAGGTGGCATCTTGAGACTATGAGCAGCTTCTGGGGCCAGATGACTACTCATGCTCAGCTCTCCAACTCCAAAGGGCTTCCAGAACTCAGCAGAGCAGTGAGAAATGGGGGGTCCAGGGAGCCTCAGACTAGGCCTGAGAAGAAGACCAGAGGAAAGAGCCCTCATGGTAGCAGCTCAAGATGGAGACCCCTTCAGTCCACAGGCTTCTGGCACAAAGTCACACCTGAGAGACAGAGCCAGGGTGTAGAGAGAGCCCAGATAATATGGGGATGACAGTGGTCCTTTCTAGTGAACTCACAGGGTTGCAAGGATGTATGAGAATATGTGAAAAAGGATACTAGGGAACTAGGGAGGGTGACAGAAATGTGAACTCAAAGTGGAATTACTCCTTGACTACTCATGCCCACAATCTTGGCTCTCTCCTCTGAATTCCTACAGAAAGGTACTGACCACCTGCCACTACATGTAAGTCAAAATGACAGCCCCACCCTCTTTCAATCACAATTTTGCCCCCTATAGGTCCGTGTGCACTGGCCACAGTGGAGGAGGGAGATACAGGTCCAAGGTCCTTGAAACAGACTCACAAGCAGCAGCAAGTAGGGTTATAGGGGTAAGGAACTTCTGGGCATGGTTAGAGATCAGGTGGGCTCAGAGTCCATGGTCTACCAGAGCTGAAGAGGTCTCAAGTGGCAAAGGTTTAAGAAGCCCTGGTTTAAGTAATAATTGGTTGAACTTCATTAAGTCTTCAAGTTGGGGGAAAGTTGGGAAGATCACTCAGAATCCTAATGATAAATGGTTAGTCCCAAGGAGTGGCCAAAGAACTCATGAGGTCAAGTGAAGAGCAAGTAAAGAAGGCTTCCTGGACTCAACGAGCCATGGAAAGATCACAACATTGAAGAAATGCCTCTGGCACTTCCAACCAGCCCAAAGTAGAGAGTTCCTGTCACCTTTTACAATAAGGCACCATAGGCCTCCCTGCTCAACCCCACTCTGGCTGACTCTTCTCACTACCCTTTGACTCTGGGGATCCCTCAAGGATTAGTCACTGGCCCTATACCTTTTCTACTTTCTGCTCACCCCTTTGGAAATCACATCCTCCTACATACTTTCAACTCTTGTCTTCACCAGATGACTGACTCGCCAATGGCCATCTCCATCCATGGTCTTTCACCTACTAGCTATTCCAGAGAGAAAAAGTAGACTAGGACAGGGCTTCTTAAACTTTTTCCACTCAAGACCCCTTCAGTGCTTCTTAAACTGTGGGTCATGACCCCACCGGGGAATAAAGCAGTAGACTTGAAATGAGGAAGACCTGAGTTGTCCGAGTGCCATCTTAGACATTTCCCACTTTTGTGACTGAGCAAGTCACTTCTTAATCTCAGTTTCCTTAGTTGTAAAACAAGAATGCCAATAACTATGGTAAAGGGCTCTTTGGAAGATTGAATGAAGACCTGTCTGGAAAGTGTTTTGCAAACTTTGGAGCAATGCCAGGCATGTATTACTTCCAGTTGCCTCCAGGGAAGTCTCCACCTCTAAGTTCTGCTGATTCCTGTCACAAGTGCCCTATGGTTCTCATTACAGATTCCTGTCTCCATGTCTTTGCACATGTAATGCCTCTGGGGGACAATGAGTTAGTATTCTCCAAGACAATTTTTAATGGCAAATCACATACTCTGGGGCATCTCTGTTGCCATGGGGGCTAGCACACTCTTGGAGTAAAAGCCAAACCAGCCCAGCCCATCATGGCAATGGGTACAATGGAAAGGTTCCCCTGACAGAGGCAAAACCATAGCCTGCTATTGCTTCTGCACAGTGACCAAGGCCTGGGGAGTAGGCATTCCTGCTTGGTGGGCACCGAGTATCCTACTAGAGGACAGGGAGCAGGAGGAGGCATTAAAAGACACTCTCCAGTTTGGCCCTGGAGACAGACAAGTTGCCAACCTTGGAGAGCTCCAGATGAGCTCTGCTGAGTCCTCTACTAACTCTGCACTTCAGTTCAGGGATCCCTCCTCTACCTAAGAATTCCTTGCTTAGACCTTCTGTCTCTGCCTATCTAATAGGTCCCACTCTCTCAGTAGACATCTCTCCTGCCTGTCTAGATCTCTCCTCCCCTTCACAATCAGTGTTTTTCTGTCAACCCTTAATCGCTGTCAATCAATCCCACATTAATTACATTATTCTTTTTGTTATACCTTAAAATATTTATGCAGTAGGGTCCCCAGGAGGTCTCATCCAATTTCCATAGTGGCTTGTCACCAGGCAGCAACATGCCAGCAATGGACCACTCACAGCCTGTAGGGTACCTGATAAACACCACCAAGAATTAAGTTGGAGAGTTCCTCTTAAGGCTGGAGTACTGCATGTACTGTTCAATCACTCTGAGGAATCTCACAGGAGAGACAGGATATCCCCCACTCCAACCTCCCAACAGGATTTCAGTCCCCTGGGTGCAGCCAGGCAAAGTCCTAGCCCTCATGCCACTTCTTGGGTGTGGAAGATTAGCACTTGATTAGCATGGGAACACCAGAGAGACTGATACCTGTGTTTGCCAGTTCAGGGAGGGGGCAGGGCAGCATTGGAGTACCCAGCTCTGCCACGAATGTGCGGTAATAAATCAAGACAGCTGTCTTCACCCCTCTGGGCATTCAACTCCCCTCTACAGTATGAGAAAGCTGAAGAAGATTCAATTCAACAAAGGATAAGTGCCTACTATGTGCCAAGCCCCATGTTTGACCCTGAAGATGCAAAGACAAACAATGAACAGGCCCTGCTCACAAGGAGCTTATATTCCTCTGGGTGCATGCAACCTATATATGGATAGGCAAATATAAAGTATATCCAAAGTTTCAAAAATTATTCCAAGAGGAAGAAATTGCGAATGCTGGAAAGACCAAGAGAAACTTCACATATAGAAGTTGTATCAATTACCTAATAACAACCACCCACAATGCTCCAGCCACCATGGTCACTGGCATTGGTGCAGGTTTGTAGGAAGCAAGGAAGATAAGAATGAAAAAAAAAGGAAGCAAGGAAGAGACATGAGTTGACTCCTTGTCACTATCAGTCAAACTTGGTGCCACCAGTGACAATGGTCAGAGAAGGTGGTGGCTATATGATGAGATGAGATGGCAGTGGTGTAGGAAAAGGCAGCGAGAAATGCCTCAGGCCAATTCCAGGTTTGTTGGCTCAGGACCCTTCTGGCTCTAGAGTTCATTGCCATGGGAAGGAGGAAGAATCAAGGTCAGTGAGGCCTAGAGACAGAAAGAGATGCAGGTGGTATCATGCACAGTCCACTGGAGACTCCTGCAAGACTCCCCCAGTGCTAAGAACTGATTGAAAGGCATACTTCTGGTCATGGCTTTAGGGGAGCCAGAGAGGAGGAAAGAGGCTGTTGTATCTTAGATCAGATCAGCCCATGCATAGTAGTGTTATGGTGGTCATAAGCCAAGCAGGTAGAGGCAAGGAAGGGTACCCCCTTCATTAAATCATCTATACCAAAAGGCATATACATATATATATGTAAGCCATGGGAATGGGGACAGTGTATCCTGTACTTCTGAACCTTTAGGAAGGTTATAGCCCTCCTAAAATTGCCTTGGGGAACAGCCTAGTTTCTGAGCCCAGCAAGGAAATCTGATCCAGCTTACTATCACCAGGAAAGTTGATCTGTTCCCAACCCAGGCCAGTGCCCATGTCTAAGACAGCCTAGATCCATGATCCTGGGATATAGGATCTAAACCATTCCAGGAGGCTTTGTGAGGTTCTGGACCAAGATCAGATCTCCTGGACTGATCCAGACTCCCAAAACTCAAACCATCCAACCTTTGTGTTGGGGGGAGTGGTTTGACCCTCATGAGAGAGGCAAACCTCCCCCCAACCTCCTAGGGAAGCCCACTCTACTTTTTCAGGATCTGAATTATTAGGCAATGCGGCCCTACTTTCAAATGAGTCTGTGGTTTCATCGATGTGTCTGTTCCCTCCAATGGTACAGGTTCCAACTATATCCCTACCTGCCCAACCCAAGGAAATCTGATCCAAGTCTCCCACTCCCCACAGGGGTCCCATCCAATGTGCAAGCTCTTACCACATGACCAACCCAGATTCTTTGTCACTCATATATTTCTTTGATGGAATTCTGGAGTAAACACCAGTGTTCCTTCATAATCCCTCAGTTGTGATGTGTTACAATCTATTCAGACTCACCATATGCTACTCTCTTGCCCTCTGGGCAATGTTCATTTTTAATTCCTGGAAGAATTGTATTCTAGAACTTGCTGCCATATAACACTGGTAAAATATTGTCATAGAAAGAAAGACCTTTGTTTCAGGGAGAAATAGGGGGGTCATTAAAAGACCTTGATAATTTCCAAAAGGCTATTCAGCCCACTCATCTCCTCTTGTTCAATTCTGGGCCCAGCTGGAATCCATTTCAGTCTGTCTAAGGTATATACTGATGGGCAACTATATAGGTTGTCAATCTAACTTCATATCATAGGCAGGCGATAGGCTGGGTAACTGACTCACTGGACCTCATTTTTCCCTCTGGGACGAAGCAGAGCAAGTGTAATCCTTCTTCCACATGACAATCCTTCAAAGGCAGTGATCATGCCACCAATCCCATCTCCAATACACACACACACACACACACACACACACACACACACACTGCCAGCATAGTTCTCTCTCTTGCACTCTCAGCATATCATTGCCCTTCTTAAAATATGGCAACCAGACCTAGGCACCAGATGTGGCCTGACCAGGGTTAATAGCTCTGATAACCAGGATACCATCAGGTTTAGCAGACCTCTGGTTCAGAGTGTTGAGGCTTTCAGTGGTTCCCCCAGACATCCTGGGAGAAGATTCCCCTTCCCTCTCCCTGAATCCCCACAGATGACCTTTCTCCCTACCCCGCCCCCAGCAAACAAAGTCTCTGGAAAGTACCCTGGCTTTTCTTGAGGGCCAGCTCCATAGGGTTGTGCAATTGTGGAGGGGATTGTGGGAAAGGGGGAGGCCCTATAATATCCTCCCAGGAGATGAGCATCTACTACGGACATTTTTCCCTCAGCCTCCTTCCCCATTCCTCCTGCCATGGGGCTCTCTCTGTCTTCCCAGACTTAAGCTTTGCCCCCTGCCTGCCTGAACCACAGCTGGGCTTGCCACATTTGCCAATGTGGGTCTCCCCCTCAGAGGCGACGCTGAATTAAAGAGGCCTTCAAGAGTCTCTCCAGTTGCCACAATTACAGCCTACAGTAGCTCTGTGTTAATTTTTTAATGTGCATAATTATCTGTCTAGCAATTCCCCACCCTCAGCCCCCGCTCTTTTTCCCTGCCCCCCACAGGGAGAAAGTGAAGCTGAGATTGGAACAGTACATGGAAAACAGGCAGCCCCAGGGTGGATTGGAGCCTTCACTTGGTGCCTGGAGGGGAAAGAAAGGTTGGGCCTGAGCCACCCCTTGAGCCCCACTGGGGCAGGCCAGGCTGGCCTGCTTTCCATGCCCAGGGCAGCCCTCCAAAGTGCATCTAACCCAACCCCCCACCTCTGAGCAGGGTAGATGATGTCCTTCCTGTGATCTGGCTCCCTTATCAAGAGTTCTTCCCCTGAAGCAGTAAGACAGAACTTGAAGACTAGTTCTTAATTAGCACAGTGCCTGGCACATAGTACTCTCAATAAATGTTCATTAATATCAATTGATATTGAAGAATCCAGTTAGTCCAGTCCACTGACTTCAAGCAGGAGACATGAGGCTGCTGGTATTGCTCCATTGAACACTTATGAATCACCTACTAAGTCTCAGGTCCTGTACTGGGGGCTAAGATACAAAACCAAAGCACCCTCTGCCCTCTAAGAGGGCATATTTACTGCTACAGCAGAGCCATCCAGCCTAGGCACACTGTCACAATCTCAGCATTAGATTTAGCTCTACTAGGTGTCCTGGGCCCAGAGTCAGAAGGACCTGAGTTCAAATGCAATCTCAGATACTTTTTATCTGCACGATCCTGGGCAAGTCATTTAACCTCTGTCTGTTTCAATTTCCTCAACTGTAAAATGAGGATAATAACATTACCTCCCTCACAGGGTAGTCAGGAGGATGGAATGAGATAATGCTTGTAAAGTGCTTAGCCCAGTGCCTGGAACATACAAGGCACTTAATGTTTGCTCCCTTCCATCCCTCTCAAACGAATGCAAATGATATGTTTCTTGACTTTGCTATGACAAGAATTGCTTTGAAAGCAAAATTCCAGTCACACCATTCCCTGCTAGAAAAACATCCAGTGGTCCTCCATTATCTATGGCATAAATTCCAAATTCCTTGGGCTGCCATCAAAGACCCTCCGTAAACTGGCCCCCCGAACCATCTGTCTAGCCCTGTCTCATTGTAATCCCTGCCAGGCACTCGATGCTGTAGCACAATGGTGCCCACCTTTATTCCTTTGCTTACATTGTGTCCAATATCTGGACCACTCTTCTGCATCACTTACTTCAAATCCTATTCACCCTTCAAGCCTCAGTTCCAGTGTTACCTCCTTCGTAAATCCTTCCCTGATCCCCGCCCCTGTAACCAGACAGGATTTTTCCTCCTGAATTCTTTGTATTGTATGGATGGAGTGAGTCTCGGGTCCACTTTGTTTGTGTCAGTGACTGCTGAAGCTTGTCAACCCTGCATGAGGAAGACAGACTTCAGCAGGCATGGGGGCTGGGGGAGATATCTTTTAGCAATTCATAAGTGAATAAATAACTTTTTCTGCTCCTGGGTACTCTCCGATCCTGCTCTGCCTCCTGATCTGCTAAATTGGCTGATGTTCCTGGTCAGATTGACTTGACCCTTTCTACCCATGTTCTCTCTTCCTTAGAAACTTGGATAACACCCACCTCTGCTTCCTTCTCTCTCCCTCTTCACTCACATTCCCCCTCCTTATTTCTATTGCAGGGGAACTCCCTGGCCTGCACGGAGGGAGAAAAACATCTCAACTCTCTTCATACCAGCAGCTTCTGAGCTGGGCTATGGCAAGTTGTATGTCTTCTATGTACAATGCCCAGTGTCAGGGTTATTCATTTCCATAGCTTCTCTGCCTATTAGACCATGAGCTCCATAAGACATCATTGACCAAGACCTGGACAGGACATTAGTAGTCACCAAACCCCTCTCCCTCATTTTACAAATGAGAAAACTGAGGCTCAAAGATGTTTAGTGACTTGCCCAGGAACACACAGCTAGTGAGTGTCTGAAGTGGATTATGAGGCCACATCTTCCGGACTTTAAATCCAGCATCCTCTCTTCTAGACTCTGCTGCCTCTAATACACAAGTCCTCACTAGCTTCATTTCCCTCTCAGCACCCATTCCAGAGCTCTACACATAGTAGGTATGCAGCATACTCTTACTAAATTCCCTGAAGGTTCAAAAGTGTGTATTCTCTCCTCCCACAACCCTTTGTCCCCCAACCACTGGAAGTCAGTTATATTTTCCAGGATTAGATTCAGAGCACTTATAAGGTGGGGGAATAAATGCTGGGGGATGCCCTTTGAGATCTTTTTGCCCTTTGTTCTGGATTTCATAGTTAGAACTGGCCAGCAGAACAGAGCCCTTCTTGATGTTGTTGAATATTTTCCAAAACATTGCTTCTAATTCACAAATGAAAAGCACTTGGAAAAACCATAAAGGCCCTACTTTCTATCTTGTACTATTTTTTGTCACTTCCCCATAATACTCTGAAAATTCTTCTTTCATTTAGTTTCCATTTGGCCAGATCCTCTTCATTAACCCCTTCCCCTGGGACTACCTATCTAGTGTTTCTCAAGCATTTCCATCCTCTGACTCATCCAGTGTTGTGTGCCTCCTTCTTGTCACTAAAAGTCTTTAAGCGATCTCTAGAGTCCAGGTACCACTGCCCTTCTCTAGGCCCCACTAATCTCCCAGACTAACTAAAAAGGCAGTTAAGTATGAGAAGGGCCTAGAAGTTGGGTCATTCTATTCTTAAAGGCCCCAGCTTGCTACCACCCTTGCTATTAATGTGTTCTACCTAGTCCTTGGATCTCTCTGTGGAAGTCTGGCTTCAGGGAGATGGAATACAAAAAAAAACCAAAATAACCTCATCAGTTTTTTTTTAAAAAGCCAGGAAAGTCAGTCTTTCAGGCTAAGAGTTCTCTAATTTCAATCGAATGCATCATATTCATTCATTAAGTACAACTAGAGAAATTTAAGGGGGTAGAGGGACTGCCCAATAGGAGGCAGAGTGGAACTGGCCCCTTCTGGCCTTGAACATGGCTTTGGCCCCTGGATCCAAGCCCAAGGGTCGACTCCAGCCTTTAAGTTCCACCTCTGGCCCCAAGGTTTGCTTTCTGGCTCTCATCTTCAGGCCTGAAAAACAGGGATGATGAGACTTTACCTCCCTCACTGGAGTGCTGGGCCAATTAATTAGTTAATGTGTGCTAAGTGCTTTGAGGATGAGTAAATGGTATAGAAGTACTTAAGCATTTTCATTAGGCCAGAACACGTGGATATGCCTGTGGATGTGGGTTGTTTTTCTCCTTTTCTAAAGCCCACTCAGTCAAAACAACCCCTTCTTCCTCCTCCCTCCAGCACCACAGTACAGTGGAGCCTGGCCTGGCTGAGGGAGTAATGATGTGGCAGAGGCAGGGTTTGCAGGCTTGCTTCCTTCTCCGGGGAGGGGAGGGGGTCTGAGAACCTCAAGACCCTTCCCATTTCTGCTTGAAACCCAAGAGAGCTGTTACATATGAGCACCCCAGCACACCCCTTCTCTGCTGCTGAGGTCAGGACTGTGAGGAACATTTCTCTGGCGCCCTCTGTGTGCAAAGCTCTGTCCTAGGTGCTGACTGCCTGAATTTCTGCAGCACCATTGTCCCCTTAGGGCAGGGACCCCTTTTACACCCCCCCCCAACTAACCTGCCTTAGGGGACTGCCCAAGAGACTGACAAAATACTACTTCCTACCTCTTTCCTTTGTCATGCAGAGCATGGCCAGCTTCCCCTGAATCTCTGTTCAATATGGTGGTGGGGAGATAAGATTGAGTGGGGGGTAGGGAGAGGGCATGCTTATTTTTTTTCCTAGATAAAAAAAGCACAGCTGGAGAAGAGTGATTCCTGGAGCTATTTCTGCCTGTAGTTTCTTAATTCTTTTAATTTCATTCCCCTTAAATATTTTAAGTAACCATGAAATTTGATAAATGATGGAGAACATTAAGGAATAATCGAATGTTCAGCTGCTGCTGCTTTTCTGGTTACTTTTTGAGGAAGCATTTGAGAGAGTCCCCAGAGATATCAAGCCCCAGGACAGCTGGAACTGAGAACCTGGACATACAGGGAGACTTGGATTTGAGCAAATTATTTGACCAAACCTTTCATTCAATTTTTGTGGACAAGATGGAGAAGTATGGATTCAGAACAGGTGGAAGGACTGGACCCAATGAGCTGTTGTTAGTAGACCAATGTCAAACAGAGAGGTCTCTAGAGGAGTACCCAAGGAGCTTTCTATGGCTCTTTCTTGTTCAATGTTTTCATCAATAACTCAGGCAAAGGCCTACCTGAATTTGTATATGACAAATATATAGCTGGGAGGGACAGCTAACATTGGACATCAGAGTAAGGACCTAAAAAGGTCTCAGCAAGGTGGAAAAATGGGCTGAACCCCTAAAGATAAAATTTAGAAATGAATTAAAAAGCCCTACCCTTGGGTTCAATCATCAATTGTGTAAGCACAGGATGGGGCAAATGTGGCTAGACAGGAATTTGTATGAAAAAGATCTGAGAGATTTTTGTGGAATGCAGGCTTGGGAGGTATGACCTGACAGCCAACATGATTTTTTCTTGGGGGGGGCGGGAAGGATGAAGGGAGGGAGGAGCAGAGGATGCTCCCCTGTGATTCCACTGATGTAAGGAACTTTGAGTGTGGAAACTTTCTCTACCAATGGAGATTGACAGCTACTATGCCTGGGGAGCAAGAGATCAAGTCACCTGCCCATGGTCATACAGGCAGTGTGTGCAAGGATGACTTTGAAGCCAGGCCTTCTTGACTCAAAGATAAACGTAATCCAATATGCCATACTGCCTCTCCATAGTGCATTAATATAGACTGTTCATAGACATGAGTGTTGAGAACACAGGAGGTTAACAGTGCCTCTATTCTCTGCTTTGGTCAGACCACATCTACCCCTACTCTCTTCCATATTCTCTATACTTCAGCCTAATGGTGCCCAACATGGAACATTGTGCTCAGCTCTGGATGCCACATTTTAGGAAGGATATTGACAACCTGGAGAGTAAACTGAGGAGGGCAACAAGGATGATGAAGGGACTCCAAGATGCCCATGCTGAGCTAGTGCCATATTAGGAGAGATTGAAAGAAATGGGGAGGAATATCCTAAAGAAAAGGAAGACTTGGAGGGAGGGAGCAAGACATCATCTCCAAATATCTGAAGAACAATCACATGTGAAACCAGTTCAATTTCTGCTTGGCCCTGAGGGCCAGACTAGAAGCAGTGGGGAGAAGAGGAAGAAAAGAAGATTCCAGCTCTGCTTTGTGAGCCATTGGAGCAGTCTGGAAGTGAAGTGAGCTAACTCAGGAAGCTCAAGGTTCCCCATCGCTGGGGACAAGCACAAGTCAATGATGCCAGAGCTGGAGAGGGGATTTCAGTTCCAATATGGAGCAATTAGATGACTTCTGAGATTTCTTCCAACCCCAAGTTTCTGTAATTCTGTGATGCCAGGATAAACTCAAGACCAGTGCCAGACATCAACTATGCCTGAGCCACAGAGCAGAGCCAGAGAACTGAGCAAGGTCCCCAGGGGATCAGCAGAAAGCATTCATTCATAATGCATCCATTTATTCCTCTCTTTTATCCTGTATCATGGCTGAGTTCCCAAACTTCTCAGTTCCTTATAAATTGGCCCAGACCAATCTGAGTTCTTGAAGGCCACATGGGAAGACAAGGCATCTACTTACACTGGAGAATATCTGATTAAATCATAAAGTTTCATTATAATATAAATCACAGGCCCTGCTCAAGAGAGAGAGAGAGACAGACAGACAGACAGACAGACAGAGATGGGGGTGGGGAGAGGGATCTAATGTTCCTGGTTCAATCACAGTTAGGACAGAGCCAGGAAGTAGATCTCACACACAAATATAATCAGATTCCTCAGGATTCTTCTCCTGTTCCTGTCCCAGAGCTTAGAATTCCATAAAGTCCAAAGTCCAAGATACAGCTGCCTTTCTTTCACACACTCCAACTTTGAGTCTGCACCGCAACATGTCCTGTACCTGAATTTGGGGAACTCAGTTGATTATACATTCTTAGAAATGTATTGGCTGATGTGAGTTTGTGACTTGCTCACCCCGATCCCCCCATTACTCTTTACACCTGAGGGTCCCATTCTAAAAGTAAGTCTGTTCCCAAGTCTCTCATATTTCCTGTGCCCATCTCTCCCTTCTCTTGCTATTTATCTGGACCTCTGCCACGAGTGATGATTGAATTGTATCTTGCACCTTGAGAAATGCCTGGGGAGAATGATGTTCCTTTGCAAGTATCAACCCAGAAAACTTCTCAGTGATTTGGCAATATAATCAAATGTCTACAGGGAATAAGATTCCTATTTACCAAATTCCTCCTTCTGACCTTCCTGCCTCTTCCCAAACCTCAGTCACCTGAGGCCATCAGCTCTGGTAGAAAAGCCCCCAATGCTCAATGTGTCTCAGTTGAGGTATACAAATAAACCTTCCATTTCCATTAAACATTCTTAATACAGTTTTATTTCCTCCCATTGATGCCTGTCTGACTTACAAGGGAAAAAAATACAATCTGTCGTGACTGCCAATTTCTCCAGTACACCATAGGGATTCAGGACTTGTGTGGAGCAGAAGGAAATCCATTCTGACTGCCAATCATCACAGCCATCCAAAGGTAGCAGGTCAATGATCAGTATCTTTGATATCAAACCCCACTCCATACAAAACCCTGCAATATCATTAAGGAAATGGGGCCAACACTGAAGGAAACCCTGCCTCGAAAATGAATTTGGACTTGCACACATCTCCCTGTTCGAATTATTCACTATGCCTTATAACTCCAAAGAGCCACTCCCCCTTCTCCAAGACTGTCTGATAACTGGACCATTGATATTCATAGGTTTGCGCAGACATTTGCATCAGAAGATGATATTACATCTAAATATTAAACTTGGACAGCTGCCTTTCATCCATCCAGGGTTCGTTCCCTTCTCTTGAGGGATTATAGGATTTAAATCTGGAAGGGATCTTAGAGAGGACCTCGTTTAACCCCTGCCCCTCCACACATGCACACACACACGCACACACACACACAAGGACTCATCTCTTGGTCTAGCATCTGCCAAGGTAACAGGGAATATGAGTTTTGTTCTTGGCTCCAAAACTTTATCCTTTAACTAGTACCTTGCTCAACGTCAGGCAATTCTTTAGGTTTCTTTTGTGTAAAACAGGGAGCCTATTGTGACTATCATATTATGAAAGTCTATGATAGACTTTCTACTTCCTCACCCCAGCTGGTATACAGCTGATGAGAGTGAAGGGTTAAAAAGATAGCTCATCAGACCAATCAATGGAGTCAGTCTCATCATGGATAACATTCATTAAGCAAACATTGTATGAAAGCCTTGCCCTCAACAGGTTTACCATCTAGTTAGGGACTAAGTCGGGGGGGGGGTGGGGGGGGTGGAGAATGACGCTTTAATGGCTCTGTGGTCTCCTTCATGTGATTCTTCCTTCCAACGGCATGAATTACAGTCTCCCTTTACATATATATCTGCCATAGAAGAACGGTTCAAAGAGCTGAAAGCTTGACTGGGTCTTTGAATATTTCCCAGGTACCAATGCAACTAGGTGGTACAGTAGATAGCGCAATAGTCCAGAAGTCAGGAAGACTTGAGTTTAAATTTGACCTCAAACTCTTACTAGCTGTGTGACCCTGGGCAAGTCACTTCACCTTGTTTGCCTCAGTTTCCTCATCTCTAAAATGAGCTGGAGAAGGAAATGGCAAACCACTCTAGGATCTCTGCCAAGAAGACACAACTGAAATGACCAAACAACCCCCACCACTAAAGCAACTGCCAGGCTCTCCACTTCTCCTGCTTCACTCTCACTACATGACTGATCTGCCTTCCTTTCTGCTCATACATAGAGGCAGCATGGTGGGGCAGAGCACTGACTATGGAGGCAGAAGACCTGGGTTCAACTCTAAGCTCTGTCTCTTGCTACCTTATGACCTTAGTCAAATCTCTTTCCCTGTCTGGGCCTCAGTTTCCTCTCCTGTGAAATGATGTGATTGAACTAGAGAAATCTCAGAGGTTCCTTTTAGCCCTAAATCTATGAGTGTGGGTCCTTTAGGCTGCATTTTTCTTAAGTTCCTGTTGAATTCTGCCACTTCTTACATCCGAGACACCATGGGTACCAAACTGATGGTTGGCTTGCACCCACAATACATCTCTCCACCATGGTTTAGCTTACTTGCATCTGTGATTCTTTGGAGATTATGGCATTCCATGATTCACAGTCAGAGGACATCATGGGAAGAATATTGGTGCTAAAAATGGATTGTTTTTATTTCAAGGAATTGTTCAGGAGCACTGCACATACTTCAGTGTCCCAAATGCAAACCAACCTACTCTGCTCCTTCTGTTAAGCTCATTATCCATGTGCAGAACCTGTACAACCTATAGACTCTATCAGACTAGCTGAAAGGGCTACTTGCCTATCCAAGTAGGTCATCATCTGAACAGTATGCATTCCTCATCCCTTCGGTTTTCCATGTGTGGATGGCTAGGTCAACCATTTTTGAGGGGTCAGGATTCCACTGAAGGGACATGTTGTGTTCTGGGAGTCAATACAATTGTCAAAGTATTATCTTCAAACAAAAATACCTGGAGAAATTTACCACCTCCGAGGAATCTCTCTTGTATTCTGAATTTGGTTTGGATATCTTCTGTGGTACTCTCCTCGGGGTGTCCACCAGGGTGTCTCTTTTTTTAATGTTTTTCTCAAATTACTCGCCTCTCCCATGTGCAGAAGATGTGGCCTCTGCTCCTTCTCACAGATACTGTAAGGCAATATGTTCAAGGGTCCCATGAAATGATGTTACTCATTGCCTTTGGGTATTTGAGGAAACTAGCTCTGCTAACTCCTCGATGGGTCTCTAGGTGGTTCCCCGCCCCTGACCTAGCCCTTCCATTCAGCTGAAATCATACTCTTCATGAGTCTCCAATTTCCATTTATAATCAAAATGGCCATGGAGATGTGGTTCAATTCCTCTGGTAGTGTAGTCACTGGATAAAAGTCTCACATTTAGCGTGCTACCATTCCAGTGAATGCTTGTATGTTTAAAAATTTTGAGATTCTTCTGCACCCTCTGCTCCCTTGTCCACCATTCTGCCACCATCACTACAGACATGGGGAGTGAGGCCCATTTGCATTTTATCTTCTTTGTGGGTCACCATGGTCAAACAATTCATCTTCAGTGGTCAACCTGCTAGTCATGAGCCTCTCTGCCTTAAAGGGGTAATAACACCTGACATTTATATAGCACTTCATGGTTCCAAAGCACTTTACAAACATTACCTCATCTGATCCTTAAAACAACCCAGTGCAAAGAATATTCCATCTTACAAACCAACCAACATTTATTGAGTGACCTGCTCCTGGAAGGAAGGACTGACTTTTTTTCTTTCTGTCCTTCCTTGTTTCTTTCCTTTCTTCCTCCTTCCTTCCTTCTTTCCTTCCCTTCCTTTTTTCTTCCTTCCTTCTTTTCTTCCTCTCTTTCCTTTCTTCCTTTTTTTCTCTTTCTTTCTTCCTTTTTTTCCTTCCTTCTGTCCTTCCTTCGAACCAGGCAGTATTGCCCCTCTTGTGGAAGCATTTAATAAATGTTTGTTGAATTGGCCTAAATTCCTTGAGGCATCAACAAAGAAGCGACAGGGCAATAATTGAACACTAAACCCAGATTCTACCTTGAGGAGCCCAGGAGAAGATAAGATATCATGGGGAAAAAAGAGAGATCACTGGATTTGGAGTTAGTAGACCTGAGTTCTAATCTCAGCTACCTGTGTGCCCTTGACTGAATCATTCAATGTCTGTGAACCTTAGTTTTACTGTCTTTTAAGATGAGGCTGTGACATTAGATAACCCAGGAGGCCTTTCTAGCCCTAGAGCTAAGATGACCTTCAATGGCTCTTGTGGTCAGGGAAGGCTTCCCTGAGGAGGAAGGCCTTTATGAAAGAATAGGTTTCAATAAGGGTTAACAGGAGAAGTAAAGGCATGGGGGATGGTAATTCACATGCAGTGCTGGGGCAGTGTAATTGCATAGAATATCCATTAGATTGGGGGCCAGAGGACCTGGGTTCAAATCCTGCCTCTTCTTTATTATTTGACATTGGGCAAGTGTCTCTCCCTCTCTGGACCTCAGTTTCCTCAGGTGTCCAATGAAGGGACTTGATTAGATAATCTCTACATTCAGAAGACTTCCATTTAGCAAATATTTATCAAGAGGTCATCATATGTAAGGCTCAGAGGAAGAGATGAAAATAAATACTAAAACATTATCCCTCACCCCAAGGAGCTGGCCCTCTCATCAGGAAGATAGGACATAAGAACGTGAGCCACAAGCATAGTACAAACAGAGAGCTATGCAAGTCCAGAAAAGAGAGAGATCCTCTCTGCCTGGGAGCACACAGGGAAGACTTGGGGCAGCTGCACTGGAGTAGGCCTGGAAAGATTAGGAGGATTTCCACAGGCAGAGAAGAGGACATCCCAGTCTGTGGAAATAGAATGAACAAAGACACAGAGAAGAATCTTCTTCCCACCTCCCCCCCCCCCATTGTGACTAGTCTAACAAACCTGGACCAAGGAGGAGGGAGGTGGGATGATGGTAGGTCTGGAAAGGTGACCTGAAGCCATGAAGGTTCAGACACATTTTGGAACAACTGAGCAAACAGGATTAATAAGTTTGTGCTTACCAAGTGCTGTGATTTCAAAGCTGGAAGAACCACTCAGAATAATCTCATTGGACTCCCTTGTTTTACTCGCATGGACTCACCCTAGATCACCAAATCTAGTTAATGGGCCATCTAAGGCTAGCATTTCCTAGCTTCCCACCCAGTTGTCTTTTCAGCACACTACATCACCTCTTACCAATT
Source organism: Notamacropus eugenii (assembly GCF_028372415.1). Lineage (NCBI taxonomy): Eukaryota > Metazoa > Chordata > Mammalia > Diprotodontia > Macropodidae > Notamacropus > Notamacropus eugenii. The sequence goes on along the minus strand of NC_092879.1, from coordinate 71,437,749 downwards.
TCAGAGTTGTTTGGGACCTTAGGGATCATTTCATCAAACTTCTTTGTTTTATAGGGCACTTGACGAAGGTCATATGACAAGCTAGTGGCAAAAGTCAGGCTGGAGTCTCCCACTTCCCAGTCTCATGCTCCTTCAAGTTGCCAGAGAACAAGGTTCTTTGTGAAACAGAACTCAGATAATAGCTACGTCCAGTCCCGTCCACAGACTGAGCGCCATGGGCAGAGAGCTCGTTGCTCTGTTAGGCCTAAAGGGACTGGGGACAGGCAACAGCTGGAGGCAGGGCCCTGAGCAGAAGGGACCATTCCTCTCCATCCCAGTCTCCAGGCCTCCCAAGAGCAATGGCTTTGAACTTGGCTTGATGATATCAGGAGGGGATGAGGTTCATTTCACTGGCATGGGGCATTGCATAGAGAATGCTATGGTCAGGATCAAGAAACCTCAATCCTTGGCCCTGACCATAACCATATGAGCCTGTGCAAGTCACTTCACTGCTCTGTGTATTTTGTCCTCTGTATTTCACTCTTACCCTCACCCAAGTCTTGTGAGGAAAACACTTTATAAGCCTTAGGATGATAATAATTACTACCATTATATAGTGTTTAAAGGTTTGCAAAGCACTTTACAAATAGTATTGTCACTTATCCTCCCAGCCCTGGGAGGTAGGTGCTACTATTATCCCTATCTGACAGATGAGGAAACTGAGGCAAGTAACAGTTCCCTGACTTGCCCAGTGCCACACAGCTAGTAAATGTTTAACCCAGATTTTAAGGCAGATCTTCTGACTCCAAGTTCAGCACTCTATCCACTGCACCAGCTAAGTCTAAGTAACAGGATGAATTAGAGCTGACCCCTCTGTAACAACAGTGGAGCCAAAGCCCCCACCTCAGGCTTTTACTGTATGGAGTTGGTCTGTTTTACAGGACATGAGCTGACCATAGTCCCAAATCTGTATGCTGATGAGCCGAGTCCTAGTGTATTTAATTAGGACATAGAATTGGGCTGAAGGGAGTTTCGGAACCCTTCTGGCTGAATTATCCAGGCTGAGGCTCTAATTCAATTTACTAAGAATCATTTGTTTTCCATCAAAATCTTCTGTCCCTCCAAACCTTACTCTGCTCATTTGGGGATATTAGTATCAGGTAGCTGTTCTTATCACAGCAATTCAATTGTCCCAAGATGGTTACCCTGCATGAACTCTGACATCTCCCTTCCAGAAGAACTTTCGATAGTCACTAGCCTCCTTTCTGCAGTTTCCTTATTTTGGATCAATGTATGTGAGTGCCATCCTGAGGGAAATAGAAGCCATCAATTCCCAAATGCCAACCCCCATGTCCCAACCCCTCTAGCCCACAGCAGTTCTTTCATGGTGGGAATAATCCAATCCTAGAGTCACCCAAGGATTCCAACAGTGACAGGCACATGGACATGGACAAGGACATGGCCCTGGTTTGCTGTTCATCTGTTTACTTTCTGCATGTAACTGCTGAGGTGGGGGTGGAGGGTATCTGATGTGGGTGCTAAACAATTCCCTTGACTAAAGATGGGCCTTTGTGCCATTTAACATTTCTTGTGTGCTACACAAGAAAGGTAGCTGGAGAGAATTCTTTTCAGGACCTCGACAGCCTGGAACTCCACCCCACCCCCAATCTTTGGCCATTCTTCCTCCAAACCTGGGTCATGAGCCTTATCCTTTCTCTCTGGCTCTGTCCTGGGCCCTTTTCTCTTTACACTCTCTCCCATCATTATCCAGGTGACTCCAAGGTCTACATAGCCAACTCTCTCTCCTGAGGTCCAGCCCTGTATCACCAAATGCCTGATGGCCATATCCCAATGTCCAATGGCATCTCTGACTCAAGACATCCAAAACAGAACCCACTAGCTTGCCCACTAATCTGACCCATCCCCCTAATTTCCCTGTTTCTGTCAAAGTCATCCAAGTATACAAGCTAAGAGTGAGTTTTGACTCTTCCCTTTCCCTCATTCCCCATATCCAATCAACTGCCAAGTCCTGTCAATTCTAACTCCACAATATCACTCATATCATCCCCTTATTTCCAGACCACCAGCCTGTTTCAGGCCTTCATCATCCTCATCAGCTCTCACCTGAATTATTGCAGTAGCCCCCTACTTGGACTCCATTTATGCTCTCTTCCCTCTTTAAATCATGTTCCACATGGCTGCCAAAGTGTTATATCATAGGTTGATCATGTCACTCCCCTGCTTAAGAAACATCAATGGCTCCCTGTTGTCTCCAGGATAAAATAGAAACTCCCCAGTTTAGCATTTAAAATCCTTCACAATGAGCATGCAGCCTACATTTCCAGCTTTATTGCTTATATCTCCCCTTCATGCTGTCTACATTTCAGTCAAACTCATCACCTTGCTTCTCCACAGTGTACTTTCTTCCATCTCCACCATCACCTCCAGTCACACCGAGAATCCTTTCCCTTCTCATGTGTTTGCCCCTTCGTAGCTCAGTGCAGGGAACCTGGCTATGAGGGTTTTCCTATTGCTCCTACCAGCTCTTTGTACTCCCCTTGGACCTCCAAATTAATTTCCCAGTGAATGGACAGAAAGAGCAATAGGCCTGGAGCCAGAAAGACCTGAGTTCAAATCTGGCCTCAGACACTTACTATCTGTGTGACCCTGGGCAAGATATTTAACCTCTGTTTGCCTCAGTTTCTTCATCTGTGAACTGGGGATAACAAGAATACCTAACTCCTAGAGTTGTTGTGAGGTCCAAATGAGATAATAATTGTAAAGCACTTAGCACAATGCCTGGCACATAGTGGTTAAAAAATGTTAGTGATGATGATGATGATGATGATGATGATGATGATGATGACGTGTTGAGTGGTGTGTAAGCTTTGCGATGACAAGGGCCAGCTTTAATCTTCAATGCCTGCACAATACTTGGCACACCGTAAGTGCTTAATAAATTTGTGTTGGGTTGGATGAATGAGATGCTCAGGCCAGTTAAACTCTTTCATCATGGCTTCCCTTCCACTGAGGTCACCTTTATAAGGGAAGTTAAAATCATGATGGACCAGAGGACTGTATGTAACTGTGTGCTGGTGTGTGTGTGCTTGGGAGTCACTGAGCAGAACTGAGGCAGGCTAAGTCTGTAGGCTAAACCTTCCTCCAGACATCACTGAATTTCCAAAGGGTCTCAGGCAAATCCCCTCAAGAGCTTGCTCCCTTTGGGCCAGGAGCCATGTGAACCTCTATTCCTCTCCGGTGCCCACTCTGGCTCTCCACAGGGATGTCTTCGGGGGCCAGACTTCCCCTCCTCTACCCCTTCTGGAGCCTGAAGCCCTGCAGGGCCCACAGGGGGAGCAGCCCCTTCCCCCCACCAACCCCTCCTCCCAATACAGTGTCCCCCGATAGCCTTTGTTTCTGCAGTGCAGTTTCTCAATGTGATGGCTCCAGGCCCTGAGAGGAAAGATCTTATCTCCCTAATAAGATGGGCTTCATTCTGCCCGAGGGAGAAGCGACAGATTAATCCTGAGGCCCAGAATTTATTAAAAAACCTCTTTGGCACTTAATGTGAAAGATGAGATTGTGCTGCATGGAGGGGCTAGGCGCGCACTGTTTGCTCCTTTTTTCCTATGGATGGGTGCAGCTACTCAGTTCCAGACTGTAGGCAAATGACTGGCTTAGGGAATCTGAGGTTTAAGTGACCACCTGGGTCACTTGGGGAGACACCAGGGCATGGGGTGAAGGTGGGGGGATAACCTTGTGAGTACAGAGAGAGAGGCGTTGGGGCAGACAAGTCACGTCTCTCTATCTCCTCCCGCTCTCTTATCAGATTGCTTTTGATGAATTCTTGGATAGCTCAAACACAGCCACGCCAGGGAGTCCTGGCATCTTCAAACTTACCTGGAATGCTGGTAGTCTGAAGCAGAGCTGCACAGGCTGCCATTGTCTGGAGATGCACGGGCTGGCATGGTGGCCATGGCTAGAAGATATCAGAAGGAATTCCTAGAAGGTCCAAGCTGGAAAGGACCTTGAGAGTCATAGAGGTCAGCTCTCTCCCTGGATAACTCCTAATCAAGTCCAGCTACTGTTTGATGCTCCCTCAGGATCATGCCTTTGATAGGCCCTGTCTGCTGTGGGTGGGCCTCCTGGTGTTCTAGGGTGACAGTATTTAAAACTCAAGGATAGGCCATTTAACATAAACTCAGTCATGGAGTAAGGTCTAACAAACAGACAGTTCATGTGTCTCATTAGTGTCTTAGTAATGTCAAGAGAAACCAAGGAAGGACCATGATGGAGAGCTTATGCGAGCTATTCAGGGAATAATGCTTACAGCACTGGAAGGAATGTCTCCATTGGAGAGATCCCAGATCCATTTAAGGACCTAGCACAGGGTCCTTCACACAGAAGGTTCTCCAGTCACTCTCTGAAAGGGATGGTTTGGAATGGTGGTAAAACCTTTCTATAGCAGCTGAAGGGAAACCACATACAACAGGGAAATAGCAGCAAGTTTGTCAGGAGACAACCGGAGTTTGAATCCTGGCTCTGACTCATTAGCTGTATGACCCTGAGCATGTGTCTTGGCTTCCAACCTTTTGCATTCTCACCGATCTAGTGAGTGTCAGAATAAGGCTTTGAACCCAGGCCTCTTAGGATTCCAAGTCTAACACTTTGCCCATCACAGCACCCTGCCTTACCTTCCCCAGTCTACCCATTCTTCTCCAGGCATACCACTAACCACGCCATGGACAGCACTCTCCTTTTAACCACGTGTGGGGAGTGACCACCCAGGGTGCCTCCAGTTTTCCCAGGGCTCCCTGGGAGTACCTGGTGTGGCTGGCAAAGGGAAAAACAGCCAGGAGACAGATGGAGGGGATGTGGCCTTTTGCAGAAGCAATGCTAATTCCCTACTCCACACACCTGAGCAAACAGCTTTGAGGAAAACCAGTGATGCCAGAGGCCTCACGTTCCAGAAGTGGGTCCCTTTTGATTGCAAAGGGGCTTTGGGGCTTGAGGCAGTTATCAAATGGATTGTTTGCATGAACATCCTCTATGATGAGAGGGAGGCCTTTGAAGGCAGTTCTTGGTTCTTTTCTAAAGATAGTATCTGTGATCCCCAATAGGCAGGAAGGAAGAGAGGCAAAACACACAGAAATCAGAGCAGCGGATGAGAGAATGAAGACCAAGGCGGGAATGGCAACTAGGCCTTGGAACACAACGCAGAGCTACTGAAGTCACGCAATCCAATCGCAATGCAATTCGATGCAATCCAACCACCATTTTTAAGCATCTACTCTATGCCAGACCTTATGAATGCAAATTTTAAAAAATAGTCCCATGCCATCAAGGAGCCTCAATGTGACACAAGAAAGAGGGATCATTCTTGGTGAACTCCAGAGACTTCCCATGAAACAGACACAGATCATTTCTGACAGAGACCAATCAATAAACATTTAGTGAATACTTACGATGTGTCAGACACTGTGCCAGTCTGCACCCAATGTTAGCTAGTGATTGACTCTGAAAGGGGAAGAGAGAGAACCAGGCCACTAAGAGCCCCCATTTGCTGACATTCCATTTCCCACCTGAGGTCAAGGACTTCCATTTGTCATTGCCTCCCCAGTGTCTAACACAGGCCTGGGCCATAGTAGGCACTTAAGAAACATGTATCAAATTGAATTAAGTCAAAGATTGGGTCTCCAGGTATACATTGAACCTAGATCCAAATCCAGGCTTTGACAGGACTACAGTGACTTACCAGGAAATATCCCAGGCCTGGCTGTTACTCATTGTGCCATCCTTTACCTCTGAGACTAGGTTTCCTTATCTGGGCAACAGGGCAAGACATTCCTTCTACACCTGCGTTTCTCAGAAGCTCACGGATAAGTCAGGGATGGAGAAGCAAACAGCCATCTGGGCCCAGGAAGGTAACTGCAAAGAGTGTGAGAAATAATGAGGAACCTTGTAAAGGTAGTATAGAAGGGTCAAGAGCCAGATTGAGCCTGTGATGACTCCATGGTTGGGCAGATCAAGGGGGAAGAGGATCCAGTGACAAAATCAGTGGAAGGGACACCAGAAGAGGAGAAATCTGAGTATAGTAGGCATTGTCAAAGCAGCAGGAGCTGAAGAGGACAAGGAGAGAGAAAAACCTCTCACAGAAATGGCCATGTTCACTCTCCTTTGCAAGTCTGACTGATTTCACTTAGTCTCCAGCTTGGGCTCATTCTGAATTCTTCTCACTGGTATGAGAGGAAGATAAGGGAATTGTGACTTCCTCAGTGTCAAAACCGTAAGACTATCTGCTATCAATGTGACCTTGGGCATAGTTACTCTCACATCTGTGACTCAGTTTCTTAATATGTAGATTCGGGGTCAATGAAACTCATGACACTTGTCTGGTGGGGTTTTGTGAAGACAGGACTTTGAAGGGATTATAGGATCATAGAAGAAAAGCTGGAAGTGATGTCAGAGGCCATCTAGCCCAGACTCCTCATTTTACAGAGGTGGAAACTGAGGCCCAGAGAAGAACAGTGATTTGCCTAAGTCATATAGGTAGTTTCAGAGATGGGATTTGAATCCAGGTCCTCTGACCCCTAAAATTATCGCTCTTTACACTCTACCAAGAACGGATAGCTGCCACTGACCTCTGGCTACTAGGACCATCTCTCTAGCCAGTCTCCTACCTCCATGCCTCTCCCAAGCTCCCCTTGGTCCCCATGGACCTCCTGGTTATTGACCATTTGGTCCACAGCTCAGCTCCCACTCCTGGGAGTCTCCAGGTTACTATCTACATGGCCTGCAGTCATCTTGCCTTGCTCTGCTGGTATATAGATCCCCTTGGTTTCTCTTACTCACCCAGTTGGGGATCCATCATAGCCAGACCCTTACATTTTTTATGAGTCTCAAATGCCTTACATGAGCCTTAGCTCATTAGCCTTCCCATCGCAGATGACAAAGCCCTTGAATCTAGCCAGGGCAGTCAGTGGTGACTTTGGGTAGTGTAAGGGTTGGGGGTCTTCTGTTATCAGCCCAAAGATTAGAGTGCACAGACCTTGAACCACCAGAATCGTGGTCCCAACTCCATCACTGGGCTTCCCAGAGCACATTGCTATTTCCATTCAAAATTAATGCAATACATGACCTTAGTAGTATTCTAGCCAAACCAAAGGGCTATCTGTGCATCTTTCCTCATTTTTCCATCTCTTCCTCCTTGCCCATCTCACTCTCTAGCTAATCTCAGTTGGGCCTTCTCCACTGCCTGGAAGGCCTTTTATTCTTCCCTAATTGGATCTCTATGGTACTCTCCACAGTAGCTGTTGAAACAGAACATATGAATATTTTCTCTTCTTGTCTCTCCTCTCTCCTCCCTTTCAGCAGAAGACCTCAACTCATACATTATGGAGAAAATAGAAGCAATCTGCTGTGAGCATCCTCTTCTCCCTCTCTCATACTCTAAACCTTCCAACGTCATCCCTTTTCTCCTTTGCTCCAGGCTCAGAGAGTTGGACCCACTTCTCCCCACCATGTCCTCTGGTAACTTATCTCTTCATCCCTACTTCTCGTCGATCTACATATCTATCATTTCCTTCCCTGCTGTCTACAAGCATGCCCAGGATTTTGCCATCCTTTTAAAAAACCTCTGGAGACCCTGCCATTCCCTTCAGCTGTCATTCCATAGTTGTCTTGTCTTTCATAGTCAAACTCCCAGAAAAAACGATCTATGCTCATTGCCACCACTTTCTCACCTCCCACTCATTCCTCAAATCCTTTCAATCTATTCTATGACCTCCTCACTCAACTGAAACTGCTCTTTTCAAGCTCATCAACAGTTCTTTAATTGCTAAAAACTCAATGGTCTTTTCCTAATCCTTATAATTCTTGACCTTTTTGTAGTATTTGACACTGCTGACTACCCTTCTCCTCTTCAATATTTTCTCCTCCTTGGGTTTTCCTCTTGTTCTCCTCCTACATATTTCCTTCTCAGTTTCCTTTGCTGGATCATCATTCATGTTCTTTCCCTGTACCTGAGGATGCCCCCACAGTTTTGTCCTGGTTTTTCTTCTCTGATCCCTACTCTCTTTCTTGGGGACCTCATCCATTCCTATGTCTTGAAATGTCATACTCTATTGATGACCTTCAGTTATCCATATCCAGCCTGAATCTCTGTCCCTGGTTCTAGTACCCTGTCATCAATTGCTCACTACTCGTCCTACTGGCATCTCAAACTCAGCATGTCCAAAAGAGAACTCATCATCTTCTTCTTCAACCCACCTTTCCTTCAAAGTCCCTCATTTTTTCTCGAGGGCACCACCATTCTCCCAGTCACCAAGGTTTTCCTTTTTTTTATTTGGGGGACAAAGTGAGTAAAAGTTAGGAGAGAAGTAGCAATAAGACTGCCAAAGCAAAAAAGAAAACAGAGAGAAGAGAGTCATCGGAGTGGTTTTTAAATGCATAGAAGAGAAGAGAAGGAATTTCAGAGGGAGACGTAGACAAGGAGGACAACCTTGAAACTAGACTGAATTTGCTTTATGCTTTAAAACAAACAAGATGTGCAAAATAGGGGTTCATAGCTTCACAATATAATCCTTTTCCTCTTTTACTTTGTATGTTTTTGTTGCTGTTCAGTGGTGACAAAGATACCAAAGTGGTTTGCCATTTCCTTCTCCAGCTCATTTTGCAGATGAGGAAACTGAGGCAGACAGGGTAAAGTGACTTGCCCACGGTCACACAGCTAGAAAGTGTCTAAGGCCATATTTGACTCTTCCTGACTCCAAACCCAACACTCTATCCACTGCACCACCAAGCTATCCCATACTTAATGTGTAGAAATGTTCGTTTTTAAGGCATTTGGTAAGTTCAGGATTTTAAAAATAAAATGTTGTTGATTTATTGATTGCCAAGTTCTACCTCCCCAAGTTCTCCCACATACTTCCCTTTCTCCTGAGCTCATCACCTCTTGCCTGGACAATATTGCCTTGCAACAGCCTCCTATGTGATAACCCTGCTTCATAACTTTCCATTCTTCACCCCATCTTCCACAAAGCTGTCAGATTACATTCCTAAAGCTTGTCTGATCATGTCATTCCCTGTGCTCAACTATTTCCAGTGACTTACAATTGCCTCTTGAATAATATACACATTGTTCCCTCCCTCCCTCTCCCTCTCCCTCTCCCTTTCTCTTTCTCTCTCTCTCTCTCTCCCCCTTCTCTGTCTCTGATTCTCTGTATATATTCCCTTCCCTCCCTCCTCCATCTCCATTTCTCTTTCTCACACACATATACTCATCTCTCATTCAGAGAGCCTATACTGTGTCCAACAGAGACAGCAGGCCTCTCCGGCAGCTTATTCATTAGCATGCATTTATCCTCTGCATTCACTAAACCTCTGGCTCTGCTCAGCAAATCAGCTCACCCACTCACAACAAACCTATTGACTTGACAGAGAAACTGATGCACAGAGTGGTGAGGTGATTTGGCAGAAAACACCAGGTGCATCTACGTCTGTGTGCGCCAGTGACCTGCCTATTTGGGGGATGCTGTAAGTGGGTAGGCAAGCAATCAATCAGGTCACCCAACAGTCAACCTGAATCCGTCATGAAGACAACTGAATCAGATCAGCCATTCTGTGATTAATTGATACCCAGAGACTGATTATTAGAAGGGCTGGAAGAAACACAGAAATTGAAAACAATTTGGTGGCATTGTACAGGCAGTCCCTGTGACTCAGTAGGCAGGGATGGAGAGAGTATTATGACCACCCTCACAACAGGTCAGGAAAACTCTTTTTGTTGCATCAAAGCAAGTAATTAGATCCAACTGGGCTCAAGTTTTCAACCCCCAAGCATTGAGAGTCAGCCCCTCCAGATGCACCCATTCCATGGAAAACTGTTGCCAAGGGTTGGAGTTTGCATTATTTTTGAGTGGATGAAGGAAAACTAAAAGTAAAGATGAAGAAGCATTTTGCAAATTACCTTCTCCAAAGTATTGACATGAGGGTGATGAGGGAGGGATGAAGGAAAAGAATGTTCAGGACAACTGCCTCCAAAGTGCACTCCACCTCCTAACACGTGCATAACCCTAGCCACTGCCATAGGTCATAGGTTTTTGAGATAGAATGGTCCTTAGAGAAATTCTAGTCCAACTCTCCCATTTTACAGGTGAAAAAAGTTGAGGCAGAGGGAAATAAGTATTCCTAGAATCATAAGAACAGAGGTTCCAAGTCAGAAAGGACCTTAGTGACCATGTCATCCAGGTCTGATGGTATAGTAAATTTGGAGTCAGAGGCCTTGGGTCCAATTCCTAATGCTGGCACTTACTACCAGCATGACCTTGAACAAATCACTTCAGTCCTCTAGACCTCAGTTCCCCATCTTTAAAATGAGGGGCAAGAGTGAACTAGATCACTAGTATCAAACTCAAAATGAAACAGATCCCAGTAAGCAGTATAGTGCCTGAGAAACCCATAAATTAACATGATCTGTGTTGAATTGTATTTTTATTTATTTTGTTAAACATTTCCTAATTACATTTTGATCTGCCTCCTCAGAGCAATTTGTCAAAGGTTACTCAAGTGATAAGTAGCAAAAGTGAATTTGAATTCAAGTCCAGTGCTCTTTCAACTATGTCTTATCAGGGAAACTTCTCCCAGCATTGCGTCTGGCCTTGGTTTCTGTTAGTCACTTCAGCTTGGCATACATGAACCCCTAGCTAAGGCTTTTCTATTCACTTTTATGGTTATTCCCTCTCACTATTTACACCTAAATTCAACCCCTTTCTACCACCACCCCCAACTCTTCCCTAGTCACAGGCCAGAACTATTCCTCTCCCCTCAAGTGCCTGCTGCAGAATAATGAACTCAGCTCCCTACCTTAGATCCAGATTTAACTCTCTCTCCTCACAGCTACTCAAAGTCCATCTCAACAACTCCCTTGGGCTCTGTCTTCAGAACAAACAGAATTCTCCTTAATTTTTCCATTCCTCACACACAACCCAGGACAAATGTATAAGAGCCACCCTGCTAATCCCACTCTGCCCCACCACACTTCATCCCTTCAGATCCTGTTCTCCAATGGTTCTGTGATCTCACTGATGGCTTCACCAATGAAAGAAGATGGATGTTCAATAAAAGAGTCATTTGAAGCATTCCTGCACACACATGCACACACACTCACAGTCGATGTAAACAGATTATTCACCTTGTCAAAAACCTAATTCAACAGAAGCACAAGAAAGAGAAATAAATATAGCTACTAAGGGAAGAATAAGTAACAAAATAAATTACCCCAGAGAAAAAGGAAAAAAAAAACTCAAAAAAGAAAAGTATCTATGGGATAAAGTAACATCACCACCAACAAAATCACAGTAGAGGGAACTTTATGAGATTCCTATCTAAAAGTATACAAGAAGACAAAGGTAAAAGCTGGATTTAGGTTGAAGATGTGATAGAAGAGGAAGAGGCCTGAAAAACTATGACCTTTAGTTCCTCACAATGCTCTGCCTACAGATAAATCCTGTCCATTATGGTGGGCATCATGTAATTTTCTCCTGGTTCTGCTTATTTTGTTCTGTGTAAGTTTATACAAGTCTTCCCATTTTTCTTCATTTCTTAATATTTGTCACTTCTTATAGTACAATAACATTGCATTACATTCACAAAGCACAATTTGTTCAGCCAATGCTCAGTTTGATTGGCATCCCTTTCTTTCCAGTTCTTTACAATTACAAAAGATACATATTGTATATCTAGGACTTCTTTTTTATATCTCAAACCTCTCTTTTCTTTGACTTCCTTGGGGATATATACCTAATGGTCATATCACAAGGTCAAAGGGCATACACAGTTAGGTGACTTTTCTAAGAAAATTCCAGTTGTGGAAGCTAGGAGACATAGTGAATAGAGTGCTGGGTCTGGAAGTAGAAAGACTTGAGTTGAAATCTGGTCTCAGATATTTACTACCTAGAGGACTGTGAGAAAGTCACTTGACCTCAGTTTCTTCACCTGTAAAACGGGGATAATAATAGGACCTACTTCCCAGGGTTCTTGTAAGGATCAACTGAGGTTATATTTGTAAAAGGGTCATATAAATGGGTTTTTTTTTGTTCAGTCATTTTTTAGTCATGTTGGACTTTCCATTATCTCATTTTGGGTTTTATTAGAAAAGATACTAGAATGGCTTGTCATTTCCTTTACAGATGAGGGAACTGAGGCAAACAGGGTGAAGTAACTTGACCAGATTTTAACTCAGGAAGATGAGTTTTCCTGACTTCAGGTCCGGCACTCTCTCCACTGTGCCACCTAACTGGTCACGTAAATGTTACCTATTATTATTAAATTGTTTTCCAGAACTGTTGGACCAATTAAAAGATCCATCAAGAGTATATTACTGTATCTGTATTTTCTCATAGCTCTTCCGATATTTGACATAGTTGTATTTTATCATATTCCCACAGTTTCTTTAAAACTCATCCTCCTTCAGATCTCTCATCCCAAGCTCACACACCCAGGGAAACCTACCCTCCTAGAAGTACATATTTCCAGAGCTCATTGTCTCCCCAATTCAGAAACTGGCATAAACATGATCATATCTCAAATCCAACCTTTTTCATTATTCTGGTCTGTCCAAGTTGAGATAACTCTCTCAGTTCCCATTTGATTTTTTGCTTTACCATAAAGTGAAGAATTTGGAAAAATAGTCTTAACCTACTACACGGTAGGCCACCGGAATAATTTGAAAAAGCCTTCCCCCACAGCTCCATGTGTGGTGAAAAATCCAGCCAAGGAAAGGCAAGGTCCAACATGTTTTCTCAGCAGCTATAGCAGAGACTCAGACTAAAAGTGCCTGCCTCCCCACTGGTCTGTCTGCCAAGTGAGGAAACCTATTAGCTCAGAGAAAAGAAGGGGCCATTCAGGGCCAAAGAGAGAGAGCTGTCCTTCAGCACCCATCAGCAGAGGAGCCCAAGTCAGACTTAGCAGTCAGATGTCAAAACACATTAATAAAAATAAATACCTAAACAGGCCACCCAAAGAACGGCCAGCAATTCTGGCTGGCAAGGCTGATGAGTCAATAATGACCCGTCAGATGGAATTATTCTGGGGGAATGATCAACTGCCTAGCTGCACGGTTTCTTTGGGGGACAAATATGAGAAAGTGGCACCAGGAATTAATTCCTTGGCTAAGGGAATGACAGGGGGGACAGATAGAGGATGGCCTCCAGAAAAAAATATAGCAGCAATAAAGGGAAAATTCACTGGAAAGGGAAAGCTCATAAACAAAGCTTTGTTCATGTAGTTGGGCAGCGGTAAGGTATGCAGACCCTTTGAAAACTAGGTGCCTCAGGTATATGCTGGCAGAAAAAGAAAAGCTAACTGTTCCTATCTTTATGACCTGTAGAACCTACCTCTACTCCTCAGTAGGGTGGCCATTGAAAAAAATTGCTACATTGCTTTCTGCCTCAGTTTCCCCATATCCTCAATATTGGCCTCTTAAATATTTAGCTGTACTTCATGGTCTCAAAACAAATAATTCATCTAAGATCCATTGACCTTTTTAAAAACCTATATTAAAAATAAATTTTCATGTCTTTTGTTTTTATATCACAGCGATTTCTAGGGTACTCTTTCTTACCCTCTACTGAATAAAAGCATTATATGCAATGGGGATAAGCTGGATGTATTTCCAATAAGATCAGGGATAAAACAAGGATGTCCATTATCACCACTGTTATTCAATATGGTACTACAAATGTTAACTTTAGCAATAAGAGAAGAAAGAGACATTGAAGGAATTAGAATAAGCAAAGAAGAAACTAAGTTATCACTCTTTGCAGATGATATGATGATATACTTGGAAAATCCTGGAGAATCAAGTAAAAAGCTTCTGGAAATAATAAACAACTTTGACAAAGTTGCAGGTTACAAAATAAACCCACGTAAATCATCTGCAGTTCTATATATTACTAACAAAGCCCAACAGCAAGAGATAGAGAAATCCCACTTAAAGTTATGATAGACACTATAAAATATCTGGGAGTCTACCTGCCAAAACAAACCCAGGGACTATATGAACACAATTAGAAGACCCTTTTTACACAAATAAAGTCAGATCTAAGTAAGTGGAAAAACATCAGTTGCTCGTGGTTGGGCTGAGCCAATATAATAAAAATGACAATTCTACCTTAATTAATTTACTTATTCAGTGTCATACCAATCAAACAAAAGAAAATTATTTTCTAGAGCTAGAAAAAATAATGTCAAAATTCATCTGGAATAACAAAATATCAAGGGGATTAATGAAAAGAAATGCTAGGAAAGATGGCCTAGCCCTACCAGATTACAAATTGTATTATAAAGTAGCAATCATCAAAACCACTTGGTACTGGCTAAGAAAGAGAGGATTAGACCAGTGGAATAGGTTAGGCACTCAAGACATAGTAGTCAATGAATATTAGCAGTTTACTGTTTGATAAACCCAAGAACCCCAGCTTCTGGGAAAAGAACTCATTGTTTGACGAAAACTAGATAACAGTGTGGTGGAAACTGGGCATGGACACCCTACACAAGAAAAAAGTCCAAATGGATACATGATCGAGGCATAAAGACTGGTACTATAAACAAATTAAGGGAGCAAGGAATGCGATATTTGTCAGATTTATGGAGAAATTTTTGATCAAGAGATAGAGAATATTATGAAGTTCAAAAAGAATAATTTTGATTACATTAAATTGAAAAGTTTTTGCACAAACAAACCCAATGCAACCAAGATTAGGAGGGAAACAGAAAACTGGGAAAGAATTTGTACTACTAATGTCTGTGATAAAGGCTTGATTTTTAAAATACATAGAGAACTGAGTCAAATTTACATGAATACAAGTCATTCCCCAATTGATAAATTGTCAAAGGATATGAATAGGAAGTTTTCAGAGGAAGAAATTAAAGTTATCTATGGTCATAGGAAAAAAATGCTCTAAATCGCTATTGATTAGAGAGATGCAAATCAAAAAAACTCTGAGGTATCACATCACACCTATCAGATTGGGTAACAGGACAAAACAGGAAGATGATAAATGTTGGAGAAGATGTGGGAGAGTTGTAACACTAATTCATTGTTGGTGGAGCTGTGAGCTGATCCAACCATTCTGGAGAGCTATTTGGAACTATGCCCAAAGGGTTACAAAAACGTACATACCCTTTGATCCAGCAATATCACTTCTAGGACTGTATCCCAAAGAGATAATAAAAATGGGGAAAAGTCCCACATGTACAAAACTATTTATAGCAGCTCTCTTTGTGGTGGCCAAAAACTGGAAATCAAGGGGATGCCCATCAATTGGGGAATGGCTGAATAAGTTGTGGTATATGAATGTAACAGAATACTATTGTGCTATAAGAAATGATGAACAGGAAGACTTCAGAGAGGCCTAAAAGAACTTAGATGAACTGATGCTGAGTTAAAGGAGCAGAACCAGGAGAACATTGTACACAGTAACACCCACAGTGTGCGAGGACTGTCTCTGGTAGACCTAGCCCTTTACAACAATGCAAAGACCTAAAACATTCCCAAAGGACTCTTGAGGCAAAATTCCACCCACATCCAGAAAAAAGAATTATGTAATCAGAATGCAGAATAAAGCAGAATATTTCCTCTTTTGCTGTGTTTAGTTTTGGTTGGTTTTTTTCTCATGGTTTCTCCCATTCATTTTAATTCTTCTATGCAACATGACTAATATGAAAATGCGATTAATAAGAATGTGTGTGTAGAACCCATATAAGATTGCAGACCTTCTCACAGAGAGAGGGGGAGAAAATCTAGGACCATGGAAGTGATAGTAGAAAACTGAAAGCAAAGAAATTAATTCAAAAAAAAACCAAAGAAAAACAGTAAAGCTAAAACAACCAAAAGGGTAACTGTGTCCTACTGTCCAGCAAGAGATGAGCCATTCTGCCACAATAATCCCCCCCCTTTGCCAAAAGGAGAAATGTTTTCCTTATCTGTTCTCCATGACTAAAATTTCAGCAGGTTTTCTTTACCAGCTCACCTGCTTCCCAGGAGATTCATGAAATAGTCACATAAATGAATTCTTTCTCTCCTGGTGTGCATGGGAATTACTGGGGACCAATTTGAGATGCTGATTTCTGAGGTATATGTGAGCTCAAAGAGGAAATTTTATGATGGATGTGCAAGACCCTCAACTTGGTAACTGTCTTCCTCCCTTTCACCAAGTCTGCATCCTTCCTGTAGCAGGCCAGGTCACCCAACCTGCTTGCCTTACCAAAATTACTTTAGTAATATATTACATTCCACCTAGGTGCCTTTCTACAAGCCAACTTCCATGCCCAGAATGCACTCCTTCCATACCTCCACCTCTTGGAACCCAGAGGACCCTTGAGGACTCAGCTCAAGGACTTGGTCCTATGAGAGGCTTTTCCAACTCTCCCCACCCAGTTGTTCCAATCCCCTGACATTACCTTGTATTTATTTTGCAGGCACGTTGTCTTGACTGATCTGTATAAGCACTTCCCCCGAGCAGAATCCAAGCTTCTTGAGGTCAAGGAATGTTTCATTTTTGTTTTTGAAGGCCCAGCACCTAACACGAGGCCTGACCTGTATTAGACACTCAATAAATGCCTGTTGAATTGAACTGAATTAGCAACCTCAACACAACCTCTTCTTTACATATAGCTTTTGCTGCTTAAGAGGAATGGAGTTCCTGGACTTCTGTCCCTGCCCTGTCACCACCAAGACAACCAAGTCAGTAAGCATTTCCTATGCACAAAGCCCCATGTTCGGCCTCAGGAACAGACAAAGGATTTGAAGAAAACGAGGTCCCTATCTTCAAGGAGAGCTCGATCTATTCTATTCTCCTCACAGTAGCCACTAGAATGCACACAGTAGATTCTCAGACAGAACAATCTCATTTGGTCAACAAACATTTCCTAAGAGCTTATTATGAGCCAGAGTAGCTAGGTGGTGCTGTGGATAGAGCGCTAGGCTTGGAATCAGGAAGACTTATCTTTGTGAGTTCAAGCCCAACCTCAGACACTTCCTAGCTGTGTGATCCTGGTCAAGTCACTTCACCCTGTTAGCCCCAGTTTCCTCATCTGTAAAATGAGCTGGAGAAGGAAATGGCAAACCACTTCAGCATCTTTGCCAAGAAAATCTCAAATGGGATCACCAAGAGTCAGATGAGACTAAGGGGACAGGCACTATGCTAAATGTTGAGAATATAAATGCAAAACAAAAAAAACCTCAAGGTGCTTCCCTTCTAATAGGAAAAGATAGCATCTAAAGAGAACATGATGGTGGAATTCTGAGTACAGCCTGCAGAGAAGTGGAGAGATGGTTATCCGGGTATCCCCCTCAAAGGCAGGTTCCTGACAGAGCCCTACAATTAGAGGGCAAAGGGCATAAGGAGAGATAGAAGAGGAAAGTAGATATCTTTGTACTCCCAGGTGCCTGACTGAAGAGAGATACTGATCATATGTGGAGACAGATGTGGATCCAGGCCTTCCTAGAGATGGGAATCGATAGGTTGGTGTGCCATGAGTATATCTGTTTGTATCAAAGGTGGGGTACTTATCAGGAAAGAAAGGAGGAAAAGGAAGAGGAGAGAGGAGAGAGAAAGGAAGAGAAATGTAGGAGGAAAGGAGAGAAAAAGAATGAGAGTAAAATAAAAATGAAGGACAAAAAGAGGAAGAAAGAGAAGGAGAGAGAGGGAAGAGAAAAATAAAGTGAAGGATCAAAGAAAGAAAAAGTGAAATTAAGTAGAGGAAGAAGAAGAAAAAAAGGAATAAAAGGGAGAAATAAATGGAGAGAAAGACATAAATAAAAAAGGAGGAGAAAGGAGAGGAGGGGGGGAAGGGTCAACAACATCTTAACCTTTCTTTTCCACTTCTAAGGTTCTTCCTCTGTCCTGATTTCAACTTTCTCTCTTAATTTCATCCTCAAAACTGCTAACCCTGCCACTAGTAGCTCCAGCATCTGTTTTGGTTGTGTGTTTTTTTAACCATTTCTTCTTCACTGTCCCCAGGCTCACCAGGAATATGGGCTTGTTGGTGGCTTTACCGTGTGGCCCATCCTGCTAGGCAGACAGCACACTCTTCTGAGCCTTGAAATCCCTCAGTGTGTTTGATGGTTGTAACAACCACCCAGCTCTAATTGGGATGAAAGGCTTAATCAAAGGGTACTTAGGCTCTGGGAGCTGTGGGCCCTGAATGCCACTGCTTTTCATTAAAATCAGTCTGTGGGTTATTCCTGCTTTGAAGAACTTCTTGCTTTACTGGCTACCCATTCGTTGAGCTAAACCTTTTATTGGATGAAAGAAGGGGAAGAGAAGGAAGTCCCCAACAGACTCTTCTCTCTGCTCAAAAGCCATGTCCTCTCCCTGTCTCCCCCTAAATGCATGTATTAGCTTCCCTCTTTCTGAAACTAGTCCAGCATAGCAAGGCAATTAGGTTTTCTCTAGATTCTTGGGAAAGGCAGTGGGAAACTGGGGAGGCTAACAGGCAAGCCTAGCATGTACCACTCACTCCTGAGCTCCATCCCATCTAGAAGCTACACTCACTGAGCCTATGAGTCCACTGGAGAGCACACAAAGTGACATCGAAGAACCCTTCCAAGTCTAGAATTCCATGAGTTTCTAAAGTATAGATCTGACCTCGTTATTCTCCTGCTCATGAAAGTTCAAGGGCTCCCTGTCATATAAGAGATGTCCATGATCAGACTCTGACTTACCTTTGCAGGATAATTACACATTCCTTCCCCTCAAGCACTCTTCCTTCCAGCCAGACTGGCCCATTTGGTCTTCCATATCCATGACATTCTATTCCCACTTCCACACTTTTGAACTAGTTGTCCTCCATTCCTTGGGATTCTCTCTTTCCTTACCTGTCTCAGCCTCTCTGAATTCAGCTTTGACCTTCATGGTCAAAAAGGACTAAAGATTCTGGACCTTCCTGCAGTATCTCACAGGCTCTATATCTACAGCCTTGTTGTGTTGTCATGAAAAGCCACCAGGTCCTTTCAGACATAGAGGACGGTGTAAGCAAATGTCTAGAGTCCAGAGGAGGCAATATCAGGTTGGAGCAGGGAGTTGTCTCATTTTACTGGCTCATAGAGGGCATGGGGGAGTGACATGAATCAAGGCTGGAAAAGTAGAGTGTTGCCAGACTATGGGGTTGAATGCCAAGCCAACGAGCTTGAAGTTTACCTAGTTGGCAATAAGGATGGATGGGCTGAACCCAGAGTTAAGTAACAGGGAGAGTCGATGAAATAGCCTCTGAGAAATTTCAAGGCCCTTTTAATGCCCCCAAACTTGTCCCTGTAACAAAGGATGTTTCTGAATACCAATATTCAGCCAGTGCCAT